>NC_134453.1:29911195-30222800 GCF_030867145.1 Opisthocomus hoazin
CTTTAAGCATTCTAATATGCGTACTAACAGTTTTAGCTAATGAAGATTGTACACATGATAAACCCACACAAATAACAATAAGGAGTACAATAAACATCAGTACATATTGAATCAAACTTTGTATCCATCCACTAATATTTAGTCCAAGTCCATTAAAAACTTTCGAGATCCACCCCGTCCATTCCCAGGGCTTCTGCTTCATATTTTCACGGAGTTCTCGAGACTTTTCCGCAATCTTACGCATTTCATCCATGGCTTGATGTAAAGTGACGGATACATTTGGGATAGAAACACAACAGGTTTCATCAGGATAGGAGGCATTTAGCCATCCACAAACACCACTTTCTTTTAACAAAATCATATCTAAGGCTAACCTATTTTGTAGCGTCATTTTGGATGTAGCTTGCAGCTGCAAGTCAACTGCATTAATTGCTGTTTTTGTCCAGTTTGCTAGGGATTCTACTTGCCATGTCAAATTTTCTATATATAATCGATTATT
This sequence comes from Opisthocomus hoazin, assembly GCF_030867145.1. Taxonomy (NCBI): domain Eukaryota; kingdom Metazoa; phylum Chordata; class Aves; order Opisthocomiformes; family Opisthocomidae; genus Opisthocomus; species Opisthocomus hoazin. Next base: position 29,911,695 of record NC_134453.1, read on the forward strand.
GGTTATTACTGTCCAATAACCCCAAAAAGCTTTCATTCCCAAGTTTATTCTCATTGCTGGTGTATAATAGCTCGGCCAGGCAAAAAGATTACCATTTTCTTGCATAGAGTTCCACATTTGTGACTCTCTTTTAGGTCTATGTCCTCGTGATTTAGTTAAGGATTGAATGAAATTAAAAGCTATAGTAGGACACAAACTTGGAATACCTAGAGTACATTCTAATCCATCCCAATAGGGTTGAATGTAGTCTGATATTTGTCCATTAGAACACACCCATACAGTTTCAGGTGTTGCAGGTAGCATTAAAGTGCTACACGTACTATTTTCGAGTTCATCGAGGCTATTATGTCCATTTAGATAATGCTGGAAAGGAACTCGGCATCTTTTGGCCTGTGGCTCAGCATTGTTGCTAGAAACTATACGATATGCCCATGTGTTAACCTGTTTGGGATCCACTTTTATCATACACTCTGACCTTGTCTTAGGGATTGGAGCACTATAATTATGACATAAACATACACTTCTTAAAGCATGGTAAAGGTCTGCAACCATCCATTCCCATGGGTATTTATCAATATTAGAACAAGTTATCTTGTTGGTACAATTCCATAATTGGACTGGCCCTAGTGGCGTGGTAATTGGAGGCTTTTCTCCCCGTTGTGTAAAACAAGTTCTATGATCAGCAATAGTCCACATACAAGGTACGTCATTAGATTGTGGACTACACTTAGATCCATAGTTTGAGGGAAATTCGATACACCATTCAGCTTGTACTGGGATACTATATTTAAAGGTAATAGGTACACCCCAGAATGGTCGAGGAGGCTGGTCAATCCAGGGTACCTCCATGCAGTCGATAGACAATTTTATCTTGTTGTTTAAATTCAGGAAATTTTTGTCAAGCTCTCGAGTGCAGTTAGAATTAGACCATATGTTGGTATAGTTAAGATTTGAAGGATAAGTATAATGTTTGTAGGTAATTCCACTTCCCCATGGTATGGAGATGGTATTGTCTTTCATTTCCCATAAATCCAGCAGTGCTCCTTTTAAGTCAAGGGGAATAACCATAAAAGGGAGTCCCTCTGCAGGGGTCGTTGGCAACATAAGACAAGTGGTTCCCTGAGTCCAATTCATCATTCTAAGAAATCCTTGTAACAACTTAAAGGCTGTGTTTTCCTCTATCATACCCAAAGACTTTTTTGTTTTTTTGATTATAATCTCTATGGAACATATGCACAATTATTACACCTAATATGTAAACACATGTTAAACTTACACATATTTGTCTACCACTGCCAATGCATGATAGAAGATTCATATTGACAATTCTGTAGTAAATTATAACTATCAAAACCACAACAAAATAAAGCTATTTTGCATTATAAAAACAGTAACCTAAACAATAAAGCAAGAAGTAAAAAAAAAAAGGTCACATAATATACAAGTAAAATTAGAAATCAGTATTCCTATCAAAATTAAATCACTATTGTCCTTTCTGTCAGATTGTTTCAACCTTCTGGAAACTTTGGTTCACAGATGATTCAACAGATTAGGACTAGAAGTATAAATCAGCAGTCCTTGATGGCAGTCTGTTTTGACATGTGACAGTCTGTGTTTTCAGGCGTAGTTTCCCAGCATTTGGAAAATACCTGTAAACAGAAAAGAAAGGAAAATGCTCGGTTGTCATTGAAACCGGCATATAATAGGTTAAAAGGTAGGTACTATCCATCTAGCACTGATTCGATGCAGTTTTCCAGAGCTATCTTTCGCTTCCCAAGCGTAAAGATTTTTTGGTTTTGTTAATACTAGTGCCACTGTTCCAATGTGAGGCATTTTAACCAGCACTGGCTGGCCTGCGTAAAAGCCAGTAGGGTGTTCTGGTTTTACATCTGCCTTTGGCACCAGAGTTGTGGCAGGAGCAGAGAAGGCTTTCATTTTGGGACAGCCGTCTCCAGCCCATCTATTATTTAATTGATAGATGGCATTGGATAATCGCAGATGCCACCCAGATTCGTGGGTTTTGGCAAATCGCTTAACTAACCCGTTTGTTCTCTCAACCACACCATTTGCTTGGGTGTAGTACGGAGTATGGAATACCCACCGAATTCCTTCTTCTTTTGCCCAGTCTTGTACCACTGTAGCTGTAAAGTGTGATCCGTTGTCACTTTGAATCTCCTCAGGAAGGGGGAGGGTGCTGAACCATTCCTTCAGGCTGTAAACTGTGTTATCTCCAGTTGCAGCCGGGACAGCTGTTGCCATGGTAATTCCTGAAACAACTTCCACCCCTACTAATATATGTTTTTTACCCCCTGAGGGTCGCAATGGACTTATGTAATCAATTTGCCAGGTGTGCCACAGTGTTTTTTTATTTCGGATGTGCATGGGAGGTGCCTTACTTGGATGATCTTTGTTAAGTCGCAGGCGACACTGTGAACAGGCAGTGACCACTTGTTCACACAGTTTTGTTGACACAGGCCATCCCCGGGCTATGCCTTCCCGATACAAATCAGCTCGGCCAGTGTGCCCTCGTTTTACATGTAACCATTCAAGTAAACGTTCCCGTTCTAATTCATCACTTACAATGTCAATTTTGTGTAGCCGTGTGAGGCTATCAACTTGTTGATTGAACTGGGCAGCAATAGAGGCAGATCGATCATGCCCTTTCACCCAACCCATGTGCAGTATCCTTTGTTCTCCTATTTTTAGCAATTGTTTCCAGCTGTCAGTTTGCCAGACTGGGACTCTATTTACCTGCCAGTCGTTGGCTGCCCAGTGGCTAACCCACTCGGTAGCTCCTTTAAAAACAGCATATGAGTCAGTGTAAATATAGTCAGCACTGTGTTGTGCAGCTAGTAAGACTGCCCTAAGCTCCCCCACTTGTGCACTTCCTTTACCTGTTTCGCTGGCCCGTTCTCCCGTGGCCACTTCCAGTGCCACTGCATTATAATTCCACTCATTATTTTGCCTGTAGGATGACGCATCAGTGAACCATACCCCTTCGAGGTTGCTGTTTTCTGTTAGAGGAAGCGCCTCCCGAATTGGAGATGGTTTGCTTGGAGGAGTTTGGAACAGCAATGTACTGTCTATATGTTTTTGCAGTTTAGACACTTTAGTGCTGCCCTCTGTAATAGGCATAATGTCATGGATGCTTTCCAGATAGGCATACCACTTACGGACCGTGGGTTTTTGGGCAATGCCAGCAGGCGGCACCGTCCCTTTACAAATGGTGTCTAGGAGGCGGAAAGGTCCCCGAACGATTACACTCTGTTTTTTTCTTATTTGTTCCACTCGCTTTACAGCTCTTACCAAAGACAATAGTCCCTTTTCCAGATCTGAGTATCGCGATTCAGTATCATTAAAGGACTTTGAACTGAACTCAAGTGGACGCTCAGGCCCTTCAGGTCCTTTTTGCCAAACATTACAGTGAGAACCGTGTTCACTAAATCCCCATTCCACATGAATTGGATCAGAGGGATGTACAGGACCTAGCTGCTGAAATAGTCTCAATTCTTTTACCAGTGTCTCCAGGGCATTAGAATGTTGATTTGTCCACTCCCATGATTTCTTTTTTCGCAGTAAATTGTAAAGGGGTCGAGCAATGATAGAAAATCCAGGGACATGTTTACGCCAGTATACTAAAGTTCCTAAAACTTGTTGCAATCTTTTAATAATCTCTGTTTACCACACCTTTTTGGAATGACAAATATAGGGGTGTTCCATGGACTAGTAGATGGTACTAGGTGACCTAGTGCCAGCTGCTCCCGATCTAACTTTTGCGCACATTCCAGCCGCTCTCCCTTCAACAGCCACTGATCAACCCAAACAGGCTTATCTGTTAGCCATGTGAGCTTGAGTTGGGGCTGGACATCACCAACCCTTTGTGAAAATTTGTCATTAATGTAACACTCCATTGTGATTATAAATCTTGTCCCCAAAGATTGCAAGGCACTGCAAGAACATATGGTTTTAATACAGCTTGTTTTTTATCGGGGCCTTCCACTAACAAAGTTTGCATGCTTTGTAGTGGAATCTGTAATCCTCCAACCCCAGTGACCACCACAGACACTTGCTTTAAAGGCCAGGTCACTGGCCATTCATGTTGATTAAGAACAGAAACATCGACACCAGTATTCACCAGTCCTGTAAAAGTTTTACCATTAATCAGGATTGTTAACATGGGTTGCCCTGGTAATACCTTCTGCGTCCAAATAATACTCGGTGCTCCTGTACTCCCAAATGCTCCTTCTTGTCTTTGTCTAATGTCTGCTGCAACGGCATGGTACGGTAATAGAATCAACTGCACAATGCGCTCCCCTTTCAGGATAGTACAGGGAGGATTTGCAGTCCAGACTTTTATTTTAATCTCTCCATTAAAATCGGAATTGATAACTCCAGGTAGTATGAAAAGTCCTGACTTAGTGGTTGAAGAACGTCCAATTAATAGACCACACACGTTGTGAGGTAGGGGGCCATATACCCCAGTAGGTAGAAGGTTTACTGATTCATCTGATATTGTGACTGCTGTTGCTGTGGCCAGATCCAACCCGGCACTGTGGACTGTGCTGTGTCGGAGGGACTGCACGGTTTTACGCTGGAGATCACCATGCTTTGATCCCAGGTCGGGTACACCGACTGTTGTAGAGAGACCCTGTTGTGCATATTTGGTTGCAAGCTGAAATAGAAAGATCTCAGCGGCTTCCTCTTGTTCAGTTTGTCTCATAATAGCAGTTTGTAACCGATCTAGAAACTGAACATAGGGTTCCTGAGATCCCTGTCAAATTGACACAGAAGATGCTTGTCGCTGGCCGAAGTCTGGCACGTTTCGCAAGGCCTTGAGAGTTAAATCCACGGCTTGCGTAAATACTGCTCTTGGTAGCGTCACTTGCACTCCCCCCGCAGTGTAATTATCTTGACCCAGCAACTCGGGTCATTACATAAGATTCTCCTGTAGCCTGTATAAGGTTCAGAGTAACGAAGCCTGGAGACCATATACTTGTATGGATTTCCAATGTCACTCCAGTCTTCAAAAAGGGCAAGAAGGAGGACCCAGGGAACTATAGGCCAGTCAGCCTCACCTCCATCCCGGGAAAGGTGATGGAATAGCTCATTCCGGATGTCACCTCTAAGCAAGTGGAGGAAAAGAAGGTTATCAGGAGTAGTCAGCATGGATTCACCAAGGGGAAATCATGCCTGACCAATCTGATAGCTTTCTACGATGGCATGACTGGCTGGGTAGATGAGGGGAGAGCAGTGGATGTTGTCTACCTCGACTTCAGCAAGGCTTTCGACAGACATGGTCTCCCATAACATCCTCCTAGGGAAGCTCAGGAAGTGTGGGCTGGATGAGTGGTCGGTGAGGTGGATAGAGAACTGGCTGAATGACAGAACTCAGAGGGTTGTCGTCAGCGGCGCTGAGTCTAGTTGGAGGCCGGTAACAAGTGGTGTCCCCCAGGGGTCGGTACTGGGCCCAGTCTTGTTTAACTTCTTCATCAATGACCTGGATGAAGAGTTAGAATGTACCCTCAGCAAGTTTGCTGATGACACCAAACTGGGAGGTGTGGTGGATACACCAGAAGGCTGTGCTGCCATTCAGCGAGACCTGGATAGGCTGGAGAGTTGGGCAGAGAGGAACCTGATGAAGTTCAACAAGGGCAAGTGCAGGGTCCTGCACTTGGGGAGGAACAACCGCATGCATCAGTACAGGCTTGGGGCAGACCTGCTGGAGAGCAGCTCTGCGGAGATGGACCTGGGTGTCCTGGTGGACGACAGGTTAACCATGAGCCAGCAGTGTGCCCTGGCTGCTAAGTAGGCCAATGGGATCCTGGGGTGCATTAGGAGGAGTGTGGCCAGCAGGTCGAGGGAGGTTCTCCTTGCCCTCTACACTGCCCTAGTGAGGCCCCATCTGGAGTACTCTGTCCAGTTCTGGGCTCCCCACTTCAAGAAAGATGAAGTGCTAGTGGAGAGAGTCCAGCGGAGGGCTACAGGGATGGTGAGGGGACTGGAACATCTGTCCTATGAGGAGAGGCTGAGGGAGATGGGCTTGTTCAGCCTGAAGAAGAGAAGGCTGAGACAGGATCTTATATATGCTTGTAAATATCTGAAGGGTGGGTGTCAGGAGGATGGGGCCAAGCTCTTTTCAGTGGTGCCCAGTGACAGGACAAGGGGCAATGGGCACAAAATGAAGCACAGGAAGTTCCGTCTGAACATGAGGAAGAACTTCTTCCCTCTGAGGGTGACGGAGCACTGGAACAGGCTGCCCAGGGAGGTTGTGGAGTCTCCTTCTCTGGAGATATTCAAGACCCGCCTGGACAAGGTCCTGTGCAGCCTGCTCTAGGTGACCCTGCTTCGGCAGGAGGGTTAGACTGTTCTCATTTTCAAATCAGCCTTATCTTGGTGTATTTCACCATGATCAAGTATTCACAGCCATTAGCTATGCATTATCCTCTCTTCCCTCCTTATTCTATAAAAACTTCGTTACACTGTTATTTGACTCTAAAGATGCAGTGTTTGAACATTTGAATGTTTTTATGGACTGATTTCTGATCCTACCAGTTCCTCTTGTTCTTGATTACATGCAGCAAGAATTTTGATTGCTAGGAAAGAATTGCAGGGAAATGCTATTTTATCTGTTCAAAGACTGGGAAAAGGAAGAATTAGAGACATTTTCCTACTGCCTGATTTGTTTCAGTGTAAGAGCCAGAAGCAAAACCCATATCTTGGAAACACCAAATAATCATGAAGGAATCTCATTAGGACAGATTAATTTTCCAGTTCTAAGATGTTGATGCTATTTACGATCTCTGCTTGGTTAGGACTTGAGCTTGTAATACTTAACCACATTTTTAACTTTCCTTTGTAAATAGCTGTCAAAATCTACAAATGCTTTTATAAAAGTATGAACTGTGAGATGAGCTCTATAAATTATAAACCATTGTGTTGTTATGCAACAGTGATGTGAGCAGTCATAAAGGTGATCTGGTTATAAGGGGGAAATTACTGACTGAGAAAATGCCTGCCAGCCTGGAAACTGTGAGCCAGGGAACTTGGCCTGTGAACCAGAAGCATCCCTCAAAAATGCAGCTGGCATTTTTGAAGCACAGCTGGGTACCTAAAAAAAGGAGATATCTGAGATACCATCAATAAGCACAAAGACAAGTTACTATAACAGAAATTTATCATGTGAAAAGGTGAAAAATACTCTGGAAAAAGGGGAAAATATCCTGAGAAATTTAGAATTGGTAATTGTCATTGCCTTTTAAAACTGCAAGAACAGGAAAGCAGTCTGGGAAAATAAAAATTGGTGTAAGAGAACAGAAAACATTATCATCTCTCGGCTGTACCAAGTGAAAAATAGAAATTAACAGCATCTATTGGCTGCTCAAATTGGTAGTCTCCTATGCCCTCTTATGTCTCTATGATATAAAAAGGACTTAATTCTTACCTAACATGGAGCTTCTCTCTCTGAAAACTTCTCATGCTCTACATACTTTTCCTTTCTTAAACAGGCCAAATTCTGTATAAACTTTCTACGAGCTCTTGGACTCTCACTGGGGATGCCTGGTTGACTTCAGACTGTGATGCATATCGTCTCTGAAATGAGACTCTTGTCTGTCTTATTAAAGCAGCTGTCTTATTATTTGTTGTCAGGCCTTTCTTATTGAGATGCAGCAAGAACCCTTCACTGTCTTTCTCTCCTCATCCCCCCTGCCCCTGCTACAATTCAGAAAAGCTTGCTCAGAACAAAAGAAACCGGTTCTTACAGCTTCTGAAAAACAGGATTATAAATATAGTTCTGCTATAAAATTCATTCCTTTGTGCTGAGTTAAAAGGGGCAAGGGAGTCTGAGAAGCAGCAAAAGGAGAGCCCTCCCGTTGAGTCACAAGGTTCAGAGGAGACCCCCTTGCGTTCTAAACTCTCTCTCAGAGAGGAGTCTAGGTGTGGCTGGATCTACTCTTAGTCCCAGACTTGGTCAATGATTTATGTCTAAGGGGTTAAGTGTGTAGCCAATTATCAGATTCAACTTGCCTGTTAGAGCCCTTCCAAGGACTTTCACTGAAACAGTTTCGCAAAGTTGAAACAATAGGTAATTTATTCAAGCGACAGGTATCACAGATTCAGGATTGCCGTTGATAAATGCACTGTCTACAAAAGTTGAGCTCAAGGTAATGGTTTAGCACTTTAGTTAACAATGTGGTCCTGGGGATATGTCCGACAAAGTCAGAGGCGTGACTCTTACCAAAAAGGCGTCCCTTCTTGGGGGAGGGAAAAGAGGTTCAGGCTCATCGACCCATCCATCAGGTAAGGTTCTCGCTTGGCTCCTCCTCCCAAAGAAAGTTTTCACATGCCAATTTTTATATGTTTGGAAAATCTTTTTGCGAGGTGGGACTAAGTCAATTATTGTGTATCGATTGGCTCTTGGCATGGAATGTCGTGTCGTCAGAAGCGGGATCCAGCAGTTTTACACGCCTATGGAGCGGGCATCTTGGTATGTGCTTCCGGGGGCCATCTGTTCTTTATCCGAACCAATCTCTGGCTGTGCAGCCTCTGCTGGGCCCCACAGATCACTTGGTTTACAGTGATGGGCTATCCCCCCTTACTTCTGTCTGATAAGCACAAGTCAATTGCTCCCTTTGTTAACCCTAGATCCTGAGGTCTGAGTCTGAGCATGTCTTTTGTCTTGCATTTGACAAGTCCAGCAAGGCCATCGATTACATTATCCACCCCATGACTTTAGTCACATCTCGTGAAAAAGAATATCAGATGAATTTAGGTTCAGACGGGTTGAGGGGCTCATCTTCCTCCCTAATAGGAGAAGGAATTAAAGGAACATAATCAGGGTTATGAACTTGAAGCACTCTAACACGTGTACTAAAAGTTCTAACTAGTGAAGATTGTACATGTGCTAAACCCACACAAATAACAATAAGGAGTCCAATAAACATCAGTACATATTGAATCAAACTTTGTATCCATCCACTAATGTTTAGTCCAAGTCCATTAAAAATTTTCGAGATCCACCCCGTCCATTCCCAGGGCTTCTGTTTCATATTTTCACGGAGTTCTCGAGACTGTTCTGCAATCTTACGCATTTCATCCATGGCTTGGTGTAAAGTGACAGATACATTTGGGATAGAAACACAACAAGTTTCATCAGGATAGGAGGCATTTAGCCATCCACAAACACCACTTTCTTTTAGCAAAATCATATCTAAGGCTAACCTATTTTGTAGCGTCATTTTGGGTGTAGATTGCAGCTGCAAGTCAACTGCATTAATTGCTGTTTTTGTCCAGTTTGCTAGGGATTCTACTTGCCATGTCAAATTTTCTCTATATAATCGATTATTGGTTATTACTGTCCAATAAAGCCAAAAAGCTTTCATTCCCAAGTTTATTCTCATTGCTGGTATAGTAGCTCAGCCACTGTCCAGATCCGATGTCGGGGAGGTTTCAATAGGATCCCAAGGACGAGATGAAGACACAAATGGAGTCAGATGCCGTGCAACCTTGTAAAAGAGTAAAGTCGAACAACGCCAGCGGGCGAGGATAGGAGTGTGGGGGGCGATTGGTTACCACCACCATGGATATGGCGATGTCCAGCCATGTCCAGTCAGCTCAGTCTCTATGCAGACGTGGAGGTTCCAGTGAGGACAGGGTCCGGCAGCAAGGCAGCGAGGAGGAGAGAAAGAGCATGTGCTGTCCTTTTATAGGGGCATTTGCCCATGCACCGTACGTGCAGTTCGTGCCATACATGCTGCCTGCTTAGACAAGTCTCTCTTGACGGTCCACACGCTAGTCCGTGCGCAAGCACTTTCCTGCAGGTCATTGTGGCGGTTTTTTCGGAGGCCAGGAAGAGATGGCAACGGCAATGTAGAGACAAAACCAGTTCGTAGTGGTCTTCTACACCAGTCCGTGGCTCAGCATTGCTGCCTTTGCGGTGGTGTTGGAGGTGGTGGTCTAGAGGGAGAGAGAGAGAGAATGAGAGAGAGAGAGAGAGAGAGAGAGAGAGAGAGAAATAGGGGTAGAAACAGGGATAGAGGGGATGCGTGGCACAGCAGGGGAGGGAGAGACCAAAAAAAAGGGTATGGCACGGAAAATGCTCAGTTGCAGGCAAGCTGAAACATTACACAAAGTAAACACTGTTTCTTTTAACACTGCTAAGTTTAACAATGTCTTATCGAACAAGTTTGAGGAGTCAGGTAAGTATGAGTGTCCTGGGTTCGGCCAGGACAGGGTTAATTTTCACTGGAATCCAGGAAGGGGCACAGCCGGTCGGGCTGACCCAACCTGGCCAAACAGAGCAGGGTATTCCATACCATGTGCTGTCATGCTGGGTTCCAGTGGCGGGGAGCGGGGCGGCGGGAACTCTCTCGCGGCTCGGGTTCGGGAGAGTGGCTCTGTGGGTTGTGCGGTCTGTGTTGTGTTTTCTCCTTATCTGTATCGTTGTTGTTACTGTTCCCTCTGTTTGCTGTTCTGTTAAACTGCCCTTATCCCGACCCACTGGTTTCTGCCTGTTTCTTTCCATTCTCCTCCGCACCCCAGCAGGGGGGGAGGGGCGGCCGCATGGCACTATTGTTGCCGGCGGCAGCCAAACCATAACATTAAATTTGACGCCCAACATGGGGCAGAGATAACAGCAGGGCTGAGCAGCGTGTGTTAAAACTGCTTTCTTAGATTTTGTTAAATTCTGTTATATGCATTTACTGTGTTAGTTAAACAGTCGCCGGTAAAAAATGTTTCTGTCTCTCTTATCAGATGGCTGTGGTATTTGAATTCTTATTTGCAGTATGTGTTCACTGCCGTGTTGTTCATCATCAATGGGAAAAGGATAAGGATGATGATTTTGCTCTACTGTATGATATCGACTTATGACATAATAACATCACTGTGCATGAAGTTAGGCTTGTATTTGCATGCGGCACTGCGGTCATTTCCATACCTCGGATACTATGTCTTAGAATTTGTTAATAATCAAACCCAATCTGTGGGGAAAACCGGAGGGGATACCTTCCCCCAATCTTTCGCCCCACCCTCTCCTTCTGGCTAGTCCTAACGGCTTCTGAGAATTTCGAGTACCTGTGGGATGCTCAGGCCAGTGTGTTTCTATTGTTATGCCTCCTGAATGGGTTGCAGGTTTTGTTTAGGGTTAAACAAGTAGTTAAGAACATCCTGCAGAGACCTGCCCAGGGGCTGGATAGCTGTGAGTGGCTGGGTGTGTGGGACAGCATGGGCAGGTGTCTAGGGCAGTGGGCACCCCCGATGTTTTTTAAACTCACCCCTGAACAAATACAGCATCCCGACAAACTAGTAAAATATCTGCAAAAAGTGTGCTGCCACCCTGGGAACTCCAGAGAGATACAAATCACTGCAACACAAATCACTGTTCAACACTGTTCGATGCCTTAAAGGGGAAAGGGGGGGAAGTGAAGAGGCAGGCACTGCGGCTGGTGCTGCCCCCCCAGACGGCCCTGCAGCCCCTCCAGCCCAGCAGGCAGTCACAGCCCCCCCAACCGGCACCACAGCTGCCGCTGCCACAGCTGCAGGGTCTGCCTCGGTTTCCCCAGCGGGCACGGCAGCTGCTCCAGCCAGAGTTCCAGCAGCAAGCATTGCGGCTGAGCCCAATAACCAACCTGTGGTGGTTGCAGTCGCCCCTGTAAAACTAAAGAAAGACGCAAAGAGAGCAGATCGCTCTGGGAGGGATGACAATGAGCCAGGGTCATCGCAGGAGATGGAGACAGAGATCATCACCCGGTCCCTGTCCCTGAGCGAGCTGCGAGACATGCGGAAAGTTTTCACCCGCCACCCAGGTGAACACATTGTCACCTGGCTGCTGCGGTGCTGGAATAATGGGGCCAGCAGGGGGGAATTAGAGGGCAAGGAAGCCAAGCAGCTGGGATCCCTGGCCAGGGAAGAGGGCATTGACAAGGCCGTTGGGTAAAAGGACCAAGTCCTCAGCCTCTGGAGGAGACTTCTGTCAGGCGTGAGGGAGAGGTACCCCTTCAGTGAGGATTCTGTACGCTGTCCTGGCAAGTGGACCAATATGGAGAGGTGTATTCAGTACTTGAGGGAATTAGCTCTGAGGAAGCTGGTTTACTATGACACAGACGATGAGCAGGTACCCACAGACCCAGATGAAGTCCAGTGCACACGACATGTGGAGGAAGTTTGTGCGGAGCGCACCATCCTCATATGCCAACTCACTGGCAGTTGTAAACTGGAAAGATAAGGAGGCACCAACAGTGGATGAAGTGGCTGTCAGACTCCGCCAATATGAGGAAAGTCTCTCTTCCTCCCTCGTTTCAGCCATGGAGAAATTGTCCCAGAAGGTCAGGCCACTTGAAGAGAGCATGTCCTACTCCCCACCTGCACGGGCCAGCGTCTCAGCTATTAGGGGCAAGTGTTCCTCTGCTCAGGAGAGAGAATACAGAGGCTACACACCACGGGGCACCCTGTGGTTTTACCTGCGTGACCACGGAGAGGACATGAGGAAGTGGGATGGAAAACCTACCTCAAGTCTAGAGGCACGAGTCCGTGAGTTGCGAGGTAAAACAATCACCAAAGGGGATTCTGTTAGGAAAAATGCCTCTCCAGTTTCCGGCAGCCAGCTCTCCAGACCAGGTAGACAGTTTGATCTTGATTCCGATCCTCTCGAGGGGACCTCCAATTCATTTTTACAGCAGGTGAGCAGCAATTTCTGTGACCAGGATTAGAGGGGCCCTGCCTCCAGCCAGGTGGAGGAAAGGGACAACCGCGTTTATTGGACGGTGTGGATTTGGTGGCCTGGCATATCAGATCCACAAGAGTATAAAGCTCTAGTGGACACTGGTGCACAGTGTACTTTAATGCCATCAGATTTCAAAGGGTCAGAGTCCATTTGTATTTCTGGCGTGACAGGGGGGTCCCAAGAACTGAGTGTATTGGAGGCTGAAGTGAGCCTCACTGGGAAGGAGTGGCAGAAGCACCCCATTGTAACTGACCCCGAGGCTCCATGCATCCTTGGGATGACTGTCTTAGGAGAGGGTATTTCAAGGACCCAAAGGGGTATCGGTGGGCTTTAGGCATAGCTGCTTTGGAGACAGAAGAAATTAAACAGCTGTCCATTTTGCCTGGTCTCTCGGAGGATCCTTCCGTTGTGGGGTTGCTGAGGGTTGAAGAACAACAGGTGCCAATCGCGACCACAATGGTGAACCGGCGACAGTATCGCACTAACTGAGAGTCCCTTATCCCCATTCATCAGCTGATCTGCCAGCTGGAGAGTCAAGGAGTGATCAGCAAAACTCGCTCACCCTTTAATAGTCCCACATGGCCAGTGAGAAAATCTACTGGAGAGTGGAGACTGACAACAGACTACCGTGGCCTGAATGAAGTCACACCACCACTGAGTGCTGCTGTGCTGGACATGCTAGAACTTCAGTATCAGCTGGAGTCAAAGGCAGCCAAGTGGTATGCGACAACTACACATCGCTAATGCATTCTTCTCCATCCCTTTGGCAGAAGAGTGCAGGCCACAGTTTGCTTTCACCTGGAGGGGCATCCAGTACACCTGGAATCGACTGCCCCAGGGGTGGAAACACAGTCCCACCATTTGCCATGGACTAATCCAGACTGCACTGGAAAAGGGTGAAGCTCCAGAACATCTGCAGTGCATCGATGACATCATTGTATGGGGTGACACAGCAGAGGAAGTTTTTGAGAAAGGGAAGAATATAGTTCAGATCCTTCTGAAAGCCGGTTTCGCCATTAAGCAAAGTAAATTCAAGGGACCTGCACAAGAGATCCAGTTTTGGGGGATAAAATGGCAGGATGGGCGCCATCAAATCCCAATGGATGTCATCAACAAAATAGCAGCTATGTCTCCACCAACCAGCAAAAAGGAAGCACAGGCCTTCTTAGGTGTTGTGGGTTTTTGGAGGATGCACATCCCAAATTACAGCCAGATTGTGAGTCCTCTGTACCACGTGATCCGGAAGAAGAATGATTTTGAATGGGGCCCTGAGCAATGCCAGGCATTTAAACAAATTAAACGGGAGATAGTTCATGCCGTAGCCCTTGGTCCAGTCCGGTCAGGGCAAGATGTTAAAAACATGCTCTACACCGCAGCCGGGGAGAATGGCCCAACCTGCAGTCTCTGGCAGAAAGCACCAGAGCAGACTCGATGTCGACCCCTGGGGTTCTGGAGCCGGGGATACAAAGGATCCGAGGCCCGCTATACTCCCACTGAAAAAGAGATTCTGGCAGCATATGAAGGCGTTCGAGGTGCTTCAGAAGTGGTCGGCACTGAAGCACAGCTCCTCCTAGCACCACGATTGTCGGTCCTGGGCTGGATGTTCAAAGAGAGGGTCCCTTCTACGCATCATGCCACCGATGCTACGTGGAGTAAGTGGGACGCGCTGATCACCCCGCACGCCCAAATGGGAAACCCCAGTCGCCCAGGAATTCTGGAGGTAATCATGGACTGGCCAGAAGGCAAAGATTTTGGAGCATCGCCAGAGGAGGAGGTGACACTTGCTGAAGAGGCCCCACTGTATAACCAGCTGCCAGAAGATGAGAAACAGTATGCCCTGTTCACGGATGGGTCCTGTCGCATTGTGGGGAAGCAGCGGAGGTGGAAGGCTGCTGTATGGAGCCCTACACGACAAGTCGCAGAAACTGCCAAGGGAGAAGGTGAGTCCAGCCAGTTTGCAGAGGTGAAAGCCATCCAGCTGGCTTCAGACATTGCCAGTCGAGAGAAGTGGCCAGTGCTCTATCTTTACACAGACTCCTGGATGGTGGCCAATGCCTTGTGGGGGTGGCTGCAGCAATGGAAGAAGAACAACTGGCAGCGCAGAGGCAAACCTATCTGGGCTGCCCCATTGTGGCAAGATATTGCTGCCCGTCTGGAGCAGCTGGCTGTAAAAGTCCGTCACGTGGACGCCCACGTCCCTAAGAGTCGGGCCACTGAGGAACATCAAAACAACCAGCAGGTGGATCAGGCTGCCAAGATTGAAGTGGCTCAGGTGGATCTGGACTGGCAACATAAGGGTGAACTCTTTATAGCTCTATGGGCCCATGACACCTCGGGCCACCAAGGAAGAGACGCGACATACAGATGGGCTCGTGACCGAGGGGTGGACTTGACCATGGACACCATTGCACAGGTTATCCATGAATGCGAAACATGCGCTGCAATCAAGCAAGCCAAGCGGGTAAAGCCTCAGAGTTATGGAGGACGATGGCTAAAAGATAAATATGGGGAGGCTTGGCAGATTGACTACATCACACTGCCACAAACCCACCAAGGCAAGCGCTATGTGCTCACAATGGTGGAGGCCACCACCGGATGGCTGGAAACCTACCCTGTGCCCCATGCCACCGCCCGGAATACCATCCTGGGCCTTGAAAATTAAGTCCTGTGGCGACATGGCCCTCCCGAAAGAATTGAGTTGGACAACGGGACTCACTTTCTTAACAGTCTCATAGACACCTGGGCCAAAGAACACGGTATCGCGTGGGTGTATCACATCCCCTACCAGGCACCAGCCTCTGGAAAGATCGAACGGTACAATGGGCTGCTAAAAACCACCTTGAGAGCAATGAGGGGTGGGACTTTCAAAGACTGGGATACTCATTTAGCAAAGGCCACCTGGTTGGTTAACACCAGAGGATCCACCAACCGGGCTGGTCCTGCCCAGTCAAAACCTCAGCGCCCCATAGAAGGGAATAAAGTCCCCGTAGTGCACATGCGGAACATGTTAGGGAAGACAGTCTGGGTTAGTCCTGCCTCGTGCAAAGGCAAGCCCGTCCATGGGATTGCTTTTGCTCAAGGACCTGGGTGTACCTGGTGGGTAATGCGGAAGGATGGGGAAGTCCGATGTGTACCTCATGGTGAATTGATTTTGGGTGAGAATAGTCCATAAATAAATTGTATAAAGTTAATTGTTAAATAACCCTGTCACTCTATTGTCACTGTTATAATTGTTATATGTTATACCAGTAGCATCATAGTAAGAATCGTCCAGATTAAAGAAAGATGGACTTTTTGATGAAAACCTAGCAGAGCACAGCGATGATGGGACTGGACCTGGTTTTCCACAACTGGCACCCAGCAACTTCATCAAGATCGACGTCTCCAACCTGCAGACTGTGGGCACAGGCCGCACCAGATACATCAGCCATGAGCTCCGGATGCAGCAAGTGACCGCCCATCACCACACATCACCTCTCCTGCCACGGAAGACCGTTACGACAGATGGAGCCCGAAGTCATGGATTAAATGAACTCAACGGACACTTTGGAGTGATGATCCATAGACTAAGGGAATGACATCTGGAGACAGGAGAAGTGGTGGTGATCAACTGGACAATGGGGGACCTGGGCATGGCATAGATGGTATGGAATAAGGGGTGGATAATGTCCTGGGTTTGGCCAGGACAAAGTTAATTTTCACCGGAATCCGGGAAGGGACACAGCCAGGCGGGCTGACCCAATCTGGCCAAACAGAGCAGGGTATTCCATACCATGTGCTGTCATGCTGGGTTCCAGTCGGGGGGAACGGGGTGGCAGGAACTCGCTCGTGGCTCAGGAGCGCAGCAGCGGTGGCGGTTTGGGAGAGCAGCTCTGTGGGTTTTGCAGTTTGTGTTGTGTTTTCTCCTTATCTGTATCGTTGTTGTTACTGTTCCCTTTGTTTGCTGTTCTGTTAAACTGCCCTTATCCCGACCCACCAGTTTCTGCCTGTTTCTTTCCATTCTCCTCCGCACCCCAGCAGGGCGAGGGGCGACCGCGTGACACACTTGTTGCCGGCCACAGCCAAATCATAACAATGAGATAGTCTTTTCACAATAACAAACGTAGAACATCAGGGTGGGTGTGACATGGGTATTGGTATGCATTTCTTCCCTCTGACAATCTGTGAATTTTAAAGGGTCTAAATGATGGGTATAGTGGTCGGTTTTGGTTGGCGAATGACATGGATCCATCTCACTCCATCAGGTGACGTGGTGGGTATGAATTGCATATTGGATACTACATGTCGGATTAACTGAACAAAACAGGGGATAATACATGGTAAAAACATTAAAATAGCAACCACGCATAACAGGAATAATAGCAATTGTTTTACCCATCGCGTCCCTGGTAACCAGGACCACAAATCACCAGTCCAACTGTTCCAGGTTTGGACGAGGACATGAGTGATTCTCCTAATATCTTTGGTCAATTGGAGGACCACTTCACCTTCATCATCTATCTCCAAGCAACAGTTAGAAATATTTAGTTTTCCACACACCCCCCCCTTCAGCAAACAGCTAATCCAGGACCATGCGATGTTGAAGGATTGCCGTGTGCATCTGTTGAGACTGCTGAGTTAAAAGGTTTATGGTCTCTGCGGTTTTATTAGTGATGATTTCTAGAGCTGCTTGCAATCGAATTATCTGATTTAAATTGTAAATTGGTGCCCTTGTTCCCAGTATTGGTTCATTGGGGTTCCAGGTGGCGGGTCTGTAATGTTGAATTATTCGCTCAGGAGGCTACTCATCGTATCCCCATTTTTACGTTCCACTCAGGTTAACCTCAATAGATTGCATCTTACGGGCAACCCTTCTATCCCTCAGATCATCATATAGTCTTATCCCCAAATGAGGTCCGCCCGTCTCCGGAAGGAGGAAAAACATGGGCTGGATAATCCCTACATAACAAGTCCCTGACCGTTCTGCTGGTAAACGTTTATAGGCAGTGTGTCCGCAGAACCAATAATGACCCCTTTTAGCCCTAGTGTCATAAGCGAATGGTCCAGCTGTCTCCCTTGGAGACTGAAAACGAGTTGTGTCCTTGTCGCCAAAAGGGCTTTCATTTATGCAGCCAGTGCAGTACCAGGTGCCAGAATTGTTCTTCCACTCACAGACTTGACCATAGGGGTAATAATTGGACCGTTGGAGGAAGAATGTTTCATTTTTGTTTAACCAGTATCCTTTAAATCCCCAGTTGCCCCCGACTTCGTCAAACATATGTGGACACCTCTATCTTTATCAACTAACTTACGGGCTAGTGTCCATTTGCACTTGCTTTCCACAACATGGATCCCTCCCTCCTGAGCACGATTTAAACAATATTGCCTGAGAGCTGGAAATTGAATTGGCCACGTTCCGCTGTCACCCCAAGTGTCATTCGTGGTGTCACTATAATTGCTCACAATCTGGGCTGGGGTAAGGGGTGTGGACGTCCACGGCCAGCTTGATAACCCCAGGGGTCCACCGCAGACCCAACAGTGACTCAGATTAAAAGTTTGACTTACAGCTTTGGCTAATAACACAGATTCATTGTCCCTAAAAGGTTCATAGGGATCAGTGGGAGGTGGAGGAATTGGTCTTCCATTGCTTTCATAGATACATCCCCGAACTAGTACGAACAAAAATAATGTGCATTCTGATTAAGTCACAATCTGTGTCCGTTTTACTTTCTCTGGGAGGGCATATCCAGGTTGGTTGCTCCTTCCTGGAAAATAAGAACAGAAACAAACTCGCTTCTTGGGTCAGAAGGAAGGAATAATAATCAACCTGCCAGGCCTCCCACAAAGCCTTTCCTTCTCTCAAGCGCAGGGGGTTGTTTTCCAGGGGGTGTCTGTCCAGACGGACACGACACCATTCACAAGAGGATATACGTTTTGCATTCCTTCCTGGTAACCGGCCACCCTTGAGCTTGCGCCTCACAAAATAAATCATTGATCCCTGAATGTTTCCATTTTATATGCAGCCATTTTAATAAATGTTCCCAGAATGGTAGCCACTCTGTGCAACCTTTAAATATCATGTAGGAGTCAGTATAAATGTATACAGGGGAAGTAGCTTGGGCCTCATGTTGAAATACACTCCACACTGCAATTAGTTCTCCCACTTGCATGCTGCCCTCCCCTTCATTAATGACTTGTTCCTTAGTCCCCACTTGAAGTGCCACAGCTCGATATTTCCAAATATTTTATTCTCACTTCAACGAAGCATCTGTAAACCATACATTCTGTAACTGTTCAGAAAATGGGGGAGCTATTTGTATCACAGGAGAAGGCTGGGGTGCATCCTTATCTAGGTCTGCCTCATCCTGTATGTTTAGCACTTTAGTAGCTCCTTCACATATGGAAAAGATCTCGCAATAATGCTCTATTTGTGCATACCATTTCCGTACGGAGGCCCTTTGGGCCACCCCATCAGGGGGTGGGGTTCCCACTAAAACTGCTTTGGTCACTTTAAATGGGCCCTGAAGGATTATGGGCTGCTGTCAGATAGTTTGTTTGGCCTTTCTCAAAGCTAGACTAACTACAAATAGGCCCTTTTCCCAAGTCGTGTACCTTTTTTCATCATCTTTGAAACTACGCAAGTAGAACTCGATAGGCCGAATTGGCCCTTCCAGCCCCTTTTGCCACAAATGAATCGAGAGCCCGGTTCGAGCAAACCCCCATTCGATTTGGACTGGGTCTGTCAGATGGATAGGTCCCAGGGCTTGGTAGACATTTGCCTCAAACACCAACAGTCGTAACGCCTCGTCGTGGACCTGGGTCCACTCCCATTGGGCCTTTTTCCGCAGTAAATCATACAAAGGTCTAGCGATAATTGAAAAATCAGGGATATGTTTTCTCCAGAACATGAGTAGTCCTAATGCATGTTGCAGATCTATCTTTGATCCTGCCATTTTAATTAGGTCGAGGGAGGACAGAGTATTGGGGGGATACAAGTCATTCCCCCCCTCCACCAGATTCCCAAAAATTTCACTTCACTAGAAGGGGCTTGTATCTTTTCAGGTGGAATCGTCAATCCTATGCTTTCTAAATGGGTAATAATGTCCCGCTGCGTCTCCCCAACTTCCTCTGACTCCCTCTCACAAGCACATCGTCTATATATTGATAAATCTTCATCCCCGCTTGTATGGGGGTCGTTTCTAATTCCTGCGCTTAGGCATGGTGAGCTGACATGGGAGAGTGCTTATACCCCTAGGGAAGTGACGTGAAAGTATACTGCTGTCCCTCCCAGGTGAAAGCAAAACAGGTTTGATCTTCAGGTTGAAGGGGAACCATAAAGAACATATCCTTAACATCAGTAGTTGCCAAAATTGGGTGTGCGTGTTCCTGAATGGTGCTAATGAGTTCGGCAATGTTAGCCACAGCAGCGGTTAATGGTCCCGTACTAGCATTCAAACGACGATAATCGACCGTTAACCGCCACTTTCCATTAGGTTTTCCCACCGGCCAGATGGGGGAATTGTAAAGCGAGTGGGTGGGAACTATGACTCCTTGTTCCCGCAGTTCTGCCAGTACAGGAGCTACGCCTTCCCTGGCTCCTAACGGCAGCGGGTAGGGCTTCACATTCGTTAATTTAGAAGGAGGGAGGGCAGGCGCCTCTTGTAGGAGATGCACCTCCGTGCCGGGGGGGTTTAGCCAATTGTCTAATTTGGGGGGCACCGAAGGACCACGAATTTCCCTGGGTATCACGCCACTGTTTACCCTTTAAAACATCCATGCCTAAAAGGTTCATTTGGAAAGGTCCCACAGCTACCATGGTGTCCATGAGGTCTTCCTCTCCCGGTAACCATAATGTCACCGGAGTCATAGGCACTGTCTGGGTTTTCCCCAAGGCGTTTGTAACTATCAGGTGTCTGGGTGGGTCTGAAATTCCACATTGTTCCGCCTCGACCCGTCTTAGCGCAGTAATTTGTGCTTCGGTGTCAATCAAAAAGGTTACCGGTCTCCTTTTTGGCCCTACCACCACCGTAATCAATAAATCCCCTTTGTTATTGCAGGTGAGCTGTCTTACAAACATACACCCTCTGCCTCCCCTCTCACCCTGGGGGGGGCGGAGGATTTAGTTCCTCACCATCTTCTTCCCTATTTCGTTCCCCCCCATGATTCAGCAAGGGTGGGGCACTAGGACCTGATCCAAAAGTGATTTCTCGCCCTGACCATCTCTGCACAAGCCATTCTAGCTTCTTGGTCGGGAGTCCATCCATTAGGTCCCGGGGAATGCCCTTCTGAAGCCCTAACTGCCAGAGTCCCTGCCGATTTAGGGGCTTTTATTTCCCGGCTAGATCCAGGCTTTTCCCCGAGAAAAACGTCTGTTTACTCCCTCGTTCTTCAACTCGCACGGCTCTAATTTCAACTCTTTGATATGGCCAGTTAACAGGTCCGTATCTCATCCCATAGTTCATCAGCTCTTGGGCTATCTCCCCCCATGTCCACACTTTCCTCCCTGGCCGCCAACGGTCAGGGTGTCCCTCCCCTCCAGGGCAGCCGTGGTTCTCTCCCCGATGGGGGTGTTTTGAATTCTCCCCTGCAGCTGGATCCCTATAGGTCTCAGGGAATCAGGAAGCCCCCGTATCAGAGGAATCATTCTTTCGGGGTCTACCGGCAGCAGCATTGGGGAGCTCAGATTAGGCTTGAGTTCCTGGTCATATATCATCTGAAGGCAAGCCGCTTTCTGAACACTTTCCAATAACTGATCTGTCGTGCCTATTGATGCTGTGAAAAGCCGGAATTGAAGACTCAATAGTCGGAAGGTTATTAAACAGGTATTCTTTATTACAGCGCCGGGCACACAGGGGATCTCTCCTCCAAACGTGCGCGCCAAACACCCTGTCATTTCAGGTTAAATACAATCACAGTATACATATTCATTATATTTCTGAGAAAAGCTTAACATATTCATGGCTTTCCCAAGAACTAATTAGCATGTGTTAATGTCTTTTATGCATGTCTGTTAGCGTCCTCGGGTGGTCTTTGGGGGTCCTAAGATGAAGGCTTAGACTCCTCATCACAGTGTCCACTGGTTGACCTCTGTTTCTCCGCAAACTCAGTTCTAAGATCATGTATACCGTGTCCTTCCAGGCTGTTTAGCTCTGGTCTTGTTGCCCTCTTGGTGCCTCTTTATCTCTGTAGCTTGGTGCATCTGCCCTCCCAAGGCTGAGCTGTCTGGGGTAGAATTATTTAGGAGCCTCTCTATCTTAGAGCTTTCCTGCTTTCTCAAAACAGCAAGTCAAGTTTGTCTAAGTAGTGTTATTGAGGAGCCTCTTTATCTTAAAGCTTTCCTGTTTTCTCAAAACAGCAAGGATCTACTTTAGTTTAATTAGAATCACTCTAGTAATTGGAAATTTTACATTTACGAGCATCAAATCCCTCCTTTTCTTTTGAGGATTTGTAGCTAGAAAGCTATGAATACTCACTATTGTATTTCGTAGGTATTATTTTCAAATTTCTTCAGTCTTTCATTCCAAGGGTCCAGGAAAAGTATTTTCTGGTTTCTATTTGGTGCTTAATTTTGGTTTGTTGTTTTTTTTTTCATATCACTGTATGTCTCAACTGAATCCTGATAACACCAAAGGAAACATTTGAGAGATATACAAACAAGTATTTTTAAAAACATCAGTGTGATTAATTTCATGAATTATTGTTTTAACCCTTCTAAATTCGGGAGCCAAGAGGTTATTTTATTTTATAAATCTCGAAACCCCAAGGAAGTATCATCTAAAGATACTTCATGGAATACTCGTGTTTTCTCTTAGAGCGTATTCAAATCTGCCTCTATCTGTCTGTCTGTATTGATATATGCACAGCAACTGGTATTAATGAGTATATATGCTTCCCTTTTTTTGGCAGTCGATAAATCTAATGCTATTCGATTCTGTAGCACAACTTTACTAAAGGATGATACTTCTGTCTGTAAATTTTTTATAGTACTTATTATTAGATTTTCAATTTTTTCGAAAACTGTGGAAATGTTTATTATGGCTTTCTCTAGTTTGCTTACTTCTAGCCAGGGTAAAAACCATCTGACAAAGCTATGAAATTTTGTTCCCCTACTTACAATTGGGTTGTCTTCCCGTTTGGCTCGTCTCCGTGATGTTTTTAACATGCCTTTAGGTATTTGGGACTGGTTATATGTTTGGTTCTGACTAAGTAGATGACCTATGGTACACATTTCCTTCCAACCCACAGAGAGTCAATTTCTGTTAATGCCATAGCTGCATAGCCACCAATACTCATAGGGTAATTTACAGGGCCCGTCAGTGGCTGTGAGATTAGCTCCGTAAGATGTTCCGTGGTTTACCCAGCCAATTGATACATTCCTAAAATAATCCTAGTTTGAGGGGCTGTAGGTTTCTAATTAAATTCTGCTATAAAAATCAATATATACCACACCTGTCCCTTTCAAATCCCAAGTTCCTACTTTTACTGTAGTTTTGTTGATCCAATAATCATTCCATCTGTCCCTGCAAGTACAATTTTTGTGTGTATAGAAGGGGGTGTCAGCATGAACAAGTGTTGGATCTTGCTTTTCATAGGTAACTATTATTGCTAACCAATATCTGGGTGTTGTAATCTAATATTTGTAGGTCAAATCTTGTCCCAGTCACGTAGCTCGAGTTGTTGTAATCGCAGTATCCTCCATTGTGTTTAATCCAAAACTCGGGCCAAGTATTATTGTCACAATTCTAATGAGTATTCCAATTCCAATTTTACCCCGTATAAAGGGAGTCTCATGTTACCTTTAGGTAAAGCAGTACAAATCCAACAATCTCTAGCTCCTGTGGCATTCACTATCATATGAATTGTATTGTAATATAAGTTTTCACTCCAAGTGTTCAATAATAAGCTTAGTTGGGGAATGCGAAAGTCAAGGGCATCCTTGGCTGCAGTGACCACAAAATGGTGGAGTTCAAGATCCTTAGGGCAGCGAGGCGGGTGCGCAGCAAACTTGCTACCCTGGACTTCAGGAGAGCAGACTTTGGCCTCCTCAGGGATCTGCTTAGTAGAATACCATGAGATTAAGCACTAGAGGGAAGAGGGGCCCAGGAAAGCTGGTCAGTATTCAAGGATCACCTCCTCCAAGCTCAGGAGCGATGCATCCCGACCAAGAGGAAGTCAGGCAGAAATGCCAGGAGGCCTACATGGATGAACAAGGAGCTCCTGGCCAAACTCAAGCAGAAAAAGGAGGCCTACAGAGGATGGAAGCAAGGACGGGTAGCTTGGGAGGAATATAGAGAAATCGTCCGAGTAGCCAGGGAGCAAGTTAGGAAAGCTAAAGCCCTGACAGAATTAAATCTGGCCAGGGATGTCAAAGGGAACAAGAAAGCCTTCTACAGGTATGTCAGTGATAGAAGGCAGACTAGGGAAAATGTGGGCCCTCTCCGGAAGGAAGCTGGAGACCTGGATACCCGGGACGTGGAGAATGCTGAGGTACTGAATGACTGTTTTGCCTCAGTCTTCACCAGCAAGTGCTCTAGCCACACCGCCCAAGTTGCAGAAGGCAAAGGCAGGGACTGGGAGAATGAAGAACTGCCCACTGTAGGAGAAGACCAGTTTCGAGACTGCCTAAAGAACCTGAAGCTGCACAAGTCCATGGGGCCTGATGAGACGCATCCGCGGGTCCTGAGGGAACTGGCGGACGAAGTTGCCAAACCACTCTCCATCATATTTGAGAGGTTGTGGCGGTCTGGAGAGGTCCCCACCTACTGGAGAAGGGGCAACATCACCCCCATTTTTAAAAAGGGAAAAAAGGAAGACCCGGGGAACTATAGGCTAGTCAGCCTCACCTCTGTGCCTGGCAAGATGATGGAGCAGATCCTCCTCGAAACCATGCTAAGGCACATGGATAACAAGGAGGTGATTGGGGACAGCCAACATGGCTTCACCAAGGGCAAATCATGCCTGACCAACTTGGTAGCCTTCTATGATGGGCTTACAGCGTTGGTGGACAAAGGGCGGGCAACTGACATCGTCTACCTGGACTTGGGCAAGACATTCGACACTGTCCCACATGATGTCCTTGTCTCTAAATTGGAAGGACATGGATTTGACAGATGGACCACTCGTTGGATAAGGAACTGGCTCGATGGACGCACTCAGAGAGTTGCAGTCAATGGGTCGATGTCCAGGTGGAGACCAGTGACGAGTGGTGTGCCTCAGGGGTCGGTACTGGGGCCGGTGCTGTTTAATATCTTTGTTGGCGACATGGACAGCGGGACTGAGTGCACCCTCAGCAAGTTTGCCGACGACACCAAGCTGTGTGGTGTGGTTGACACGCTGTAGGGAAGGGATGCCATTCAGAGGGACCTGGACAGGCTGGAGAGGTGGGCCTGCGTGAACCGCATGAAGTTCAACAAGGCCAAGTGCAAGGTCCTGCATGTGGCTCGGGGCAATCCGAAACACAAGTACAGGCTGGGCGGAGAGTGGCTCGAGAGCAGCCCTGAGGAGAAGGACTTGGAGGTACTGGGGGATGAGAAGCTCAACATGAGCCGGCAATGTGCTCTTGCAGGCCAGAAAGCTAACCATATCCTGGGCTGCATCAAGAGAAGCGTGGCCAGAAGGTCGAGGGAGGCGATTCTGCCCCTCTTCTCTCGTGAGACCCCACCTGGAGTGCTGCGTCCAGCTCTGGAGCCCCCAACATAAGAAGGACATGGATGTGTTGGAGCGGGTCCAGAGGAGGGCCACAAAGATGATCCGAGAGCTGGAGTACCTCTCCTATGAGGACAGGCTGAGGGAGTTGGGGCTGTTCAGCCTGGAGAAGAGAAGGCTCCGGGGTGACCTTACAGCAGCCTTCCAGTACCTGAAGGGGGCCTACAGGAAGGATGGAGACGGACTTTTCACAGGGGTGTGTAGTGATAGGACAAGGGGGGAATGGCTGTAAACTAAAAGAGGGCAGATTTCGATTAGATATTAGGAAGAAATTTTTGACCATGAGGGTGGTGAGGCAATGGACCAGGTTGCCCAGAGAAGCTGTGGCTGCCCCCTCCCTGGAAGTATTCAAGGCCAGGTTGGATGGAGCTCTGAGCAACCTGGTCTAGTGGAAGATGTCCCTGCTCGTGGCAGGGGGTTTGGAACCAGATGACCTTTAAAGGTCCCTTCCAACCCTTACCATTCTATGATTCTATGATTCTGTCAGCAACAGTCCACATACAAGGTACGTCATTAGATTGTGGACTTCATTTAGAACCATAGTTTGAGGGAAATTCGATACACCATTCAGCTGGTACTGGGATACTATATTTAAAGGTAATGGGTACACCCCAGAATGGTCGAGGAGGCTGGTCAAGCCAGGGTACCTCCGTGCAGTCGATAGACAATTTTATCTTGGTGTTTAAATTTAGGAAGTTTTTGTCAAGCTCTCGAGTGCAGTTAGAATTAGACCATATGTTGGTATAGTTATGGTCTGAAGGATAAGTGTAATGTTTGTAGGTAATTCCACTTCCCCATGGTATGGAGATGGCATTGTCTTTCATTTCCCATAAATCCAGCAGTGCTCCTTTTAAGTCAAGGGGAATAACCATAAAAGGGAGTCCCTCTGCAGGGGTTGTTGGCAGCATTAGACAAGTGGTTCCCTGAGTCCAATTCATCATTCTAAGAAATCCTTGTAACAACTTAAAGGCTGTGTTTTCCTCTATCATACCCAAAGACTTCTTTGGTTTTTATTATAATCTCTATGGAACACATGCACAAGCATTACACCTAATATGTAAATACTTATTAAACTTACACATATTTGTCTACCACTGCTAATGCATGATAAGAGGTTCATATTAACAATTCTGTGGTAAATTATAACTATCAAAACCACAACAAAAGAAAACTATTGTGTATTAAAAACCAGTAACCTAAACAATAAAGCGAAAGGTAAAAAAAACCAAGTCACATAATAAACAAGTAAAACTAGAAGTCAGTATTCCTATCAGAATTAAATAACTATGATTTTTGTTGTCAGATTGTTTGGAGCTTCTGGGGCTCCAAGGGTACCGGGTATCTAAAAAGAAGGCCCAGATAATGCAGTGCGAGGTGATTTACTTGGGCTATGAAATTAGTGCTGGACAAAGAACTTTGGGACAGGCCCGTAAGCAGGTAATATGCCAAACTCCGAGACCTCAGACAGTGAAAGAGTTACGGACTTTCTTGGGAATGACCGGGTGGTGCCAGCTGTGGATTTATAATTATGGACTACTTGTTAAACCACAGCTACTGGACAAAATCACCTTAAATGGAACAAGGAGACCATGCAAGCCTTTGAACTACTGAAAAAGGCTCTGATGTCGGCCCCTGTCTTAGGGCTCCCAGATGTGAGTAAGCCGTTTTTCTTTTACTCTCACGAGAAGCAGGGGATTGCTCTGGGGATACTAGCACAAGATCTGGGTCCATACCGACGAGCAGTTTCTTATCTCTCCAAGCAACTGGATGCAACTGCGAAGGGTTGGCCTGGATGTCTGCAAGTGGTTGCAGCTGTAATATTAAATATACAGGAAGCCCAAAAATTTACCTTGGGCCAGAAAATGACTGTCTTGGTGTCCCACGCAGTATCTGCAGTACTGGAGGCAAAAGGAGGACACTGGCTTTCTCCACAAAGATTCCTGAGATATCAGGCCATACTGGTAGAACAGGATGATGTAGAGATTATAATTACTAACATTGTCAATCCAGCTTCCTTTCTCAGCGGAAACACAGGAGAACCGGTGCATCATGACTGCTTGGAAACCATTGAAGCAACCTTTGCAAGTCGCCTGGATCTGAGAGACAGCCCTGTGGAAAATGGAGAAAACTGGTTCACAGATGGAAGCACCTATGTCCTGAGTGGTAAGAGACACGCGGGGTACGCTATTACCACCAGTCAAGAAACCATGGAGTCAAGACCTTTGCCCATAAACACCTCTGCGCAAAAGGCAGAGATAATTGCTTTAACCCATGCCTTGGAATTGGCCCAAGGCGAAGTTGTGAATATATATACAGACTCGAAGTATGCTTTCAGAGTTG
The DNA here is from genome assembly GCF_030867145.1 of Opisthocomus hoazin. Taxonomy (NCBI): domain Eukaryota; kingdom Metazoa; phylum Chordata; class Aves; order Opisthocomiformes; family Opisthocomidae; genus Opisthocomus; species Opisthocomus hoazin. The sequence goes on from NC_134453.1 coordinate 29,939,440, forward strand.
CGCATGCACATGGAGCGATCTGGAAGGAAAGAGGACTATTGAACTCTCAAGGGAAAAACAACAAACATGCAGAAGAAATTTTGAAACTACTGGAGGCAGTTCAACTCCCCGAGGAAGTGGCAATCATGCATATAAAGGCGCACCAGAAAATGAGCTCAGAATTGGAAAAAGGAAACGAGCTGGCGGACAGAGAGGCAAAACAGGTGGCCAAACCAGAGGTAAAAACTAAAGGGGCTTTAATCCCTGACGGACGAATCCCCCTAGAAGGTAAGCCAGAATATACTGAGGAAGATCAGAAACTTCTCACAGATCTAGAAGGGTCATATAATGAGGAAGGGTGAGCTCAAACCCCACAGGGAAATCTAATCATTCCCTCCTGTCTGATATGGCATCTGGTAAGGGAAGAACATAGGAAAAGGCATTGGGGGACAGAGGCTCTGTATAAACATGTAATTAGAGAGATTGCGGCCAGAAATTTATACACCACGGTGTGACAGGTGACTCAGCAATGCGATCTTTGCCTCCAGACTAATCCGAAAAATAACCCTAAACCAGAAATGGGTCAGACTAGAAAAGGTAATGGGCCTGGGCAGCAATGGCAAATTGATTTCACGGAACTCCCAAGAAAAGTGGGGTACCGATATCTATTGGTACTAACCGATACCTTTTCAGGTTGGCCGGAAGCATTCCCGACCAGGACGGCTAAAGCCCGAGAGGTGTAGCCTTTGGTGTTGCAAGAGTACGGGAGATTCTTATAGTGAATGGAAAAAGAACCAATTACGACGAAAGCTGGAGTCCAATAAGTATTTTGAGAAGATGCTGAATAATGATGTACTATAATAGAATTAAGAGTAGTAAAAGAATTTACTAACCTTTTTGGAAAGGGGGGACTGAAGGAAGGGGTTAAAAGGGATTTTAGTAGAAGTAACATTACCTAATAGTTGTGGTGCATTTAAAGAGAACTGGTAGTGCCTATCTATTGTCTAAATTAACTGAAGCAGAGAGTCCTGCATCTCCATACAAAGGGGTCAGTTCCTGATAGGGGCTGGGAGTCGCCTAGAACTGGTCAAGACCGACCCTGCTGTATGGATGGGAGCCAGAAGAGAACTGAGTTTGCGTAGAAACAAAGGTCAATCAGCAAACACTGTGATGAAGATGATGGGCCTTCATCTTGGGACCCCCAACGACCACCACCAGGAGGCACTGCGCAAGCGCAGCTGGGAGGAGTCTATGGAAATTTCTTCTTGAAACTAATTATAATATGGAAATTATTTCTCAGAACTGATTTTGATATGCAATGAGGATAGATGTATATGTATAGGTGTATTGAGAAATCTAATGTATATGTAGTATTTGATTGTATAAATTGAAGAGACAAGTTGCAGCTCGGCACGCACGACTTCGGTGGGACTACCCCCCATGCTGCCCAGCACCGAATAAACATACCTACTTTACAATCTTACAGATTGTGGAGTCAGCCTTCCGCACCTCACCTTTGGCACGAAAGTTGTGGCAGAAGCAGAGAAAGCTTTCATTCTGGGACAGCTGTCTCCACTCCATCTATTACTTAATTGATAGATGGCATTGGATAGTCGCAGATGCCACTGTAACCACAGTGATGGAATCAGTTGACCATAAACATGAATAATGCTGCTGTGTCCATTGTACAGCCCTACCCATCTGGACATTAGGTCTGGGAACAGAGGGTCTAGTCTCTAGGTAACCATTAATGCTAACCATAGTAAGTAATTGTGTTTCTGTCAAGAGAAATGATGGAGTGGGGTTCTGTGAAATGGACTGAAGAAACTGACCAGGTTTGCCGAGATTGCGAGCCTAATAGGTAAAAGGTAATTCCGGCAGGGGGAGATCGCGACCACCGACTCACTGACGCCCTACTCAAGTAATACCACCTACTCAAAAAGCAACAATGGAAGAGGGTAACTGAGTCTGCGCAACCATTTACATAGGAAGCGAGAAAAGTTTACACCAATCGCCAAAGGGAATAATACTGAATATGCATGAATAAAATAAACATGTATATTTTTGATCTATATAAACTGCATGGAAAAGGTATGAGGTATGCATGTTTGGTGGAATTATCCCCTGTGCATCCAGCGCTGCAATAAAGAATGCCTGCCTTTTAACACTACATTGGTGTTACGAGGTTTTATTCCTGGATTTTCGGTGACACCACCCAGATTCATGGGTTTTAGCAAATGGTTTAACTAACCCATTTGTTTGGTCAACAGTACCATTGGCTCCGGGGTGGTACGGAGTATGGAATACCCACTGAATTCCTTCTCCTTTGGCCCAGTCTTGTACCACTGTGGCTGTAAAGTGTGATCTGTTATCAGTTTGAATCTCCTCAGGAAGGGGGAGGGTGCTGAACCATTCCTTCAGGCTGTAAACTGTGTTATCTCCAGTTGCAGCCGGGACAGCTGTTGCCATGGTAATTCCTGAAGCAACTTCCACCCCTACTAATATATGTTTTTTACCCCCTGAGAGTCTCAATGGACCTATGTGATCAATTTTCCAGGTGTGCCACAGTGGTTTTTTCATTTCGGATGTGCATGGGAGGTGCCTTACTTGGATGATCTTTGTTAAGTCGCAGGCGACATTGTGAACAGGCAGTGACCACTTGTTCACACAGTTTTGTTGACACAGGTAATCCTCGGGCTATGCCTTTCAGATACAAATCGGCTCAGCCTGGCCGGTGGTGTGTCCCCATTTTACATATCTAAAGCTGCCACCCGTGTGTGAGAGGCTCCCTGTATTTGGGTTACCACTTCTGCAATGCTAGGTACAGCTGCAGTTAAAGTTGCAGTGTTGGTGTTTAATTGCCTGTAATCAGTTGTGAGCCTCCACTGCCCATTCAATTTTTTTACTGGCAAACAGAGGATTTATAGGGTGAGTGTGTACGAGTGATGATGACTCATTTTTCTAAGTCTTTTACCACCCCGTCAATACCTGATTGCGCAGCTGCTGGTAAGGTGTACTGTTTTGTGTTTGTAATTTTTGATGGTGGTAAAGATATGGACATCTCTAATAAATTATTTTTTTATGCTCATTCTGTTTAATTTCTCGCCTGGCAAAACTCCAAACTGAGCCATCGGGGCGTTTCCACACTCTGCCATACAACAAATCAAATCCCAAAATATTAGTGTTAGTAGCTGTCGCGTTAAAGGGAGGGGTAAGGGGAGTCTGATATTCAACTTGCCTGCCAGAGCCCTTCCAAGGACTTTCCCTGAAACAGTTTAGCAAAGCTGAAACAATAGGTAATTTATTCAAGAGACAGTTATCAGGGATTCGGAATTGCCGTTGATGAATTCACTGTCTACAAAAGTTGAGCTCAAAGTAATAGTTTAGCGCTTTAGTTAACAATGTGTTCCCCGGGATACATCTGACAAAGTCAGATACGCGACTCTTACCAAAAAGGCGTCCCTTCTTGAGGGGGGGAAGAGAGGTTCAGGCCTGTCGACCCGTCCGTCAGGTAAAGTTCTCGCTTGGCTCCTCCTCCCAAAGAGAGTTTTCAAGTGCCAATTTTTATATGTTTGGAAATCTTTTTGCGAGGTGGGACTAAGTCAATTATTGTGTATCGATTGGCTCTTGGCATGGAATGTCGTGTCGTCAGAAGCGGGACTCAGCAGTGTGACACGCCTTCGGAGCGGGCATCTTGGTATGGGCATTCGGGGGCCATCTGTGCTTTGTCCAAAGCAATCTCTGAAGCAATCTCTGGCTGCCCAGCCTCCGCGGCGCCCCACAGATCACTTGGTTTACAGTGATGGGCTATCCCCCCTTACTTTTGTCTGATAAGATAAGCACCAGTTAATTACTTCCTTTGTTAGCTCTTCCGCTCTTGACACCTCAGTCCAGAGAAGCCTCAGTCCGTTTGTCTTTCCTCTTGCATTCGACAAGTCCAGCAAGGCCATCGATTACATTATCCACCCCGTGACTTTAGTCACATCTCGTCAAAAAGGAATATTAGATGAATTTAGGTTCAGACGGGTTGAGGGGCTCATCTTCCTCCCTAACAGGAGAAGGAATTAAAGGAACATAATCAGGGCTATGAACTTTAAGCATTCTAATATGCGTACTAAAAGTTTTAACTAGTGAAGATTGTACATGTGCTAAACCCACACAAATAACAATAAGGAGTCCAATAAACATCAGTACATATTGAATCAAACTTTGTATCCATCCACTAATGTTTAGTCCAAGTCCATTAAAAACTTTCGAGATCCACCCCGTCCATCCCCAGGGCTTCTGTTTCATATTTTCACGGAGTTCTCGAGACTGTTCTGCAATCTTGCGCATTTTACCCATGGCTTGATGTAAAGTGACAGATACATTTGGGATAGACACACAACAAGTTTCATCAGGATAGGAGGCATTTAGCCATCCACAAACACCACTTTCTTTTAACAAAATCATATCTAAGGCTAACCTATTTTGTAGTGTCATTTTGGATGTAGCTTGCAGCTGCAAGTCAACTGCATTAATTGCTGTTTTTGTCCAGTTTGCTAGGGATTCTACTTGCCATGTCAAATTTTCTCTATATAATCGATTATTGGTTATTACTGTCCAATAACCCCAAAAAGCTTTCATTCCCAAGTTTATTGCTCGTATATAATAGCTCGGCCAGGCAAAAAGTTTACCATTTTCTTGCATAGAGTTCCACATTTGTCACTGTCTTTTAGCTCTATGTCCTCGTGACTTTGTTAAGGATTGAATGAAATTAAAAGCTACAGTAGGACACAAGCTTGGAATACCTAGAGTACATTCTAATCCATCCCAATAGGGTTGAATGTAGTCTGATATTTGTCCATTAGAACACACCCATACAGTTTCAGGTGGTGCAGGCAGCATTAAAGTGCTACACGTACTATTTTTGAGTTCATCGAGGGAAATGATGCCGTGAAAAGCCGGAATTGAAGACTCAATAGTCGGCAGACTACTAAGCAGGTATTCTTTGTTACGGCGCCGGGCACACGGGGGATCTCTCCTCCAAACGTGTGCACCGAAGAGACACAGTTACTAGGTATTTATGCTATGTTAACATACATATTCATTACATTTGCAAGAAATGCTTATCATAGTAATGGTTTTTCCGAGAACTCATTAATATATTGTAATGTCCGTAGCACATGTTTGTTTGGCGTCTCTCGGCAGGGGTCTTCAGATTATCTTGCAGCCTCCTTATCTCTGTAGTTTGCATACCTGTTCTCCCAAGGCCCAGGCGCCTAAAGGGATTATTCAGGAGTCCCTTGTCTTGCAACCATCCCAATATTCACAAAGAACCAAGACTTGTTTCTGACCACCTGAAGTGATAACATCCCCTACATGTTACATTTGTTACATTTACAGTTATCAATCCCTCCTTTTCTTTTGAGGATTTGTAGCTAGAAAGCTATGAATCCTCACTATTCTATTTTGTAGGTATTATTTTCAAATAATTCTATTTGGTGCCTAACCTTATTCCTTTTTCCAATCACTGTGTGTCTCAACTGAATCCTGACAACACCAAAGGAGACATTTGAGAGACATGCAAACAAGTATTCCTAAAACGACCAGTGTGATCATTCCCGTGAACAATTGTTTCAACCACTCTAAATTGGGGAGCCAAGAGGTTAAATTTTGTTCCCCTACTTACAAGTGGGTTTTCTTCCCGTTTGGCTCGTCTCCATGATGTTCTTAATATGCCACAATTTTTGTGTGTATGGAAGGGGGTCAGCACGAACAAGTGTTGGATCTTGCTTTCCATAGGCAGCTATTATTGCTGACCAATATCTGGAATTGTCACAATTCCAATGAGTGGATCCTACCCCATATAAAGGGATTCTCATGTCACCTTTTGGTAAGGCAGTACAAATCCAACAATCAAATCTTGTCCAGTTATGTAGTTCGAGTTGTCGTGATCGCAGTGTACTAAAAAGCCTAGGTTTAACAAAGTTACCGCTGCAATCATAGTTTCAAACCGCCAGCCTTTTCGACCATCCATCCTGGTTTTAGGAGCCTTCTTCACTCAGGAATAATGGATCCAGGCCAGTTGTTCTCCAATCTTGATTGCAGTGAAGGTGGTCAGCAATACCTGGTAAGGTCCATTCCACCTCTCTCTCAGTGGATCACCTGAAAAATTCTCTTTAACATAAACCCAATCTCGAGGGCTAAACGGATGGATCGAGTGATCTACCCCTTTAGCCCTGGTACCGAAAACATTTTTACTAATTTTTTCTAATTGTTTTCCCAAGGATATAGGATAATTCTGTAGATACTGATTTCCCAACTGGTTCAAATCTTCCCCCTGATATTTAGCCTGATATGGTCTCCCATATAGTATCTCAAAAGGGCTCAAATTTTCTTTGGCCCTAGGTTTTACACGTATCCGAAGTAGTGCAATAGGCAATGCTTGGTGCTATTCGCTTCTTGGCATATTTTTGATGTATGTTGTTTTATCATGTGGTTCATCTTTCTACTTGCCCACTGGCTTGTGGTCTGTAGGGCGTATGTAACTGCCAATTGATTCCTAACAGTTTGCTGACCTGTTGCACTACTTCTGCACAAAAATGCGTCCCCCTATCTGAGGAGATAATTGTCGGTACCCCAAATCGAGGTATTATTTCATTTAATAATACCTTAGTTACTTCCCTTGCTTTATTTGTTCTACAAGGGGAATGCTTCTGGCCAACATGAAAAGGTATCCGTGAGTATTAATAAGTACCTGTACCCTCCTTTTCTTGGAAGTTCAGAGAAATCAGTTTGCCGGTGTTCTCTCGGTACACTTCCCTTCCCAATACTTCCTAATTGTACCTGGTTACCTGTATTGGGGTTATTTTTAAACATGTTTCACATTGTTGGGTTACTTGTCGGACTGTAGTATACAAATTTTTCCCTATTAATTTCTGATTAAAAAATTTATACAGGGAGTCCGCTCCCCATTGTGTCCTACTGTGTTTTTCTTTAACCATCCCCCATATCTGTTTAGCAGTGATAATTCTGCCATCACTTCAGTAGTCCCATCCCTGGGATGGAATTTGTCCTCCTAATCCCTCTACTAATTCTTCATCAGCTTTAGAATACTCAACATTTTCTTGGTCACTCAGGTTTCTATTTCTGTTATCTGGAATTAAGGCTAAAATCTCTTGCATTCTTTCTGCTGCCTGTTTAGCTTCATAGTCAGCCAACCTGTTACCTCTTTCCTGGTCAGTGTTACCCTTCAGGTGTCCTCGGCAGTGCATGATGGCAACTTTTGCTGGTAGTTGAACAGCTTCTAATAGTCGAAGGATTTCCTCAGCATATTTAACCTTCTTCCCTTGAGCAGTTAGTAGTCCTCGCTCCTTCCAAATTGCCCCATGAGCGTGGACAACTCCAAAGGCATATTTGGAATCTGTCCATATTTTTTATCTTTTTTCATTTTGTTAACTCCAGAGCCCTAGTTAGGGCAATAGTTTCAGCCTTTTGAGCTGATGTTCCAGCAGGTAGTGATTGAGACTCAACTACTTCGTCTGCTGTTGTCACCGCATACCTGGCCTTTCGAATACCTTGTCCGACAATGCTGCTTCCATCTGTGAACCAGGAGTCCTGTGCATCTTCCAGGGGTTCCTCTTTCAAATCTGGTCTGCTGGAGTACACAGTCTCTATGGTTTCTAAGCAATCATGTACCAATGGTTCAGAGATTGATCCGCTGAGAAAAGAAGCTGGGTTCGTAATATTAATCACTACAATATTAATATCCTCTGCCTGGTATCGTGGAAATTGGGATGGGGAAAGCCAGTAGTTCCCTTTTTGTCTGATATTCTGTGTGAGATCGGTACTGTGATCTTTTGGCCCAAGGTGAATTTTCGGGCTTCCTGAATAGTCAAGACCACCGCCACCACAGCTTGCAGACATCCTGGCCATCCTTTGCTTACTCCATCCAGCTGTTTAGCAAAATAGGCCACAGCTCTTTTCTAGGGTCCCAGCTGTTGAGCTAGGATCCCCAGAGCTATGCCTTGTCTCAAGAAAACAGCCAGAAGGGTTTAGTAACATCAGGCAGGCCCAGAGCCGGGACCTTCATTAGATCCTTCTTAAGTGTCTGAAATGCGTTTTGAGCTTCTTTGGACCAGATCAATCGGGTGGGGTTGTTTTTCAAAAGTTCACATAAGGGTCTCACTATTATTCCGTAATTATAAATCCATAACCGGCACCAACCTGTTTAGTCCCAGAAAGGTCCTGAGCCCTTTTACCGTCTGACGGAGGGGAGTCCTGCAGATGGCTTCATTCTATTCTGTTCCTAGTTCTCTTTGTCCAGACAGCTTGCATCCAAGGTAGGTTACCTGTTGCCGCACCATCTGAGTTTTCTGTTGAGAGACTTGATACCCATTTAATCCCAAAAATTTTAACAAACTGATACTCCACTGTAAACAGTCAGGTTTTCTTTCAGTTGCTATTAATGTCATCTACATACTGTAAAAGGGTTCCATCTCTGGAGGAAGGGTTCCATGCTTCAAGTTCTCATGCTAGTTGATTTCTAAAGATTGTTGGGCTGTTCTTAAAACCTTGGGGTAACACTGTCCAGGCGAGCTGGGTTTTTCTACCCGTAGTAGGATTTTCCCACTCAAATGCAAATAAATTCAGACTTTCTTTGGCTAAAGGCAGACAGAAGAATGCATCATTTAAATCCAATACCGTAAACCATACTTGCTACCACAGGGTGTATGCCCCTAACAATCTTATTCACTTCTCTTAAATCCTGTACTACCCAATAAGTTCCACCTGTTTTTGTTTTGGTGGTTTTTTGTTTTTGTTTTTGTTTTACTGGTAACACAGGAGTATTGTATTCTGATTCACACTCCACTAGTAGTCCATACTGTAAAAAGTTACCTTGTTTCCCCTCTTTTTCATTTTGTTTTTCTGTTGCTTAACTTCTAAGAACTTTGCTTTTTTTTTTCTTCATTTAGAGCAGCAGCTAGCAAAGCAGCTTGTAACTTGATACCTTTCTGTTCTAATCACTTTACACAAGCCTTTGTAAAATCCAGAGGGCTTTTCCTTTTTTTTTCTTTTCAATACCACGTTAAACTTTTCATCTCCTATACTTTTTAATTGTCCACAAAACCGCATCAATTCTAACAACATATCATGATTCAATTAATTGTTTCCTTGTGAGGGGATCACCTCCCTCCGAAGCTCATGTTACTGTAACCAAGGGGATGAAATCTGTTAACCATAAACATAAACCATGTTGCTAGTTATGTCCCTTGTATAGCCCCTGCCCATCTGGACGCTAGGTCCAGCAACAGAGAGTTTGGTTTCCAGGTAATTATCAATGTTAAACAATAGTAGTGAAGGAAATTTTTAATAGGAATAGCGTTACTATAGTTGCAGGAGTGTTTGTGGTTTTTATCTATTGTCTAAATTAACTGAAACAAAAGTTTCCCACCTGAAATGTTAGCGGTCGCCTAGAGCCAGTCAAGGCGACCTAGCTACAGCGACATAGTTACAGCGACCTAGCTACGGGACAAGAGCCAGAAAAGGACTGCGCATGTGCAGAAGCTGGGGTCAACCAGCGGACACTGTGATGAAGAGGATGAGCCTTCATCTTAGGACCCCCGACGACCACCACTAGGAGGCACTGCGCAAGTGCGGGTGGGAGGAGTGTATGAAAATGGACTGATTTGACTATGAAAGAAAGGGCTTATGTAATCAGATGAATATGTATATTTTAATCTATATAGGAGGGGGTATGGGGGATGCACGTTTGGTGGAATTATCCCCCGTGCATCCAGCGCTGCAATAAAGAATGCCTGCCTTTTAACACTACATTGGTGTTACGAGGTTTTATTCCCGGATTTTCGGTGACATTACAATAAAATAACTTCTCAACTTCTCCACCAATCGGTTAACACAACACACACACACACACAACCTAGAAGCGATCTTTTAAAATCCTTCTGTTTACAAACTGTATCACCTAACTACAACAATATATACAGGCAAACCACTTCAGTTAACATGTTTATATACATAGAGCTCTTTCAAAACAATATATACAGTATATTGAATACATACCCCAAAACCAGAGTCCCTAAATGATCGATCAATGCCAAATAACTAGAGAACTTGTAACCCCACAATATGTACCAACTTGTAAGTATTTTAAAACCTATCCCCAAATTCCCAATTCAATTCCTAAATCATGCCTATTTTCTTTAAGCAAACCAGACCCCATACATTATTAAGATGTTGTCGAGTGAGGGGTCTCCCCCTACTTTTCCCAATGTTTCCATCTAGATCCTGGGAGAGACTCTCAAAATCCCCCCCACGGGAAGACCCTGCACTGATACTTAAGAAATCAGAAACCACGGCCCCGATGAATCAGAGTTCAAATACAACAGTCCCAAGTCAAAAACCGGAAATCAGCAGAACATACCAAACGTACGTGGTGGTTTTTTTTTTCTTATTTTTTTTCCTTCACCATTTTTTTCTCTCTTTTTTTTTCTTTTTCTTTTTTTTTTTTTTTTTTGACTTATTTGTCTTTCACAGTCACACAAGCTTTCCAATGTGCTAGAGTACATCCTAAGGGGCTTTTCTTTAAAATACCACTGCTTTGCTGTCCCCCATTTTACTTTGTTGATTCTGTACTTCTGTTAGTCTTTATCTTAACAATTTTAATCTGTCGTCCCCTTCTGTCCCGCTCTGACCACGTTCCAAAAATGTCACAATTAATATTCTGGTCAGGAGAAAAGAGGTTCACCGTGCAAGGTTTTTTTTTTTTGGTTTTTTTTTTTTTTGGTTTTACGATGCCTGATGGGTATGTTAACAAGCCAGTATCCGACATATCCGATATCCGAGTTCAGTACCAACAAATCCGTATCGCCAGAAGTACAACTTAAGCGGGTTTCCTAAGCGTACCATACCGAATGTACGTTATTACAGAAGTACAAAGCTTAACCCATGCTTGTACCAACGCACAACTACCAAAAGCAAGTTATTACAGAAGTGAAAAGCTTAACCCGTGCCTGCACCAGTGCACAACTAACTACCAAAAGCACGTTATTACAGAAGTGCGGAGCTTAACCCGTGCATGTACCAACGCACAACTAACTACCAAAAGCACGTTATTACAGAAGTACAAAGCTTAACCCGTGCCTGCACCAACGTACCAAGACATACACCCTCAGGCACTAGTAGCCTGGTGTACAGCGCTCAGCGTAGGACGTCTCCTACGACTTATGAGAACTCTCCAAATGACCGGTCTCACATACCAAAACAGAGAAAGAAAGGAAAAAAAAAAGAATACCTTTACTTGTTTAGATGGTCCTTGTCTGCTCACGCAGTGATCCGAGTGAGGCGAGGAGTCCCTCCGGGAAATTCCGGGGGTACCCTAGGGAGTCCTGTTCTCAGCGGGTCCTGCAGCCGAGCAGAGCGGGTCCCATCTGGGTCACCAGAAATGATGCCGTGAAAAGCCGGAATTGAAGACTCAATAGTCGGCAGACTACTAAGCAGGTATTCTTTGTTACGGCGCCGGGCACACGGGGGATCTCTCCTCCAAACGTGTGCACCGAAGAGACACAGTTACTAGGTATTTATGCTATGTTAACATACATATTCATTACATTTGCAAGAAATGCTTATCATAGTAATGGTTTTTCCGAGAACTCATTAATATATTGTAATGTCCGTAGCACATGTTTGTTTGGCGTCTCTCGGCAGGGGTCTTCAGATTATCTTGCAGCCTCCTTATCTCTGTAGTTTGCATACCTGTTCTCCCAAGGCCCAGGCGCCTAAAGGGATTATTCAGGAGTCCCTTGTCTTGCAACCATCCCAATATTCACAAAGAACCAAGACTTGTTTCTGACCACCTGAAGTGATAACATCCCCTACATGTTACATTTGTTACATTTACAGTTATCACTATTATGTCCATTTTGACTGTATGTTGGAAAGGAACTCGGCATCTTTTGACCTGTGGCTCAGCATTGTTGCTAGAAACTATACGATATGCCCATGTGTTAACCTGTTTGGGATCCACTTTTATCATACACTCTGACCTTGTCTTAGGGATTGGAGCACTATAATTATGACATAAATATACACTTCTCAAAGCGTGGTAAAGGTGTGCAACCATCCATGCCCATGGGTACTCATCAATATTAGAACAAGTTATCTTGTTGGTACAATTCCATAATTGGACTGGCCCTAGCAGCGTGGTAATTGGAGGTTTTTCTCCCCATTGTGTAAAACGAGTTCTACGATCAGCAATAGTCCACATACAAGGTACGTCATTAGATTGTGGACTTCATTTAGAACCATAGTTTGAGGGAAATTTGATACATCATTCAGCTGGTACCGGGATACTATATTTAAAGGTAATAGGTACACCCCAGAATGGTCGAGGAGGCTGGTCAAGCCAGGGTACCTCTGTACAGTCAATAGACAATTTTATCTTGTTGTTTAAATTCAGGAAATTTTTGTCAAGCTCTCGAGTGCAGTTAGAATTAGACCATATGTTGGTATAGTTAAGATGTGAAGGATAAGTATAATGTAAGTCAAGGGGAATAACCATAAAAGGGAGTCCCTCTGCAGGGGTTGTTGGCAGCATTAGACAAGTGGTTCCCTGAGTCCAATTCATCATTCTAAGAAATCCTTGTAACAACTTAAAGGCTGTGTTTTCCTCTATCATACCCAAAGACTTCTTTGGTTTTTATTATAATCTCTATGGAACACATGCACAATCATTACACCTAATATGTAAACACATGTTAAACTTACACATATTTGTCTACCACTGCCAATGCATGGTAGAAGATTCATATTGACAATTCTATAGTAAATTTTAACTGTCAAAACCACAACAAAATAAAACTATTTTGCATTATAAAACCAGTAACCTAAACAATAAAGCAAAAGGTAAAAAGGTCACATAATATACAACTAAAATGAGAAATCAGTATTCCTATCAAAATTAAATAACTATTGTCCTTTCTGTCAGATTGTTTCGACCTTCTGGAAACTTTGGTTCACAGATGATTCCACAGATTAGGACTAGAAGTATCCCACAGATAAAAATTAGCAGTCCTTGATGGCAGTCTGTTTTGACACGTGAGAGTCCGTGTTTTAGGCATAGTTTCCCAGCATTTGGAAAATACCTGTAAACAGAAAAGAAAGGAAAATGCTCGGTTGTCATTGAAACCGGCATATAATGGGTTAAAAGGTAGGTACTATCCATCTAGTACTGATTCGATGCATATTTCCAGAGCTATCTTTCGCTTCCCAAGCATAAAGATTTTTTGGTTTTGTTAATACTAGTGCCACTATTCCAATCTGAGGCATTTTAACCAGCACTGGCTGGCCTGCGTAAAAGCCAGTAGGGTGTTCTGGTTTTACATGTGCCTTTGGCACCAGAGTTGTGGCAGGAGCAGAGAAGGCTTTCATTTTGGGACAGCCGTCTCCAGCCCATCTATTATTTAATTGATAGATGGCATTAGATAGTCGCGGATGCCACCCAGATTCGTGGGTTTTAGCAAATCGCTCAACTAACCCATTTGTTCGCTCAACAATACCGTTTACTTGGGTGTAGTACGGAGTATGGAATACCCACCGAATTCCTTCTTCTTTTGCCCAGTCTTGTACCACTGTGGCTGTAAAGTGTGATCCGTTGTCACTTTGAATCTCCTCAGGAAGGGGGAGGGTGCTGAACCATTCCTTCAGGCTGTAAACTGTGTTATCTCCAGTTGCAGCCGGGACAGCTGTTGCCATGGTAATTCCTGAAGCAACTTCCACCCCTACTAATATATGTTTTTTACCCCCTGAGGGTCTCAATGGACCTATGTAATCAATTTGCCAGGTGTGCCACAGTGTTTTTTCATTTCGGATGTGCATGGGAGGTGCCTTACTTGGATGATCTTTATTAAGTCGCAGGCGACACTGTGAACAGGCAGTGACCACTTGTTCACACAGTTTTGTTGACACAGGCCATCCCCGGGCTATGCCTTCCCGATACAAATCAGCTCGGCCAGTGTGCCCTCGTTTTACATGTAACCATTCAAGTAAACGTTCCCATTCTAATTCATCACTTACAATGTCAATTTTGTGTAGCCGTGTGAGGCTATCAACTTGTTGATTGAACTGGGCAGCAATAGAGGCTGATCGATCATGCCCTTTCACCCAACCCATGTGCAGTATCCTTTGTTCTCCTATTTTTAGCAATTGTTTCCAGCTGTCAGTTTGCCAGACTGGGACTCTATTTACCTGCCAGTCGTTGGCTGCCCAGTGGCTCACCCACTCGGTAGCTCCTTTAAAAACAGCATATGAGCCAGTGTAAATGGAGTCAGCATCGTGTTGTGCAGCTAATAGGACCATCCTAAGCTCCCCCACTTGTGCACTTCCTTTACCTGTTTCGCTGACCTGTTCTCCCGTGGCTACTTCCAGCGCCACTGCGTTATAATTCCACTCATTTTTTTGCCTGTAGGATGATGAAACAGTGAACAATACCCCATCAAGGTTGCTGGTTTCTGTTAGAGGAAGCGCCTCCCGAATTGGAGATGGATTGCTTGCAGGAGTTTGGAACAGCAAAGTACTGTCTATATCTTTTTGCAATTTAGACACTTTAGTGCTGCCCTCTGTAATAGGCATAATCTCACTGATGCTTTCCAGATAGGCATACCACTTACAGATTGTAGGCTTTTGGGCAATGCCAGCAGGCGGCACCGTCCCTTTACAAATTGTGTCTGGGAGGCGGAAAGGTCCCCAATGATTACACTCTGTTCTTTTCTTATTTGTTCCACTCGCTTTACAGCTGGTACCACAGACAATAATCCTTTTTCTAGGTCCGATTATCGCGATTCAGTATCATTAAAGGACTTTGAACTGAACTCGAGTGGACGCTCAGGCCCTTCAGGTCCTCTTTGCCAAACATTACAGTGAGAACAGTGTTCACTAAATCCTCATTGCACATGCATTGCATCAGAGGGATGTACAGGACCTAGCTGCTGAAATAGTCTCAATTCTTTTACCAGTGTCTCCAGGGGATTAGAATCACAGAATCACAGAATCACAGAATCACAGAATAGTAGGGGTTGGAAGGGACCTCTGTGGGTCATCTCGTCCAACCCTCCTGCCGAAGCAGGTTCACCTAGAATGTTGACTTGTCCACTCCCATGATTTCTTTTTTCGCAGTAAATTGTAAAGGGGTCGACCAACGATAGAAAATCCAGGGACATGTTTACGCCAGTATACTAAAGTTCCTAAAACTTCTTGCAGTTCCTTACTATTAGAGGGATCCTGTCCCAGTTCTATTTTCTCCAGTGTGTCAGGAGGGATAGATAAGGCTCCTTAGATCACCAGACCCCTAGGAATTTAACTTCCTGTGCTGGTCCCTGACACTTGGATGGGGGAATTTCCAGACCCAAGGTTGTTAATTGCAATGTCACATCATCCATAACCTGTTTAACAGTGTCAAATTGTTCCCCTTCAATCAAAAGATCATCTGTATATTGATATAGAGCAACGTCTGATGGAATAGGAATTCCAGTCAGTGTTTTAGCTAAAGCATTGTGAGCAATGGTGGGGGAATGTTTACATCCCTGAGGCAGCCTGTTAAAGGTGTATTGTGTCCCTTTCCAGGTAAAAGCAAACTGGGCCTTAGCATGTTCCTGGAGTAGAACCATAAAAAACATATCTTTTACATCTAAAGTTGCCATCCATGTGTGAGAGGCTCCCTGTATCTGAGTTAGCAATTCTGCAATGCTCGGTACAGCTGCAGTTAAAGGTGCAGTGTTGGCATTTAATCGGCTGTAATCAATCGTGAGTCTCCACTGTCCGTTCGTTTTTTTTTACTGGCCATGTTGCCAAAAATCCGGGAATAAAACCTCGTAACACCAATGTAGTGTTAAAAGGCAGGCATTCTTTATTGCGACGTCGGATGCACGGGGGATAATTCCACCGAACGTGCATACCCCATACCCCTTCCGTGCAGTTTATATAGATCAAAATATACATATTCATCTGATTACATAAGCCCTTCCTTTCGTAGTCAAATCAGTCTATTTCCATACACTCCTCCCAGTTGCGCTTGCGCAGTGCCTCCTAGTGGTGGTCGTCGGGGGTCTCAAGATGAAGGCTCATCCTCTTCATCACAGTGTCCATGGGTTGACCCCTGTTTCTGCACAAACTCAGTCCTCTTCTGGCTCTTGTCCCTGCGGCACGGGTCGTCTTGACCAGTTCTAGGCACCTGCTGGTTTTAATTAAAACTAACTTCTTTGGTGGGAGACGTATGACTTTTTGCTTCCATTAATTTACACAATAGATAGGTACCACAAATGCACCTGCAACTATTAGGTAACGCTATTTCTATTAAAAATCCCCCTTCACCACTATTGTTTAACATTAATGATTACCTAGGGACTAAACCCTCTGTTCCCAGACCTAATGTCCAGATGGGCAGGGCTGTACAAGGGACATAGCAGCATTGTCCATGTTTATGGTTAACTGATTCCATCACCTTGGTTACAGCCAGACAGGGGAATTATAGGGTGAGTGTGTACGAGTGATGATGCCTCGGTTTTCTAAGTCTTTTACCACCCCGTCAATACCCGATTGCGCAGCTGCTGGTAAGGTGTACTGTTTTGTGCTTGTAATTTTTGATGGTGGTAAAGATATGGACATTTCTAATAAATTAATTTTTTTAGGCTCATTCTGTTTAATTTCTCGCCCAGCAAAACTCCAAACTGAACCATCGGGGAGTTTCCACACTCTGCCATACAATAAATCAAATCCCAAAATATTAGTGTTATCAGCACCAACCAATACTTCAGCACGGGTTAATCTTTGTTCGCCCGGGAGCCACAGGGTAATTTTTGCTGTAGGGCATTTCCTCATGACTCCATCAATGCCTGTAAATTTCATTTTACGGCGACCAGGTTTTATATTTAAGCATGTTGCGGTCTCCTTGGTGATCACCGAAATTTGAGCACCCGTATCAGTGAGGAAATCTGCAAAAACTTTCTTTGGTCCCACCTGAATGGCAATGACAGGTTCTGGAGGTGTATCAGAGAGCCACTGTATAGCTAGTACCTGTTGGGGAAGGAGGCTCACAGCCCACCCCGGGGATGTGCATTTTTTGCCTGAGGGTCTGTTAAACCAATTAGCTCCTGCTGTGGGGCAGAGGGTGCAATGTTAACAGGAGTTGTTTTGTTTTCTGCCGGCTGACCTTTCTTTGTTGAATTGAATTTATGGCTTAATGCCTGTACGAGAATTTTGAGGTCGGTCGTGGATATACCGGTCAGTAGGTGCTGTGGAAGCCCATAGATCGAGCTTTACACCAAAGCTCCTAACACTCCTTATCAAATTTTAATTTGCATTCGGGCTTAGCCTTAGGGCTGTGAATCTGGCGAACTCGCCGAGATGGCGGATCAGATAACTGTGAGGATCTGATCCATCCCATCATGCACCCATATTTTACTATGTCTTGTACAAATTCACTCCAAGTGATTACTTGATTTTGATCTTGGTCCTGATCCTGATCTTGCCCTCAGTGTGGGCATCGGCCTTGTCTGGGGCGAGCGACTTGAATTTGATCTTGTATATTGGCCACATATGTTTTTTAACTGTCTGGGAGGCCGCGGATCAGTGGAGTGAATCTTGCCGGATCTATAGGGGCTAACATTGGGGATCTTATTAACACATCCCGCTCATGCATTGCTTGTATGCAGGCAACCTTTTGCACAGATGTCACCAAATCAGAGAACCCTGAGGTTTTTATAACAAGAGGTTCTCATCTGTCTTGCGGATCTATGTCACCAGCCCAATAAGCAGCTCGCATAGTTAATGAATAATTATGGTTACCTGGAGTATTAGTTAGGAATACTCCAGGACCCCAGTAGCCTCCTGCTTCTTCCTCATTTAAGAGGATTCGGTCTCCCCCAGTGAGGGAGACTCAACATACCTATTCTGTCTCAAACTCCTCCGGACGCCTGGAATATTTTTCCTGCAACTTTGCCAATTAAGCAGGAGACCATGGAATGGTTCGTACAGTAGTACGAGCCTGTTCTCCACCCTCATCGGTGGTTTCTGTTTTAATCAATGGTCGAATAGGTATAGGTTCTAGGGCCAAACTGTCACAGAAATCCGGGAATAAACCTCGTAACACCAATGTAGTGTTAAAAGGCAGGCATTCTTTATTGCGACGTTGTATGCACGGGGGATAATTCCACCGAATGTGCATACCCCATACCCCTTCCGTGCAGTTTATATAGATCAAAATATACATATTCATCTGATTACATAAGCCCTTCCTTTCATAGTCAAATCAGTCCATTTTCATACACTCCTCCCACCCGCACTTGCGCAGTGCCTCCTAGTGGTGGTCGTCGGGGGTCCCAAGATGAAGGCTTATCCTCTTCATCACAGTTTCTGCGCAAACTCAGTCCTCTTCTGGCTCTTGTCCCTGCCGCAAGGTCATCTTGACCAGTTCTAGGCACCTGCTGGTTTTAATTAAAACTAACTTCTTTGGTGGGAGATGTATGACTTTTTGCTTCCATTAATTTACACAATAGATAGGTACCACAAATGCACCTGCAACTATTAGGTAACGCTATTTCTATTAAAAATGCCTCTCCACCATTACTGTTTAACATTAATGATTACCTAGGGACTAAACCCTCTGTTCCCAGACCTAATGTCCAGATGGGCAGGGCTGTACAAGGGACATAGCAGCATTGTTCATGTTTATGGTTAACTGATTCCATCACCGTGGTTATATTTCCCCCCTTTGGAAGTTTTGAAATAATTATCTTTTCAATACTTCCATAATTAAATTAAATCATATTTTAGTTATACACTGGTTTATTACTTATTGCTGATAATGATTGAATTTTATAAGGATACAATTATCCATTATCCATTATGTGATGATGGGAGCGTTGCAACTGAATCACTGAAATTTTGTCTTTTTAATGTTTGATTCATTCTTTTAATTTTCCCACTTGATTGTGTCCTGCAGGGGTTATGAAAATCCCAATTTATTCCTAAAATTTTACTTACTTGTTGATCTATTTCTGCTATAAAATGCGGTCCCCTATCAGAAGACATGCCTATTGGTCCTCAAAACCTTGGTATTGTTTCTTTTAACAATATTTTAACCACTTCTCTTGCTTTGTTGGTGCGACAAGGAAAGGCTTCCGGCCATCCAGAAAAAGTATCAATTAATACTAATAGATACCTGAATCTATTCTGCCTGGGCAGTTCAGAAAAATCAACTTGCCAGTTATCACCTGGCGTGTTACCCTGTTTTGTTACTCCTAAGGGTGCCTTTTTCTGGTTTAAAGGATTATTTTTGAGACAAATTGGACACTTAGCTACTATAGATTTAATTACTCCTGTCATTCCTACACACACTGCAGATGATTTTAGACTCGAGACCATAGCATCTATACCCCAATGTGTCTGCGCATGCTTTTCTTTCACAAGTTCTGACATGACTTGTGGGGATACTATTACCTGTTTTTCTGGCGTTACCCACCACCGTCCAGTATTTTGTGATGCCTTTAATTGTTCCACTAATTGCTCATCCAATTTACTATATTTTGGTTTCAGATTTGGGATTTTTATCTGTTTTACTGGTACTAGTGCAAGGATACCTTGTTCCGCAGCCTCCTTTGCTGTTTTTTTCTGCCAATCGATTACCTATGTTTACTGCTGTCTGACCAAACTGATGAGCCTTGCAATGCATTACCGCCACTTCCTTTGGCTTCTGCACCTCTTCGAGGAGCTGAAGGATTTCTTCTTTATGTTTTATCGATGATCCTTGGGCTGAGAGCAATCCTCTTTCTTTCCAGATGGCTCCATGAGCATAAATCACACCAAATGCATATTTGGAATCAGTCCATATATTTACCCTCTTTCCTTCTGCCATTCGCAAGGCTTGCTTCAACGCCACCAGTTCTGCTTTCTGTGCCGAGGTATTTGCAGGTAGCGTTCCTGACTCCAGTACCTCGGTGGTGGTGACAACAGCATATCCGGCCGTTCGTCTTCCATCTTTCTCAAAGCTGTTTCCATCCATAAACAACTCCAAATCAGGATTTTCCAGAGGCTCATCCCTCAGGTCCGGTCTGCTGGAATAGACTTGTTCAACAGTTAGCAGGCAGTCATGTTCTGGACTTTCTGTCGGATTTTCCGTCGACAGAAACATTGCTGGATTTACAATAGTTGTGGTTTTCAATTCCACATCGTCCTGCTCCAGCAAGACAACCTGATATTTCAGCATTCTGCTGGGGGATAGTCAATGACCCTCCTTTTGTTCTAAAACAGTTACCACCATGTGTGGTACATAGACCACCATCTTTTGGCCCATAGTCAATTTTCGAGCTTCCTGAATCAGCAATACCGCTGCTGCCACAGCACACAAACATCCCAGCCATCCTTTACTGACATTGTCAAGTTGTTTAGAGAAGTATCCTACTGGTCGCTTCCAGGATCCCAGACGTTGTGTCAGCACTCCAAGGGCCAGATGTTGCCTCTCATGGACAAACAGTTCAAAAGGTTTGGTTAAATCGGGTAAACCCAAGGCAGGGGCCATCATCAATGCCTTTTTAAGTTCCTTAAAAGATTTTTGGCATTCAGGTGTCCATGTCAGATACAAGTCTTTCGTCCTGTTGCAGGGCTCTCCCATTCAAAAGCAAATATGCTTTGACTTTGTATATCCAGAGGTATGCAAAAGAAGGCATCCTTTAAATCTAGTACAGTAAACCATTTATGTTCCTCTTTCAGAGATGTCAGTAAAGTATAGGGATTG
Organism: Opisthocomus hoazin; assembly: GCF_030867145.1. NCBI lineage: Eukaryota > Metazoa > Chordata > Aves > Opisthocomiformes > Opisthocomidae > Opisthocomus > Opisthocomus hoazin. The sequence continues at coordinate 29,960,207 of NC_134453.1, forward strand.
GCTGCTACTGGGTGTATATCTTGAACTATCTGATTTGTAGCTCTTAAATCCTGGACTAGCTGGTATTTTTTCCTCCAGATTTCTTTACCGGTAATATAGGAGTGTTATATTCTGATTAGCATTCTACCAAAAGTCCACATTCCAAAAATTTCATGATTAATCCCTCTAATCCTTTTCGTGCCTCCTACTTAATAGGATATTGTTTTTGTCTTACCGGTTTGGATCCAGGTTTTAAGGTCACTTTTACCGGTTCTGCCAGTTTAGATCGTCCTGGAACTTCACTTGCCCAAACCAAGGGGGTTACTGCGTTTTCCACCTCTTCTGGAATTTGTTCTTCTTTAAAAGAATCCTGTAACATAAATACTTTTGCCTCTATGGCTTTTGATTCAGGTATCAATAATTCAGTTTCCCCATTTTTAAAAGTTATTTGTGCCTCTAATTTGCTTAATAAATCTCGTCCTAACAAAGGCAACAGATATTCAGGTATATATAGAAACTGGTGTGTTACCCACTGTTTTCCCAGTCTAAATTTCAACATCTTTAAGAAAGGTTGATTTTCTTTTTGCCCTGTCGCACCAACGACATCTACTGATTTATGACTACATTTTCCTTTGCATGTGTTTAATACGGAATAAGTGGCTCCTGTATTTACTAAAAATTCTATTTCCTTGTTCCCTAGCTTTAATGTAACCAGGGGTTCAGCTAAGGTTGACTCCCCCAGTCCTCTTCATGATTCCTTATCTAAAGTCATGAATTTGATTGCACGAAGAGTCGGATCTAATTCCCTGGCCTTAGGACATTCCCTTTTCCAGTGCCCACGTTCCTTACAAATAGCACATTGGTCCGGCGCTAATCGAGGATTTATCCTTCCCCTTTCTCCGATATTCATCTCTCTCCCTCTTCCTCTACCTCTCCTATTACTCCCAGTCAGAGCCGCCAACAACTTTCCATCCCTCTGGGCCTGTTTTGCTTCCTTTTCCTTTTCCCTATTATTATACACAGTCTAAGCCACTTTGAGCATTTTACTTAAATCTCTGGACTCAGGTCCTTTCAATTTTTAAAGCTTTTTTCTAATGTCAGGGGCTGATTGACCCATAAATATGGAGGCCAACTGCGATGCTTCCTCTGGTTTTTCTGGGTCCGGATTAGTATATTTTCGGGCAGTTTCCTTCAGTCTCTCCATGAAGGCTGAAGGGGATTCATTTAATTCCTGCCTTACTTCATAAATTTTTGACCAATTTATCGCTTTCGGCATCGCATGTTTAACACTAAAAAAAATCCACCTCTGATATCTAGTCAACATTCCCCTGGGTCCCGGCTGATTCGGGTCCCAGTCAGGATCTGAAGACGGAAAGTTCTGATCTACCGTTCCCTGGAAATCTCCATGGGCGTGAGCTCCCTCTACCTGTTTCTTAGCAGTATTCAATACCATCCTTTTCTCTGTGTCATCAAGAAAAGTGTCTAAAATCACCTGTAAATCATTCCAATCAGGGTCCTGGGTCCTAATTATTGTCTCAAGGACCTTTGCTACTCTTTCAGGGTCTTCTCGATAAGTGCCTGCTGTTTCCTTCCACGACCTTAAATCAGTTATTGAAAATGGAACTTTTACTGTCACTGGACCAGTATTTCCTACTGCCTCTCGGAGAGGAGCCTGGAGGGGAGCTGGCTCTGCTACCCCTCCTGTCCTTCCCCGCGTTCTTCCAAAACCGGGCTAAATCCTCCCGCACCCTCCCCCAGAGGGGAGGTGGAAGGGCTACCGATCTGGGATTCCTCCTCCTGATTATCCCCCCATCTCCGACGCGGCGCCACCATTAGCTCAACATCATCCTCCTCAGACCCAAATTTCAGACACTCTTTCCCTACACTACAAGCGGTGCAGCATTTCTTTGAACCTTTTTCACATTTTCCCTTTCCCAAAGCCATTACCATAGAACCATGTGGATGTATCCCACACTGCCTTTGCCATTCCGGATGATTTCTCAACGAGAAAAACAAATCTACATATGTCATTTCTTCCCATTTACCTTCCCTTTTACAGAACAACATCAATTGCAAAATGGTATTATAACGCAGTGTCCCGTCCTCCGGCCACTTTTCCCCATCATCCAGAGTATACAACAGCCACCAATGATTACAATACTCAATTAACTGTTTCCGAGGTAAAGGATCCCCCCCCCCAGCTCTTTCCAGTGTTTTAAAATACATCCCAAAGGTGTGCCCCGTGGGATGGGTCTTTTACTCGGAAAGGTGCCCATCCTTCAAACGACCAGTGGTGGTGATTGTGCACTATATCACAGACACTAGCCAGAGGGATCCCACCCTCTGTGAGATCTCCCTCTCAGATCCCAGCCCCCCACTGAGATCTTGGAGGCTTCAACCCCCTGTTGAAGACCTCCCCCGTGGGCCTCGCTCCACCGGCTTTCACCCAGCAGAGATTTTTCGCAAAGGTACCTTTTTCAGCCCAACCCTGCGTGGCTTTCACCGCGACTTAAGAGCAGGCTTCAGTGGTTCTCCTCAAGAATCCCTCGATGCCGGCTGGAGGTCCCGGGATTCCGCGGATCCATCGGTATTCACAAGCAGGGTCCCATCTGGGTCGCCAGAAACTGTCACCGAAAATCTGGGAATAAAACCTTGTAACACCAATGTAGTGTTAAAAGGCAGGCATTCTTTATTGCAACGTCGGATGCATGGGGGATAATTCCAACGAATGTGCATACCCCATACCCCTTCCGTGCAGTTTATATAGATCAAAATATACATATTCATCTGATTACATAAGCCCTTCCTTTCATAGTCAAATCAGTCCATTTTCATACACTCCTCCCACCCGCGCTTGCGCAGTGCCTCCTAGTGGTGGTCGTCGGGGGTCCCAAGATGAAGGCTTATCCTCTTCATCACAGTTTCTGCACAAACTCAGTCCTCTTCTGGCTCTTGTCCCTGCGGCACGGGTCATCTTGACCAGTTCTAGGCACCTGCTAGTTTTAATTAAAACTAACTTCTTTGGGGGGGAGATGTATGACTTTTTGCTTCCATTAATTTACACAATAGATAGGTACCACAAATGCACCTGCAACCATTAGGTAATGTTATTTCTATTAATAATCCCCCTCCACCACTATTGTTTGTGGAGTCCTGGCTGGATGAGAGGGGACATAGCTTGGTGCCGTTGAGCAACCCAGGTTCCAATCCGGAGGTGAGCCTTGAGAGTGGCGGACACGGAACCCTGTTGGGAAGGTAGAGCGACGAGCTCGGGACACTGGAGAAGGGGGACTATCACGTCACCGTTTCCTGCCGCACTGTCGCTTCCTGCCACGCTGTCGTTTCCTGCCACAGCGCTGCTTCTGCGTCGAGATGCATCTCTGCACCAATCACAACGAGTTGCAGTAGTTTTGCCTATATACGGTTAGGGGTCTAACCAATCAGATGCTGTAATTGCTTTGCTATATAAACCTTGTTTTGCTGACTAATAAAGGTTGAACGATCAATACTCATATTGGGGTGACATCGTTACAACGGATCCGTAACCCATGCCAACATTTGGTAGCAGAGGATGGACGGTTTCCCTGCAGGAATCCCTGAGACTGCGGCGAGCAGCTAGAGGAGGGGCGTGGGAACAACGGCTGGGAGTGGTGCTGCCTGGGTGCAGAGTCACAGGGCAGACACGGACGGCCGCCTCTCAGGAGTTAAACGAGCCCCACTGGTGCTGCCTGGCGCAGCTAAAATTGAATGTGGAGGCCGTGGTTGCAAGCATGGAGATAGAGGCTGCGGCAACGTTGCTCATCGATATGCTCTCTAAGAGAGGAATAGACGCAACGGCAAAGCAACTCATGAAGTTGATTAAACTGGGGCAGCGATGGGGTCACTTTGCGGATACTCCGCTACTGTTTTCCGTCTCGGAATGGCAAGAGTTAGGAGAGACTATGTGGGAAAGGACAATAACGGGGGAGGAAAAGGAAGAAAAGGAGATAAAAGCCGTCTGCGAGCTCTGGCGAACAGTATTACAGACCTTAAAAGCCATGAAAGCTGAACGAGAGGTGGCGTGTGCTGCAGCTCAGATGCTAGCTCTGGAGCCTGGGAAAGATCACGCGCCTAAGCCTGGGACATTAGCACGGGTTTTCGGGCTACCTGCCGTTAGAGGGATGACTGTGATCACCTGTAAAACAATTGCTGAGATTCGGGCGAGTGCGGAGCGTGATTCCGATCCTGGCAAAGAGGGGTGGTGGCCCACCGGAAGTTGCCGCTAAAGAAACCAAGCAGAAATGTGAGCCGCATGTGGAAATACGACCGCCCCCGGGGAGAGGGGAGGAGTCGGGCATGGAAGTACGACTGCCTTCCGGAAGAGGGGAGGAGCGGCTAGTACCACTTCCAGAGGGAGAGGGAGAAGAGGCGCGGCCTACAACATCGGCCCCTCCTCTCTATCCTCTGTTGCCGCCCTCCAGCGAGACGTCTCCACCCCTGACTCCCTCTGATGGTGGGCAGAGCGGATTGCAGGGAAAGGCAGCGTGCAACCTTTTGCAGTCAGTTTTGCAGCGTCTTCAAGACATGAGCTCGCAGTTACAGCATATGTCAATCGTTGCCAACCCCCCCTACCGGGAAAATGAGGCTTCCTCTACGAAATGTTTAGCTGGGCCTCCGACGTCGATCACACCTGCCCGCTGGAGCGGTGTTATAAGACATGCCATCCTAGATGGACAGTGGAATGTTGCCACCACTATAGGAGGTACTCAGGCATTAGCCTGTCCTGTGGTACAGGTTAATGGACAAAGCAAATGGGAACCACATGACTGGAAAAATTTACAACAGGCCTGTAATACCATATCTCAATATGGGGTGAGATCTGAGGCCACTCGACAAATTGTTACCTGGATTTACTCCGCTGACCTGATGTGTCCACATGACTGTCGAAATTTAATGCGATTGTTACTCACCCCTACTCAGTTCTTGTTGTGGGGAGCAGCCTGGGCACAATGGGCTATGGATGAGGCGATGCGACATCAGGACCAGCGAGATCCTTACCATGGAGTAACGGTGGACATACTTACCGGACAAGGAGTTTATGCTAATCTGGAGCGGCAATTGACCTTCCCCGCCCGTGTGCTTCAATTGTCAGCACGTCTTGCCCTGGAAGCTTTCCTTGCACTGCCTGGTTCGTCCGCTCCACCTTTCGGAACTGTAGTGCAAGGAGCCACTGAAACTTACAGCAACTTCATCGACCGGCTGTATAATGCGTTAATGAATCATCCAGATTTAAATGAGGAAAGCAAGCAGCAAATGTTTCGTGTGTTAGCCTTTGACAATGCCAATAAGGTTACAAAGCAGCTTCTGGCAGGTCTGCCGAAAGGGGCAGGAGTTGAAGACATGCTGTCCAGGGTCGAGAGGGCTGGAGCACAAAAGCAACAGGCGACAGTCGCTGCTGCCGTGCAAGGCGCGGTCAGAGAAGTTGTCCAACCACTTGCAGCTGCAGTGCAACAAAACAGTCCTCTGCAGTTGCAATCGTCAGTCCGCCGTATTTGCTATCGGTGTGGGGAAAAGGGGCATGTCAGACGCTGCTGCTGTAGCGCCATCTGGTGTGAAAGATGTCAAAAGAGTGACCATGCCACAAAAGTATGTTCGGGAAACGAGGGGAGGAGCGCGGACAGAGGCCGCGTGTGGAAACAAATGAATCCTCCGGGCAAAGCAAGAGTTTTTCACAACAGCCTCAAACTGCAACCAGAGGCAGCTTGGGAATCGACTTGGAAACCACAATAGACGTCGTCCTTAACGACACGACCGTACATGAGATCCCTAGTAATGCGGTCGAGCCAAGGATTAATTTAAACGGCAGATTGAAAGGACTTTTAGTGGGACGTTCTTCTGCCGGTGTTAAGGGACTACTAATTGTTCCTAAGGTTATCGATGTGGACTATGCGGACCAGATTCATATTATGGTCCATACTCTTTGTCCTCCTTTGTTTGTTCCAAAAGGCAGTAAGACAGCGCAAATCCTAGTGATAGGCAGCTCAATCGACCAAGTTTGTTTTACTACGAAGATGGACCATCGGCCTAATATGCGCGTTGTGTTGAGTCAGAAAAATGCATCAGTACAAATCTATGCCATGCTAGACACCGGAGCTGACATCACAATCGTAAGTACGGGTGTTTGGCCGGAGGAGTGGCCACTAAGTGTTCCCACAACGGCTATCGCAGGTGTGGGGGGACACTCCACTCCCATGATGAGCCAATACCCTGTGCAAATAACCTTTCCTGAAGGGCAGGAGGTCAGTTTAAAGGTCTATGTCATGCAGCTGCCCAAAACTCTTTCTGCCCTAATTGGCCGCGACGTTTTGAGTCAAATTGGCGTTGTACTAACTACTACTCCTTTTTAGTTATGGGCACTGGCGAGCAGTCGCCCAACCCACCGTTAACCTGGCTTTCCAACGAACCCGTGTGGGTTGACCAGTGGCCCATGACAGAAGAGCGACTGCAAATAACAAGGCAATTGGTAGCAGAACAACTCGCTGCAGGCCACATCAAGCCTTCAGTCAGCCCATGGAATACCCCCATTTTCGTCATTCCGAAAAAGAGCGGCAAATGGCGCCTCTTACACGACCTACGTAAGATTAATGAGCAGATGCAACCCATGGGAGCCGTACAACCTGGAATGCCATCACCTGCTATGCTTCCATCGGGTTGGCACGTAATCATTGTTGACTTAAAAGACTGTTTTTTCACTATACCTTTACATCTGCGAGACACTCAACGGTTCGCCTTTTCGATACCGGTAGCCAACAAAGCAGCACCTTCAGAGCGATATGAGTGGGTTGTCTTGCCACAAGGCATAAGAAACTCACCCACGCTGTGTCAACTTTATGTGGCTTGGGCCTTAGCTCCACTCAGGGAGCAATGGCCGAATACCATCATTTATCATTATATGGATGACATCCTCTGCTGTCAACAGGAAGCGTTCAATGACGATTCCTTGACACAGCTGAGTACTGTTTTAGCCAGCAAGGGCCTTGTTATTGCCCCGGAAAAGGTTCAGCGATCTGCACCATGGAAGTATTTGGGGTGGCGCATCTCTGACGCTAAGGTCCAACCACAAAAGGTGGAGCTAGAGACAAATTTGCGCACACTGACTGATGTACAGACTTTACTTGGAGATATCCAGTGGGTGCGCAACTGTGCTGGTATTTCCAATGCTGACATTGCACCATTGACATTACTACTACGTGGCTCACATCCCAGCACAGCAGTCACCCTATCACAGACGCAGCAAGCAGCTTTGTAACACATCGTACAGAAGCTTCAAACAGCCTGGACTGCTAGGCGATTGCTAACCCTACCTGTCTCCTTGCTTATTTGTAACCCTGCTGAGTCACCATATGCCCTTGTTTGTCAGTGGCAAAACAAGAAGGGGGAGACTCATTCCTGTACGGCATCGTTGAATAGTCCTGATTTTGCCACTGGCAAGCCTATTAGGGGCGATGATCCATTTTACATACTAGAATGGGTGTTTTTAAGTGTGCAGCCGAAGACTAGTACACAGACACGATCAGAAGCTGTGGGAGAGCTAATCAGAAAAGGTAGGACGAGGATAGTGGAAATAGCAGGGGAAGAGCCGCAGGACATCAGTATACCGGTCAAAGCAGCAGATTTGGAATGGTGGTTGAGGCATGCTCTACCCATACAGGAAGCTCTGTTAGGCTATGGTGGGAGGATACATTCCCGACAGCCGCAAGGGAGATTGTGGCAGTTCTTGAAGCATAATCTATGGCTTGAGAAGTCCAGAGTTCAGGAGAAGCCGCTGGCCGAAGGTATTACAGTGTATACAGATGCAGGCAGGAGGCTGCGTAAGGCAGTTTGTGTTTGGCAAGAAGGGGGCCAGTGGCGTCATCATATGATACAAGGACAGGATGGAGATTCGCTGCAAATTTTAGAGCTGACTGCCGTGGTCTGGGCTTTAACTAATTGGTTAAATGAGCCTTTAAATGTTGTAACTGACTCCCTTTATGTAGCCGGGATAGTGCCTCGAATACCGGATGCCTTGCTTAGGGAGGCAGTCAACCCTAGATTAGGCAAGCTGTTTATCCAGTTGCGGACCGTACTGTCTCAACGGGCCGTACCTTGCTGTGTCATTCATGTACGTAGCCACCAATGGGATCTGGGACTAGGGCACGGCAACCAGATTGCTGACAACTTAGTCAGTCCCGCATGCCCTATGCCTCCAGTAGACAAGTTTCAGCAGGCCAGACAGAGTCATGAGAATTTTCACCAAAATGCAAGAGGTCTGCGAAGGCAATTTGGACTGACAGAGAATGAGGCTCGTTATATTGTACAGGCCTGTCCTAAGTGCGGAAACCAAGGACCAGGTATAGGCCAAGGGGTCAATCCAAAAGGGCTGCAGGCACTTGCGCTGTGGCAGATGGACGTCACGCACTTCTCCGAATTTGGGTGACTGAAGTACATGCATGTCACAATAGACACCTTTTCGAAAATGATATGGGCCACTGCTTTACCTGGGGAGAAAGCGCAACATGTTTGTAAACATCTGCTTTCGTGTTTCGCAGTACTGGGGGTCCCTGAAGAAATTAAGACCGATAATGGACCTGCCTATGTCAGTCAAAAGTTGAGATCATTCTTGTTGACGTGGGGAATTAAGCACACCACGGGAATCGCGCATTCTCCGACAGGGCAAGGCCTCATAGAGTGCACTCATCGTGTGCTGAAAGACTACTTAGATAAACAGTGAGGGGTTGAAACCGAAGCGCAATCAAGGTTGCATCGAGTTCTTTTTACTTTGAGCTATTTGTGCCTTATGGGTGATCAGGAGGCACCGCCTGTTGTGGTGCATCACCAGAACTTAAAATTCAATAGTGCAACGACTTTACCGTGGTTTAAAGTGATCTATAGAGACCCGACTACTGGAGAGTGGGCTGGACCCGTACCAGTGATATTTAACGGTCGAGGTTATATGTGTGTTTCCACAGATCGCGGTCCAGTCTGGGTGCCTAGCCGAGCCGTGAAGCCTGATTTGAATCAGCAAGACAAGTTAGCCGAGGAGCAACAAGCAGACTCTCACGAGCAGAGCAATCAAGTAGAAATAACCTGAATAGAGGGAAGAGTATATGAGTGGTTACCAGGAGGTACTTGTCACCGATACCACCTGTGATGTTTTGTAAGATCTGTAAGCCTCGGGTTTTACGTAGTTGTTACACTTGCTAACAATAGCGGCGGCGGCGAATATCGTTTGCGAAGCATCGGTGTGATCAGTGCCTTTAATAGGGTGCAGCGTAGCTCGCGTTTTAATTGTTACAAGGCTCAAGACAGAAGGAAGCGATGCTTATCTCTGTAGCCGCTTGAAGTGGGTAAGGTTAGCAAATCGGAGAGCTAAAACCATATGGGTAAGTAGTTTTTTTAGTATAGCCAAAGTAAGCTAGAGCCTGCCGTTTGGGCCGTCCCCAAAGCGGAGGGGGAAAGACGAGAGTGCGATGCTTACATCAGCTTTGAAGGGAATGGCAGGAAAACCAGTGGTTACCCTGTTAGCCGCACTCTTTACATGTTGTCAGATTATAGTAGGTGAAGAAACCCTTTACCGCATTGAGCCCCGACAAAATCTATGGGTTACCTGGGCGAACAAAACAGCATTTTGTTTGTCTCTTGCTTCCGCAACAGAACCTTTTCGCACCTGTCTAATAGGAGTACCTAGCTACAATGTTACTCATTTTGCTAATTATAGTGCAGGCAGATGTACAAAGGAGATTCAGGTGAGTAGTTGCAGTGCCAAACTCATACAAGGTCTGAATCGCACATTGCCCTGGGATCCTCAAGAGTTGAACTTGCTAGGGTCGATGAGGATAGGTAACACGACCAAAAACTGGACTCAAACTTGTTTTGTATTTGCAGGGCCTGCTATTGCTAGGCCCAACCATCTCCATTTCTTCAACCGGTCAGGGTGGACCAATGTCACTCCAATTGCTTCTCATTATAACTATCAGGGCCACTCTAGAACTGTCACCTTCTGTGGCACCAATGACACAAACAAAAGAAGCCCCCAAAGTCTGGGCGCCTATGGGATGGAAGGTGGTTTTCCCTTGTGGAATAATGCTACGCCTAAAGCCTTGCCTCCTGACATGTTTTTAATCTGTGGCGACAGGGCATGGCAAGGAATTCCTCGTAACGTCTATGGCGGCCCATGTTACTTAGGTCAGCTGACATTGCTAGCTCCAGATCGACAGTGGTGGAAGAAGGTAACAACTCGTCCCAAACGAGGTGTTACGGGTCTTCCTCCTGACTGCAGTTATCAAATCACTCTCCCAAGTACCACCGAGCGAGTATTTCTGGCATTATTGGTGCCCAGTGCCGCTGGCGGTGCAGCGTTAAATCAGCTAGGGAAATTGGCATGCTGGGCAGAGAAGCAAGCCAGTGTTACCACAAAAGTCTTGCAATCCCTGCTAGAAGATCAGAGTAGTCTACGACATGCAGTATTGCAAAATAGAGCCGCAATTGATTTTTTACTGCTGGCCCAGGGACATGGTTGTGAGGATTTTGAAAGCATGCGCTGTATGAATTTGTCCGATCATAGTAAGTCCATCCACAAGCAATTACAATGGCTGGAACAGCACGCCAATCAAATGCAACAAAACCAGGGATTTTTTGATGGATTGCTCACCTCGCTGTTTGGTAATCTGCCCGCTTGGCTTAATGGTTTAATTATAGAAATTTTGCGCATATGTATCGTGTTACTTGCTGTTGGAATTATAATATGTATTTGCTTTAGCTGTCTTAAAAGGGCTCTCTCCAAGATGGCGAAGCAAACCTGGCTTGCTCAAAAACAAGAAGGAGGAATTGTGGAGTCCTGGCTTGACGAGAGGGGACATAGCTTTGTGCCGTTGAGCAACCCAGGTTCCAATCCGGAGGTGAGCCTTGAGAGCGGCGGCCACGGAACCCTGCTGGGAAGGTAGAGTGACGAGCTCGGGACACTGGAGCAGGGGGACCATCACGTCGCCGTTTCCTGCCGCACTGTCGCTTCCTGCCACGCTGTCGTTTCCTGCCACAGCGCTGCTTCTGCATCGAGATGCAGCTCTGCACCAATCACAACGAGTTGCAGTAGTTTTGCCTATATACGGTTAGGGGTCTAACCAATCAGATGCTGTAATTGCTTTGCTATATAAACCTTGTTTTGCTGACTAATAAAGGTTGAACGATCAATACTCATATTGGGGTGACATCGTTACAACGGATCCGTAACCCACGCCAACAATTGTTTAACATTAATGATTACCTAGGGACTAAACCCTCTGTTCCCAGACCTAATGTCCATATGGGCAGGGCTGTACAAGGGACATAGCAGCATTGTTCGTATTTATGGTTAACTGATTCCATCACCTTGGTTACAAAATCATAATCAGAATTTTCCTCCAGTTCATCATTATCATCACTGTCCCAGATGTCTCCATCCCATGTCTCAGGATTCACATACTGTATTATTTTGCGGATTTCTTTAGCTGAGACCGAGGATGGTATTGGGTTTAATGACAGATTTAATTTTTCTTATAAATGTTTTTCTCGCCTATTGGCCCAAAACAATTGCAATTTAAGGTAACCGATTTCCCCTTTTAGGGTGTCTGTTTGTGTCTCCAATGTCTTTCAACTTTCCTTTTCAAAAGTCAGTGATGTCTTTAATACTTCATTTTCTGATTTTAGTGCAGCATATTCTACATCTGCAATTTTTTCAGGTGGTGGGGACTCTTTAATTTCTTTCTGCGCACAAGATAGGCAAGCCCCTAATACAGCACAAATAAATTTTTTGCCTTCAGTATTTTTGATCTTTTCTTCACTTAGACACTGTTTTATCCGTTCTACCACTTTATCTTCACCTTTCCAGAATTTCTGGGCCCATTCAATTCCTGCTTGTGAAGGTGCATACTTATATTTTTGTAGTAGTTTATCCATGGCAATCCATCCAATTACACCAATTTTTACTGTTGTGTTAAAAGGGGTAATGAAGGAAGGGGTTAAAGGGACTTTAGTAGAAGCAGCCTTGCCTAATAGTTAAGGAATTTAGTAGAAGCAGCACTGCCTGATAGGTGCTGTGCAGAGAACTGATTGTGCTTATCTGTTGTGTAAATTAACTGAGGCAGAGAGTCTTGCATTTCCTTACAAAGGGGGTAGTTCCTGATAGGGGCTGGAAGTCGCCTAGAACCAGCTAAGACTGACCTTGCAGTTTGGATGGGAGCCAGAAGAGAACTGAGTTTTTGCAGAAACAAAGGTCAATCAGCAAACACCGTGATGAAGAGGATGGGCCTTCATCTTGGGACCCCTGATGACCACCACCAGGAGGCACTGTGCAAGCGCGGTTGGGTCATGCATATGTATAGACAGATTGGGAAATCTGATGAATATGTAATACTTGACTGCATAAATTGAAGAGGCAAGTTATTGTCTGGCGCGCACGACTTTGGTGGGGCTACCCCCCGTGCTGCCCAGTGCCGAATAAACCTACCTACTTTACAGTCTTACAGATTGTGGAGTCTGTTTTCCGCACGTCAGTAAGGGAATCTGAGAAGCGGCAAAAGGAGAGCCCTCCCATTGAGTCAAGAGGCTCAGAGCAGACCCCTTTGTGTTCTGAACTCTCTCTCAGAGAGGAGTCTAGGTGCGGCTGGATCTACTCCTAGTCCCAGACTTGGTCAATGGTTTATGTCTAAGGGGTTAAGTGTGTAGCCACTTATCAGATTCATCTTGCCTGTCAGAGCCCTTCCAAGGACTTTCACTGAAACAGTTTCGCAAAGCTGATAAAATACGTAATTTATTCAAGCGACAGGTATCACAGATTCGGGATTGCCGTTGATAAATGCACTGTCTACAAAAGTTGAGCTCAAGGTAATGGTTTAGCGCTTTAGTTAACAATGTGTTCCCGGGGATACGTCTGACAAAGTCAGAGGCGCGACTCTTACCAAAAAGGTGTCCCTTCTTGGGGGGGGGGGAAGAGGTTCAGGCCTGTCGACCCATCCATCAGGTAAGGTTCTCGCTTGGCTCCTCCTCCCAAAGAGAGTTTTCAAGTGCCGGTTTTTATATGTTTGGAAAATCTTTTTGCGAGGTGGGACTAAGTCAATTATTGTGTATCGATTGGCTCTTGGCATGGAATGTCGTGTTGTGTCATCAGAAGCGGGACTCAGCAGTTTGACACGCTTATGGAGCCGGCATCTTGGTATGCACTTCCGGGGGTGGGGGGTGGGGATGATCTGTTCTTTATCCGAAGCAACCTCTGGCTGTGCAGCCTCTGCTGGGCCCCACAGATCACTTGGTTTACAGTGATGGGCTATCCCCCCTTACTTCTGTCTGATAAGTGCAAGTCAATTGCTCCCTTTGTTAACTCTTCCAGCTCTTGAGCCTGAGTCTGAGCATGTTCTTTGTCTTGCATTGACAAGTCCAGCAAGGCCATCGATTACACTTTGCCTATTACACAAACTCACATTAGAGAGTGAAACAATTCTGTAATCTTCTCTCTGCTAAATGCTCTTTGACATGCAATACTGTAACCAGTATCAGTTGACCATAAACATGAACAATGCTGCTACGTTCCTGGTACAGCCCGACCCACCTGGACATTAGGTCTAGGAACAGAGGGTCTAGTCTCTAGGTAACCATTAATGCTAACCATAGTAGGTAATTGTGTTTCTGTCAAGAGAAATGATGGAGTGTGGTTCTGTGAAATGGACTAAAGAAACTGACCAGGATTGCCAAGATTGCAAGCCTAATAGGTAAAAGGTAATTCCGGCAGGGGGAGATCGCGACCACCGACTCACTGGCCCCCTACTCAAGTAATACCACCTATTCAAAAAGGAACAATGGAAGAGGGTAACTGAGTCTGTACAACAATCTACATAAGAAGCGAGAAAAGTTTGCACCAATCACCAAAGAGAATAATACTGAATATGCATGAATAAAATAAATATGTATATTTTTGATCTATATAAACCGCATGGAAAAAGTATGAGGTATGCACGTTTGGTGGAATTATCCCCCGTGCATCCAGCGCTGCAATAAAGAATGCCTTGCCTTTTAACACTACATGGGTATTACGAGGTTTTATTCCCGGATTTTCGGTGACAATACTAACAGCATTCTTGCTGTGGGAAGTCACAAAACTGTTATTAATGCATGATGCTGACACATGTTATACAAAGAAATCCCTTATTTTATTGAATTACTGGATATTTACCATGCACGGATTAGCAGTTTAATTTCAAACAATTTCGATTTAGATCTCCTTCTCCTCTGGTATCGTAGCACCATAAAAAAGCAGCAAGATCCTCTGGATGCATATCTTCTGTTACTTGTTTTTCCTTCTTTTTGCCTTTTCACTGTACTTTGTACCAGCTCACTCAAACACATACCCTTTCAGTCTACACAGTCCTATGCATACAATTATATATTCAGAAGCCAGACAAAACAAAACCAAGCAGAGGGGTGTTTGGAATGCTCAGGTATGAGGCAGGGCTAAGATATTAACTGAAGTATGAAACTCAGTTATTTGGTGTCCTGGGTTTGGCCAGGACAGGATTAATTTTCCCAAGAAGCTAGGAGGGGACACAGCAGGGCGGGCTGACCCAAACTGGACAAACAGAACAGGGTATTCCATACCATGTGCTGGCATGCTCTGTTCCAGTTGGGGGGAGCTGGCTGGGGGGAAGCACAGTCGTGGCTCAGGAGCGCACTGGGCACCAGGCAGTGAGAGTTGCTCTGTGCATTTACACTGTTTGTTTTGTATATTCTCCTTATCAGTATTGTTGTTACTGTTCCCTTTGTTTGCTGTTCTGTTAAACTGCCCTTATCCTGAACTGTTGGATTTCTGAAAAAACAGGGACACATTGTGAGCAACCCAGACACTCTGAATATGGACGTGATTGGTCTGTAGCAGCATAGGCCTCAAGGCCATCGAGAGGCCGGCTGTGGATGAACAGATGCCCCAAGGCCGGCTGCGGGTAAATAGGTGTTCTATTAATAGATGCTTTATGAATAGTGACCAATCATAACCGAGTGCTGTACTGAGTGCTGTCTGTGTGCTGTCTGTATAATCCAGATTCTCTGCTAATAAAGTTGACTGTTATGGATCATATTGGTCGAGTCTTTGAGCCTGCGCCGCAACACTGACCCACGGCAACACCGACCCATGAGTTTTTGCCTTTTACTTTCCGTTCTCCTCCCCATCCCAGCAGTGGGAGGGGCGATAGAGCAACCGCATGGCCCTTTGTTGCCTGCCGTGACCAAACTGCAACATTTAATATGATACCAAACGTGGGGCAGGGATAACAGCAGGGCTGAGCAGAGTGTGTTAAAACAACCTTCTTAGAATTTGTTATAATTTGTTATACACATTTATTGTGTTAGTTAAACAGTTGCTGGTTAAAATGTTGCTGTCTTTGGTCACATGGTTATGGTATGTAAACCCTTACCTGCAGTATGTGTTCCCTGCGGTGATGTTCATAATCACTGGGAAAAGGATCAGGGTTACGATTTTGCTGTACTCTGTAATACTGACATACGATATGATAACATCACTGGGCACGAAGTTAGGCATGTATTTGCGTGCAACACTGCAGTCATTTGCATACCTCGGGTGCTATCTCTCGGAATTTAGTAATTATCGAACTCAATCTATGGGGAAAACTGGAGGGGATACTTTCCCCCACTCTTTCACCCCCCTCTCTCCTTCAGGCTAGTCGTAACAGCTTTTGAGAATTTTGAGTATCTGTGGGATTCTCAGGCCAGCATGTTTCAATTGTTATGTCTCCTGAATGGGTTTCAGGTTTTGTTTAGGGTTAAACAAGTAGTTAACAGCATCACACAGAGACCTGCCCCAGGGCTGGATAGCTATGAGTGGCTGGGTGTGTGGGATAGCATGGGGAAGTACCTAGTGTAGTGGGCACCCCCGGTGTCTTTGAAACTCACCCCTGAACAAATGCAGAATCCTGAGAAACTAGTAAAATATTTGGAAGAAGTGTGTTGCCACCCTGGGAATTCCAGGGAGAGAGAAATCACTGCAATGTGCTGGGGTCTGGCCCACGCATACCAAGCCACCCTGTTCAACTCGATACAGTGCTCTAAAGAGGAAATGAAGCGACAGGCACAGCGGCTGGTGCTGCCCCCCCAACCGACTCTGCAGCTGCTCCTTCCCCCCCAACCAGCACTGTGGCTGCCACTGCCACAACCGCTGCAACTGCCCCAGCCCACGCGACGGGCACGGTGGCTGCTCCAATCCTGGCAGCAGGCACCACGGTTGAGCCAGAAAACCAACCCATGATGGTATCAGTTGCCCATATACAGAAAAAGAAATACACAAAGAAATCAGATAACCCCGTAAGGGATGACAATGAGACAGGGCTATCACAAGAGCAGGAGAAGGAGGCACAGCCAGAGATCGTCATCCAGTCCCTGTCCCTGAGCGAGCTGCGAGATATGCGGAAATACTTCAGCCACCACCCAGGTGAGCACATTGTCACCTGGCTGCTGCGATGCTGGGATAATGGGGCCAGCAGCTGGGAATTAGAGGGCAGGGAAGCCAAGCAGCTGGGATCCCTGGCCAGGGAAGGGGGCATTGACAAGGCCATTGGGAAAAAGGAACAAGTCCTCAGCCTCTGGAGGAGACTTCTGTCAGGCGTGAGGGAGAGGTACCCCTTCAGTGAGGATTCTGTACGCTGTCCTGGCAAGTGGACCAATATGGAAAGCGGTATTCAGTACTTGAGGGAATTAGCTCTGAGGAAGCTGGTTTACTATGAACCAGACGATGAGCAGGTACCCACAGACCCAGATGAAGTCCAGTGCACACGACATGTGGAGGAAGTTTGTGCGGAGCGCACCATCCTCATATGCCAACTCACTGGCAGTAGTAAACTGGAAAGATAAGGAGGCACCAACAGTGGATGAAGTGGCTGTCAGACTCCGCCAATATGAGGAAAGTCTCTCTTCCTCCCTCGTTTCAGCCATGGAGAAATTGTCCCAGAAGGTCAGGCCACTTGAAGAGAGCATGTCCTAATCCCCACCTGTGCGGGCCAGTGTCTCAGCTATTAGGGCAAGTGTTCCTCTGCTCAGGAGAGAGAATACAGAGGCTACACACCACGGGGCACCCTGTGGTTTTACCTGCGTGACCACGGAGAGGACATGAGGAAGTGGGATGGAAAACCTACCTCAAGTCTAGAGGCACGAGTGCGTCAGTTGCGAGGTAAAACAATCACAAAAGGGGATTCTGTTAGGAAAAATGCCTCTCCAGTTTCCGGCAGCCAGCTCTCCAGACCAGGTAGACAGTTTGATCTTGATTCTAATCCTCTGGAGGGGACCTCCAAGTCATTTTTACAGCAGGTGAGCAGCAATTTCTCTGACCAGGATTAGAAGGGCCCTGCCTCCAGCCAGGTGGAGGAAAGGGACAACCGCGTTTATTAGACAGTGTGGATTCGGTGGCCTGGCATGTCAGATCCACAAGAGTATAAAGCTCTAGTGGACACTGGTGCACAGTGTACTTTAATGCCATCAGATTCCAAAGGGTCAGAGTCCATTTGCATTTCGGGAGTGACAGGGGGGTCGCAAGAGCTGCGTGTATTGGAGGCTGAAGTGAGCCTCACTGGGAAGGAGTGGCAGAAGCACCCCATCGTAACTGGCCCCGAGGCTCCATGCATCCTTGGGATAGACTATCTTCGGAGAGGGTATTTCAAGGACCCAAAGGGGTATCGGTGGGCTTTAGGCATAGCTGCTTTGGAGACAGAAGAAATTAAACAGCTGTCCATTTTGCCTGGTCTCTCGGAGGATCCTTCCGTTGTGGGGTTGCTGAGGGTTGAGGAACAACAGGTGCCAATCGCGACCACAACGGTGCACCAGCAACAGTATCGCACTAACTGAGAGTCCCTTATCCCCATTCATCAGCTGATCCGTCAACTGGAGAGTCAAGGAGTGATCAGCAAAACTCGCTCACCCTTTAATAGTCCCACATGGCCAGTGAGAAAATCTACTGGAGAGTGGAGACTGACAGTAGACTACTGTGGCCTGAATGAAGTCACACCACCGCTGAGTGCTGCCGTGCCAGACATGCTAGAACTTCAACATCAGCTGGAGTCAAAGGCAGCCAAGTGGTATGCTACAAGTGACATCGGTAATGCATTCTTCTCCATCCCTTTGGCAGCAGAGTGCAGGCCACAGTTTGCTTTCACCTGGAGGGGCATCCAGTACACCTGGAATCGACTGCCCCAGGGGTGGAAACACAGTCCCACCATTTGCCATGGACTAATCCAGACTGCACTGGAAAAGGGTGAAGCTCCAGAACATCTGCAGTGCATCGATGACATCATTGTATGGGGTGACACAGCGGAGGAAGTTTTTGAGAAAGGGGAGAAAATAGTTCAGATCCTCCTGAAAGCCAGTTTCGCCATTAAGCAAAGTAAATTCAAGGGACCTGCTCAAGAGATTCAGTTTTTGGGGATAAAATGGCAGGATGGGGTCCGTCAAATCCCAATGGATGTCATCAACAAAATAGCAGCTATGTCTCCACCAACCAGCAAAAAGGAAGCACAGGCCTTCTTAGGTGTTGTGGGTTTTTGGAGGATGCACATCCCAAATTACAGCCAGATTGTAAGTCCTCTGTACCATGTGACCCAGAAGAAGAATGATTTTGAATGGGGCCCTGAGCAATGCCAGACATTTGAACAAATTAAACGGGAGATAGTTCATGCCGTAGCCCTTGGTCCAGTCCGGTCAGGGCAAGATGTTAAAAACATGCTGCACACCGCAGCCGGGGAGAATGGCCCAACCTGCAGTCTCTGGCAGAAAGCACCAGGGGAGACTCGAGGTCGACCCCTGGGGTTTTGGAGCCGGGGATACAAAGGATCCGAGGCCCGCTATACTCCCACTGAAAAAGAGATTCTGGCAGCATACGAAGGCGTTCGAGCTGCTTCAGAAGTGGTCGGTACTGAAGCACAGCTCCTCCTAGCACCATGATTGCCGCTCCTGCATCATCCAGCTGGCTTTAGACATTGCCATTCGAGAAAAGTGGCCAGTGCTCTATCTTGACACCGACTCCTGGATGCTGGTCAGTGCCTTGTAGGGGTGGCTGCAGCAATGGAAGAAGAACAACTGGCAGCACAAAGGCAAACCCATCTGGGCTGCCCCACTGTGGCAAGATATTGCTGCCCAGTAGAGCAGTTGGTTTTAAAAGTCCGTCACGTGGATGCCCACGTCCCTAAAAGTCGGGTCACTGAGGAACATCAAAACAAACAGCAGGTGGATCAGGCTGCCAAGATTGAAGTGGCTCAGGTGGATCTGGATTGGGAACAGAAGGGTGAACTGTTTCTAGCTCGGTGGGCCATTGACACCTCAGGCCATCAAGGAAGAGATACAACCTATTGATGGGCTCGTGACTGAGGGGTGGACTTCACCATGGACACCATCGCACACGTTATCCATGAATGTGAGACATGCGCTGCAATCAAGCAAGCCAAGTGGGTAAAGCCTCAGTGGTATGGAGGACAATGGCTGAAATATAAATATGGGGAAGCCTGACACATTGATTATACCACACTGCCACAAACCCACCAAGGCAAGCGCCATGTGCCTTCAATTGTGGAGGCAACCACTGGATGGCTGGAAACATATCCCGTGCCCCATGGTACTGCCCGGAACACTATTCTGTTCCTTAAAAAGCAAGTCCTATGGAGACATGGCACCCCTGAAAGAATTGAGTCAGACAATGGGACTCATTTCTTTAACAGCCTCATAGACAGCTGGGCCAAACAGCATGGCATTGAGTGGGTGTATCACATCCTCTGTCATGCACCAGCCTCTGGAAAATCGAATGGTACAATGGACTGCTAAAAACTACACTGAGAGCAGTAAGGGGTGGGACCTTCCAACACTGGGATACAGATTTAGCAAAGGCCACCTAGTTAGTTAACACCAGAGGATCTACCAATTGAGCTGTCCCTGCCCAATCAAAACTTCCACATCCTGTAGAAGGGGATAAAGTCCCCGTAGTGCACATGAAGAATATGTTAGGGAGGACAGTCTTGGTTAGTTCTGCCTCGGGCAAAGGCAAACCCATCCGTGGGATTGCTTTTGCTCAAGGACCTGACTGCACTTGGTGGGTGGTGGGGAAAAATGGGGATGTCCGATGTGTACCTCATGGGAATTTGATATGTGGTGAGAATAGCCAATATATTAAATTGAATTATGTTAATTGTTAAATAACCCTGTCACTGTCTGTCATCACTACTATAGTTGCTATATGCCATATCAATTGTATTACAGTAGGAGTCACCCAAATTAATGAAGGATGAACTTTGATAAAACCAAGCAAAGTGCAGCAGTGATGGACCTAGACCTGGCATCAGCAACTGGCGTCCAGCCACTTCCTCAAGATCGACATTTTCAACCCACAGACCGTGGGTATGGGCAGCGCCAGATACACCAGCTGCGAGCTACAGATGCAGCACGCGACCATCCGATACCACACATCATCTCTCTGGCCCTGAATGATTGTTACAACAGATGGAGCCCAAATTCATGGATTAAATGAACTCAGTGGACATTTTAGAGGGATGGTCCATAGACTAAGGGAATGATATCTGCGATAAATATCAAGGGATGGGAAGGGGGGTGGTGGTTAATGACAATGTATTAGATAGTGTGGGACCTGGGCATGACCTAGATGGTATAGAATAAGGGGTGGACAATGTCCTGGGACCAGCTGGGATAGGGTTAATTTTCACAAGAAGCCGGTTGGGCTGACCCGAACCAGCCAATGTAATGGGATATTCGATATTATGTGATGTCATGCTTGGTATTTAAGTTGGGGAGCTGCGTGGAGCAGGGCGATTTGCTACTCAGGAGCAAGCTGAGCATCGGGCAGTGAGAAACTTGCACTCTGTGTATTCTTTTTATCAGTATTACTGTTGCTATTTTCTTCTCACTTTTCTGTTATATTAAACTGTTTTTATCCAAACCCACGAGTTTTGCCTTTTTCTTCCGATTTTCCTTCCCATCCCACCCGGGGTCCCAGGGGGGAGGAGGAGTGACAGAGTGACTGTGTGGTTCTTTCTTGCCAGCTGGGGTTAAACCACGACAGATTAGCATGAATTAGCAGGAGAGTGTGTGCTCGCTGGAATTCCAGGTCTCTTGTCTGAGCTTATCCTTGCCTGGTTGCTGGGATACAGGAAGGCAGGCCCTGGCACCAGTGTGAACTGGAAATAAGGAGCCTACCACTGTTAGAGGAAGCTGTAACTCTTTTGGGTAAGAACTGCTATTACAACAGCCTGCCTGGAGACAGAGGAAGAATCCAATAAGGAACAAAAGGACCCCAGACCAAGAATTACCATTGGACCAAGAGGTGCGTGCAAGGCACATGAACAGCACAAGCATACATTGTAAGGGTATAAACACCCAGGGATTTCTTTGTTCTGGGTCCCCCTCTTAAAAAGGCACCCGGTCCAGACCGTTTCTTTTCTGTACCTTTCAATCTAATTCTTTAATTAAATTACTTTATAAGCATAGATGTCTGAGACTATGCTATGGGAAACCTAGGGCAAGAACTTTTTTTTAACAGTTTGGCACCCCAGATGGGACCCTAGGCCACCACCTTCAGATTCTCTCATCTCCAAACATCCATCTTCTGGTATCAGGTGTGTTCATCTGGGACCTTTGGAGCGGGAGGTACCAAAGGGTGAGTGTTAAAATTCCCTAAGCAGATTCAGAGAAAACACTGTAGGGGGTTCGAGTCCTCCTCAGTATCAGGGTGGGTTCAAGACCTTGCTGCAGCTTATTAATGAGTGCGCAGTGTGCAGCCAGATCAGTGTAAGGTGCACGTAGAAGGGGATTCGAGTCCCTCTTGGTGATGTCTGAAATTTATGGATATAAGCTTAACTAACTTGCATGCTTTGCTAATCACAAAAGGACTTGCAGGCCTCATGAATCACTTATCCTCAAAGGGGGAGCCAAAACAAGGGGCTTCAAGGACTGATAAAGGAAACATCTTGTTACAAGGAAAACTGCCGACTGGAAGATTGCTACACCACGTGAAGTTAGCAGAATTCACAGTAACTGGGTGAAAGTCAAAGACAGCACGGGGAGATCACAACCACTGACTCAGTTCAGGACCAAAAGACTCACCCCCTTCACCTCCCTTGAGCCTGCGCAGTAGATTAAAAGTACACTATAATTTTAAATTGAAGCAAAAGATATATAGACCAATAGGAAACTGCCGTGCATAACTAAGTACCAACAGTATCTTTTAGGCAATGCACATGTATAACTAGACTGTATAAATATTGTACTTGTTTGCTCAAATATTGAGTTAGCTTTGTGGAATACCACCTAGCTCCCAACTTTGCGCAAATTTGTAATAAAAGAAATACCTCGACCCTGTGTGTATTGGTTTGCATATTGGGTGAAGATCCCATTTTTTCAATAACATTTTGGCACCCAACGTGGGGCAGCCTTGTGGCCTTGCCCGGATCGTCTTGTCATTCCCGACAGCAGAGGATCGGACCAGACAAGACTTCGATCTCTTGTTCGGGGACTCCTCCGGTTCCCCTCCAGCATTGGGATGACGAGGAACTCAGTGGTGCAATGCAAGACAGAAGTATTTCTGGAAAGGGGAGCTTGGGTTTTGCATAGAGGTGCCACTCCATTCTGTCAGGTAAAACTTTGAGTGAATTTAATCAACCAGGGGGGTCGAAGGGATTAAAACTCCTGTTATCGACCAGAGGGGTCAACCAAACAAGGGGGTTGGAGGAATTAATCTCCACATAAGTCATATGGTAATGTTCAGCAGGGGGCATTAATCGACCAGTGAGGTTGGAGGGGTGTACAGTGGTAGATTATTAACGGTCCAGACTGATAGGGTATGGTAATTAGATAATATAATTTGGTGAATAAAGAAGCAGAAAATGAGTGTGGCATCCTTTACTGCGACTTCTCCTTGCACTCCTCTGGGCTGTATTTTGAAAAACTGGAATAAATTTTGAGGTGATCCCATGACTAAAGAAAAAATGAAATTATATTGCATGCAGAATGGTAGATAGGGGTTGGAAGGGACCTCTGTGGGTCATCTAGTCCAACCCTCCTGCCGAAGCAGGGTCATCTACAGCAGGCTGCACAGGACCTTGTCCAGGCGGGTCTCGAATATCTCCAGAGAAGGAGACTCCACAACCTCCCTGGGCAGCCTGTTCCAGTGCTCCGTCACCCTCAGAGGGAAGAAGTTCTTCCTCATGTTCAGATGGAACTTCCTGTGCTTCAGTTTGTGCCCATTGCCCCTTGTCCTGTCACTGGGCACCACTGAAAAGAGCTTGGCCCCATCCTCCTGACACCCACCCTTCAGATATTTATAAGCATTTATAAGGTCCCCTCGCAGCCTTCTCTTCTTCAGGCTGAACAAGCCCAGCTCCCTCAGCCTTTCCTCATAGGAGAGATGTTCCAGTACCCTCACCATCCTTGTAGCCCTCTGCTGGACTCTCTCCAGTAGCTCTTCATCTTTCTTGAACTGGGGAGCCCAGAACTGGACACAGTACTCCAGATGAGGCCTCACTAGGGCAGTGTAGAGGGGAAGGAGAACCTCCCTCGACCTGCTGGCCACACTCCTCCAAATGCACCCCAGGATCCCATTGGCCTTCTTGGCAGCCAGGGCACACTGCTGGCTCATGGTTAACCTGTCGTCCACCAGGACACCCAGGTCCCTCTCCACAGAGCTGCTCTCCAGCAGGTCCGCCCTAAGCCTGTACTGATGCATGGGGTTGTTCCTCCCCAGGTGCAGGACCCTGCACTTGCCTTTGTTGAACCTCATCAGGTTCCTCTCTGCCCAGCTTTCCAGCCTGTCCAGGTCACGCTGAATGGCAGCACAGCCTTCTGGTGTATCCACCACACCTCCCAGTTTGGTGTCATCAGAAAACTTGCTGAGGGTACATTCTAACTCTTCATCCAGGTCATTGATGAAGAAGTTGAACAAGGCAATGGTGGCCAAATTATGAATTGGATGATGGGGTACGGTGGCCAGAAAATGGGTCATTGCAGTTTAATACTATATTGCAGTTGATGTTGTTTTGTCATCGACTCGGGAAATGGGATGAAGTTCCGTACAGTGATGCTTTTGTGACTTTGTATAGAAATCCAAGTATTCAGAAAAAGTGTAAAACGGGAGATATGTTGATGTCATGTATTGAAGGGATATGCAAAGATGTGTCAGCAATGTCAGCCTGCTTCTAAGATTGCTTTAATTCTGCCTCTTCAGCTGTTTTGATTTAGTTAATCCAGGGAAGGTAAAGCATGGTAAGAGTATATTGGGTAAGTTACTGTTCATCGCTGCTGCAGTAATTTGATAATTAGTCTGTCTTTACTTTTATGGTCTTGTTCAAGGAATTTGAACCAGCCATGTGCTTTTCATTTTCTCCTAAGATTAAACTTCAGTTTTGTTCTTTTGCTGCTTGTTGTGAGGAGGAGAAGGGAATTGGAAGTCTGTGGTGTTTGTACTTTGTGTACAGAATTTGGGGGATTGTAAAGGTAACAAAGCCAGGCTTTAAAGATTTGCAGTAGAGCTTTCTTTTGCTTTGGACCTCTGGTAGGAAATTTGTGAAGTTTGTGTCCACAAGGCATCAAAAGCGAGTATCTCTGTGTTGTGCGGGGGATGAGAAGGAGGACGAAGTTGCAGGCTTCTCTTTTAGCTGCAGCAATTGCAGATAAAAGAGGTGGAGCGAGGGGATGGGGAAGAGGAGGAGGTCATGGGAGAAGGGGTAGAGGGAGTCTCGGAGCAAGACTGGGATACGGAGCATGAAAGGGCCCTCCTCTGGGCTTGAATCAGTGTGCTGTTTGTGGACAGGAAAAGCATTGGAAAATTGAATGTCCCTGTAGGGAAGGGAAGGAAGGAAAGGATCAGTCAGGGGATGTCAATCTTATCATGTTGAAGGATTTTGAAAACCAGTGAAGAGGACCGGGGGAGAGCATCAAAGCATTCCCAACAGATCTCGAGGTTCCAAGAAAGCTGGGGAATGAAACAACAGATTTCTTGATAGATAGTGGAGCCACTCACTCAGCTATAACTAGTTGCAAAGGGCCTCTCAGTAAAGGTACTATACCAATTGTTGGGGCAACAGGAAAGAGAACTTTACGGCCGTTTCTACAACCTATGGAATGTATGATTGGAAATACTAAATTAAATCACGAGTTTCTATATATGCCAGAATGTCCCCTTCCTTTACTAGGATGAGATTTGTTGTGTAAACTAAATGCACAAGTAACCTTTTTCGAGAACTCTGTGCAGCTTCACATCCCACCTGAAACTGCCTGGAAAGTACAAATTTGCCTGCTGAAAGATAAAATCTCAGAGGAGCCTGAAGAAAGCATCCCGAACACAGTATCAGACACGGTAATTCCTCTGGTATGGGCTTCAAAGAAACAAAGTAAAGCAAAAAATGTAACCCCAATAAAAACAGAACAGAAACTGGGAGCAAGACTGGAAAGGATAAATCAGTACTCTGTTAGACTGAAGGCATCAAAACGACTACAGCCTTTGACAAATACCTTTATGCAATCTGGACGGCTTAGAGAATGCTAATCTAAATTTAATGCTCCTGTTCTACCAGTAAAGAAGCCTCACTGAAGAACACAAACTAGTACAGGTTTTAAGAGCGATAAATCGAATAACCATGGACATACACCTCACTGTACCAAACCCTCACACCCTGCTATCTTCGGTACCTGAAACAAATGCTCATTTTACTGCTTTGGACTTAAAAGATGCTTTCTTTTGTATCCCAGTCTGCCAAGTTTCAGCATCCGTGAAAGGACGGGAACGACACTCACATGCATTGATACGATGCACAGTCGGATTCTTTATTATTCCGCTTGTGTGGTTATATACATCTTCCATATCTGTACAGACGATTACGCTTATTCGGATAGGCTACAGACATAAATCACACGCTGTTCACACGCCCCACATTACCTTATAATTGGTAACTATGCACTAACGCCAATAGCAACAGACTGTCTCCACGTCCTTGAACACATCTAGTTTTTGCTAACCCACACCATGTGCACTATCAGCACTTTCTCAATGGCTATTCTTAGCTGTCCTTTCCAGCAGCCTGTTCAGTTATGCTGTTTTGCTTAAGCGGCCTAGTCGTGCTAATTCTCAAGCTACATTGACCCCAACATCTCCCCCTTTTTCTTTTCAAAAAAAATCTAAGCTATCTTATCATTGCCTTAAAAACATTTGCTCAATTTGTGTTAGTTGCATCACAATAATTTTCTTCACAGTTACCTCTAGTGCCTCTTGTGTTATGCGTATTATACATAGGACCAACATAATGACTGCCATAATCATTACAACAATAAGCAATAACATTTTGATTAGTGACATTCACCAGCCAGAAATTCCCCATCTGTTTCCTGCTGCATCAAATACTTCTGCAGCCCCAATACATCAGAATGCAGATACAATAGTCTAAAGGCAGAACCCGGAAAACTTAGCAAACCAGAAGATGCAAAGGCAGTTACTTAGTCCAGACAAATCCATTAGATCACAAAAACCAAATCAATCCATCAGGTCATATAAATACAAACACCATAACATAAAATCACACATTTATGGTCGCGACCACACACACACACACACACACACACCCAGAGGCACACCCAGTTTTCAACATAAATCCAAATATTACAAAGACTTATGAACAGACAGCAGGCAGGCAACAAAAGTGATACTGGAAGAATGCCTTTGTCTTATTAATAGTCCCTGCTCAGAACTTTTTGGTCCAGTGATCAGAGGTTCTCCCCGAGAATCCCTCGGTGCCGGCTGGAGGTCCTGCGATCCCTGGGACCACAGAATCACAGAATCACAAAATAGTAGGGGTTGGAAGGGACCTCTGTGGGTCATCTAGTCCAACCCTCCTGCCGAAGCAGGGTCATCTACAGCAGGCTGCACAGGACCTTGTCCAGGCGGGTCTCGAATATCTCCAGAGAAGGAGACTCCACAACCTCCCTGGGCAGCCTGTTCCAGTGCTCCGTCACCCTCAGAGGGAAGAAGTTCTTCCTCATGTTCAGATGGAACTTCCTGTGCCTCAGTTTGTGCCCATTGCCCCTTGTCCTGTCACTGGGCACCACTGAAAAGAGCTTGGCCCCATCCTCCTGACACCCACCCTTCAGATATTTATAAGCATTTATTAGGTAGCCTCGCAGCCTTCTCTTCTTCAGGCTGAACAAGCCCAGCTCCCTCAGCCTCTCCTCGTAGGGGAGATGTTCCAGTCCCCTCATCATCCTTGTAGCCCTCCACTGGACTCTCTCCAGTAGCTCTTCATCTTTCTTGAACTGGGGAGCCCAGAACTGGACACAGTACTCCAGATGGGGCCTCACTAGGGCAGTGTAGAGGGGAAGGAGAACCTCCCTCGACCTGCTGGCCACACTCCTCCAAATGCACCCCAGGATCCCATTGGCCTTCTTGGCAGCCAGGGCACACTGCTGGCTCATGGTTAACCTGTCGTCCACCAGGACACCCAGGTCCCTCTCCACACAGCTGCTCTCCAGCAGGTCCACCCCAAGCCTGTACTGGTGCATGAGGTTGTTCCTCCCCAGGTGCAGGACCCTGCATTTGCCTTTGTTGAACCTCATCAGGTTCCTCTCTGCCCAACTTTCCAGCCTATCCAGGTCACGCTGAATGGCAACACAGCCTTCTGGTGTGTCTACCACACCTCCCAGTTTGGTGTCATCAGCAAACCTGCTGAGGGTACATTCTAACTCTTCATCCAGGTCGTTGATGAAGAAGTTAAACAAGACTGGGCCCAGTACTGACCCCTGGGGGACACCACGAGTTACCAGCCTCCAACTAGACTCAGCGCCGCTGATGACAACCCTCTGAGTTCTGCCATTCAGCCAGGTCTCTATCCACTTCACCGACCACTCATCCAGCCCACACTTCCTCAGCTTCCCTAGGAGGATATCATGGGAGACTGTGTCAAAAGCCTTGCTGAAGTCGAGGTAGACAACATCCACGGCTCTCCCTTTGTCTACCCAGCCAGTCATGTCATCGTAGAAAGCTATTAGATTGGTCAGGCATGATTTCCCCTTGGTGAATCCATGCTGACTACTCCTGATAACCTTCTTTTCTTCCACTTGCTTGATGATGGCCTCCAGGATAAGCTGCTCCATCACCTTTCCCGGGATGGAGGTGAGGCTGACTGGCCTGTAGTTCCCTGGGTCCTCCTTCTTGCCCTTTTTGAAGATTGGAGTGACATTGGCCTTTCTCCAGTCCTCGGGCATCTCTCCTGTCCTCCAGGACCTCTCAAAGATGACCACTGATGTTCAAGAGCAGGGTCCTACCTGGGTACCCAAACTCCACTACCAGAAAGGAGCAAAATAATACACTCTCCAAAACTTAACCCCGGAGCCCTAGAAAGCAGGCACTCATATTGACACTCTTCAAATAGTACAGATAACAGCTGTACATCGTTAGGATGTAGCATCTTTGTTAACCGGGCCCACTGTCTTTTTATCACCTCCCCTTCTTCTTCCGTGTTCATTCAAGATGGGTTTGATCCATTTCGCCAGCACCCACTCCGTCTGTCCATTATCTGTAGAAATACAAGCATACCCCCTCCCCCAAGTGAGTAGTCGTACTGGACCTTCCCAAACCCCTTTGTCCGGGCGGAATATCGTTACTAACACCACATCATTGTCATAGACATTTTTGTTTGTTCCCCTGTGCCGAACAACTGGGGGGTCACTATGACCTCCTCTAACATTCAACCAATTCAGGACAAAAAGGGTTTTGTGTAGACAGTCTATCGGGGATTGCTCTCCCCCCTTTTTTAAAATATTTAAATGATCTTTTAGTAAGTGATGGGAACATCAACAATAGCTTGACCGGTGGAGTTGTATGGGATGCCCCGTACATGCTTAACACCCCACCGCTGAAGGAAACGGGCCACCACCTGAGACCTGTAGGCTGGGCCGTTATCAGTTTTAATTTGTTCAGGTACTCCCAACACAGCAAAGGCTTGTGCCCAATGTCGTTGGGTTGCTTTGGCATTGGTAGAAGTAGCTGCTGTTGCCCAGATGGCCGCCAAACACGTATCGACAGAGACATGGATGTGCTTCAAACGCCCAAACTGGGGGAACTCGGTCACATCGGTTTGCCAAAGTTGTCTGGGCTGTAGACCTCGAGGATTTACACCACCATCCTGTATAGGAGTGAGTCTCGCACAGTCAGGGCAGGCTGCAACAATAGCACGCGCATCTGCTTTAGATAATGAAAACTGTCGTTGCAGCGCCGCCGCAGACTGGTGGAAAAAATCACGGGCTGCTCGTGCAGCATCAAAGCTTGTGGACAGTTTTAGAGGAGTGGCTGTCACTAGTTGGTCCGCACGGTGGTTACCTTCCGTTAGGCCCCCAGGAATGGAAGCATGACTTCTAATATGAGCTACAAATAGTGGTTCTTGCCGCTGTTGAAGCATGTGCCATAACTGAGTTATGGCACTGAACAGCAATGGGTTTTGTATCTTACCGATAAATGCAAAATGTAACCTTTGTACGATACCAACGACATATAGTGAGTCAATCACAATATTAAGAGGTTGTTGAGGCCACCGTTTCAATACTTCCACTACTGCTAAAAGTTCTAAAATTTGAGCAGATCCTTCCGCCACAAGGCTGTGCGAGTACCAGTAGCCATGTAGTTGCCACACAAACCCAGCATGCTTCGATTTGCTGCTCGCATCCGTAAACACTGTCACTGTGTCTAGAGGGCAATCAGTCACAATATTCTGTGGCAACAACCGTCAACATGTCTTAAACAATGGGTGACGCGGGTAGTGATTATCTATTACAAACGGTTGGTTCAATACGGCCGCCACAAATTCATCATTGGTTTGACAAAACTGTGCAACCAGTTGGGATGTAAGTGGCATTATTACTTGGTGTGGTACAGCTCCAGCAATAATTTTTTGCTCGTTGGCATCCTTTATGGATTATAGCCGCAATAGCCTCAATCCTTGTGGTCACAGTTCATTTGAAATGGCTAGGACCGAAAATCCATTCCAGGATGCATAATGGGTCTGATTGTTGCTCCCGCCATTGAGCCAATATCCCAATGATCTCTTCCCAAGAGTCATAGATATATAACTGGATCGGGGAGCCTTCAAGAATCCGGGAGATAGAACCGTGTGAAATCTTCTGCGCGATAATTTGAAGTGCTGCCTCTGCTGGTTGTGTTAATTGGAGTGGTTCGTGAGGATCCTTTCTGTCCTGCAATACTTCATACAGGGGCTGTAAATCTGTATTGCTTATTCCACAAATGTTCCGAATCCATTGAAGGTCTCCCACCAACCTTTGGACATCATTAAGGGTTTTGACGTTGTCAGCACGTATAGTCAACTTTTGCGGCCTAATCACAGTTTCAGTTAAAGTCATGCCCAAATATTTCCATGGGGGTTGTCGTTGAATCTTTTCAGGAGCCACCACTAAACCCCAATCTTCCAACATCCCCTTTAATTCAAGAACAATGTCATCTTGGATTGGACATTGTGAGGCCAATAATAAGTCATCCATGTAATGATACAAAATTAGTTCCTGATGAGATCGTCGGAAAGGTTGCAGCGTCAAATCCACATACCATTGGCACATTGTTGGTGAGTTTTTCATACCTTGTGGTAGCACTACCCATTGGTACCGCTTCGTGGGTGATGCTCTGTTAATGGCGGGTAGTGGAAATGCAAACTTTTCACAATCATCCGGATGTAACGGGATGGTAAAAAAACAATCCTTCAAATCTAGAATCAGGATATCCCATTGTTCAGGTATCATAGCTGGCGACGGTAGTCCGGGTTGTAGCGGCCCCATATCCTGCATTACTGCATTAAGTGCTCTTAGGTCTTGCAAGAGTCTCCATTTTCCGGACTTTTTCTGAATGGTAAACACAGGAGTATTCCAAGGACTAGTGGACGGGACCAAGTGCCCCAACTTCACTTGTTCATCCACCAATTCTTGGAGATGGGTGAGCTTTTCAATAGACAGCGGCCATTGGTCAACCCAGATCGGCTTTTTTGTCAACCACATGAGCTTCAGTGTAGGCCTGGATGCGCTCGCATCTAGCGTTGGCTAGATCCGCCAATTCCAACAGGTTTTTCAGCGCTGTGTTTTCCGATGCTGATACAGTGGAACCCATACTGACGATGTTCACGCCCCCCCCCGGCATGCCGCGGATCCGCTCCTGCCTTTCTCGGGCAGCCCGACTTACCTCGCCAGCTGGCAGTCCTGTGCCTTCTTTGGCTGCGATAAATCTTCAAGGTCACCACAATGCCGAGTTTCAGCATCCGTGAAAGGACGGGAACGACACTCACACGCATTGATACGATGCACAGTCGGATTCTTTATTATTCCACTTGTGTGGTTATATACATCTTCCATATCTGTACACACGATTACGCTTATATCAGATAGGCTACAGACATAAATCACACGCTGTTCACACGCCCCACATTCCCTTATAATTGTCAACTATGCACTAACGCCAATAGCAACAGACTGTCTCCACGTCCTTGAACACATCTTGTTTTTGCTAACCCACACCATGTGCACTATCAGCACTTTCTCATTGGCTATTCTTAGCTGTCTTTTCCAGCAGCCTGTTCAGTTATGCTGTTTTGCTTAAGCAGCCTAGTCGTGCTAATTCTCAAGCTACATCGACCCCAACACCAGTCGACTAACAAAGCCAAACAATCTTTGCCTTCAAATGGAAGAACCCCACGATGGGAAGAAAGGTGCAGCTGTGTTGGACTGTGCTCCCCCAAGGATTCAAAAATAGCCCTCCTCTGTTTGGTAACATATTGTCAAAAGATTTAGAACAATGGCAAGGTAATAATAACAGTGTGTCTCTGTTACAATAGATAGATGATATACTGATAGGGATTAATACTGAATAAAACTCTCTGAAAGCGACGATTAGTCTGCTCAATTATCTGGGGTTAGCAGGATAGAGAGTGTCCCAGAAAAAGGCCCAGGTGGCAAAAGAAGAAGTTTTATATCCGGGCTTTGAGGTATCAAAAGGACAATTGGAGCCCTGATACCTGATGGAAAAATTGACATGAAACCTCCTTGATATTTGGAGAAAGAGAATCAATTGGCAGAAAAACTAAAATGCTCAAAGAATAGGGAAGGATGGTGGATAACATCGAACCAGCAAGTTCTCACTACAGCCAAAATGATGGAAGCACTTGTTAAAAAGCTACATGAAGAAACTCACATGGGATCTGATGCTATGGTAAGCAGCGTTAAGAGATATGTCATAGGGCAAAAAATGCAATCGAGTCCAGATGCAATAGTAAGGAAATGCCAGATCTGCTGTGCAAATAGCCCTAAGATCCAAAGGAAGCCACCAATGGGTGAAGTGAAAAGGGGAATAGCCCCTGAGTATTACTGGCAAATATATTTCTCCGAGTTACCAAAATGCAGACAACATAAATATCTAATTCTTCTAGTAGATACATTTTCTGAGTGGTCTGAAGCTGTTCCTTGTCACAACAATCGGGCTAGGGAAGTTATTAAAATTTTACTAAAAGAAATTATCACCAGGTTTGGTATCCAGGTTTATCCTCTGACAATAGACCTCATTTTATTTACGAAGTAGTTCAGGGAGTGTCGAGATTTCTCCAATTTAAGTGGGATCTACATACCCTCTGGAGGCCACAATCTAGTGGAAAAGTAGAAAGGATGAACCAAACCCTTAAACAACAAATTGCTAAATTGTGCCAGGAGACTCAGTTGAAGTGGATAGAGGTATTGTCAATAGCATTGATGAGAATGAGAATCACTCGTAGAAGTAAAGAAAAAGTAAGTCCTTTGGAGATCCTTTACGGGAAGCCATATCCGGTTAATTCCATTTTGGGAAAAGGTGATCAAATGCATGTAATGGGAAATGGGGTCATACAATCTTAGTTGATATTTCTTTCTAGGGTATTGTCATCCTTACACAGGTATCTGAACAAACAGGCACCATTACCTCTAGATACTGCTGTACATGATTCCGTCTATGTCCAAACTTAGAAACATGAACCGCTAAAAGAAATGTGGAAGGGACCCTACCTTGTGCTTTTGACTACCTATACAGCAATAAAGGTCGATGGAATTAGTTCCTGGATACATTATACCAGAGTTAAGAGAGCCCCTTTGGAAAAACAGTGGGCTTCCAAAACCATAAGAGACCTAAAAGTAAAACTTTCAAAGAAAGCATAATTTATGAACTGTACCTGGAATTCATAATACGCTTAGGAGGAATTAGATTGTCCTCAGGGGCAGCTGTTTATTTTATTAGGACTACTATTTTCAATACTTATAGTATTATTGTTTACCTGTAAAAGTAAATTTTGTTTCTAAGGTCTAACAATAGAATTCCTAATCAAAGTGCTGTCAATTTAACATTGCTAAAATGAGGATTATAGGTGTGATAGTCAAGTTTATTAATGAAGTGTTTGTACGGATAATCTGGTTTTGCAACTCATTCAATCCTTTGGAAGAATCCACAACTCAAGCAGCATGACTGCCTGTCTACTGCTGCCAAAATTGGTAGCTAGCCCCTTGGAATGGGGAATCTTAACTTTAGATTTAAACTGAACATTTGAGGCTATGCTAGATAATGGAACTGGGCTCTTAAGACATAAACAGATAAATGAAACAGAAGAGTGGATAGCCAGATTAGGAAAGTACAACAAAAGTTTTAGCAGCAACATATGCTGGGATATGGGACAAAACTCACCTGGACCTTGTACACCAACACTACTTGAAAATACCTTCTGGAGTGTACAAAACATGTCATCTGCACCTTGTGAATGTTTTTCATGGAGAATGGGCCTATCTCAGGTATGGACCAGCCCAGAAGAAGGTGAGTGGCATTATATGCAAAGCACACCTTGGTGTATTGAGTGGACTGGAGAGGGGAGATCAAATCAAAATGGGTAAAAAAACTCTAGATATTAAAATATTGACAAATATAGCAGCAACAAGAGTTAAGAAATCACAATATTTTAGATGGAACTGCACCTGAGTTTTCAGTTGTTCCACAGTCAACTATGGGATTCAACGGTTCGGTCCGGTTGCACGAGCCCTGCAATTAGTGTGTCTCTATAGGAATTATTCTACTTATATCAATGAGACTTGGACTGGTACAATAATCAAAAGCAAATCTATTAATTGCAATAAAGAAACAGTACCCCCTATGGGTCATACAGTATGGGTCAGTGATGATGGCACCTGGACGACACAGTTGCTTCTAGGAGGGAATCAACGACAACATATGTGAGGCATGTTAACTTTATGCATGTTAACTTTATGCCCTCTGTGGAGAAAGAGACCCTTAGGACCTCAATTATGGGGAAAAATAAAGAGGGATGAAGCAGATCCCTGTAAACATCCCTCTATAGGGACAAAAGTGGGGTGGATACTAGAGGCAATCTTTAGTTCCCAAATCACCTCATTTCAAAATCATGCATAACTATACAATCTGACAGGACACATGGAGTTATCAGCAAATGCCACAAAGACAGGACTGCAGGATTTAAATATCCAGCTACAAGTCACATCTAAAATGAACCTACAAAACAGACTAGCATTGGATCTATTATTGCTACATGAACATGGATTATGTGGATATTTAAATTTAAATAATAAAGATTGTTGTGTTCATATTCCAAAGATTACCGAACATTTAGAGGATAAGCTTGACAAAATAAAGCAGGTAGCAAAGTCAAGTCGTGACCTTAAGGCTACTACGGAAATAGGATAGCTGAATAAAATACTGCACGGGACTGGGTTCTCCCTTACTGGATGGTTGGCAAACTTACTCCAAACTGTAATCGTAATCATAGTCATCATAATCATAATTTGCATTGCCTTGAGCTGTATCAAAAGGTTAATTATATGAATGACCTCGGGAAACTATATACTGTTGATGAAAAGAAATAGTGAGACATATGAGACACATAAGAGAAGGTCTCATAGTCTCAAAGGGGGGAAAGATACATGGCAGAAACGCTTAGGTCATAGTGACGCTGTTTAATTTAGGCCTGACTGCTTTGTACAGACAATGTATACTTTACAAACAATTATGCCCTTAAAGAGGAGCTAACAGACTGATGGAGAACATACAGCCCAGAAGGTGCAGAAAACTGGATGATTGCTAAAGAAGCATGAAGTTAACAAAAATCTAGGGTAACTAGGAGAAAGGTAGGGGCAACAGTAGGAGATGGTGAACACCAACTCAATTCAGAACCAGAAAGACTGCACCTCCCCAGCTGAGAGCATGTGTAGGTAAATAAAGAAGGAATATACCTTTAAGATGAGTGTATAATGCGATGAACCAATCAGAATGTAATGAGTAATTTCTTTGTTTTTGTAAGAGTATATAGTCCTTGTGACTCTGCTAAGCGGTGTCTTAGCTTTGTGGAATTGCTGCCTACCACCCATACCTGCGCAAATATGCAATAAAGACAATACCTCTGCTCTGTGTGTATATTGGTGTACTGCACACCGGGTAAATGATCCCGCTTTTGGGAAAATAGCTAGTCCAGCTTGAAGTTTGCTAGCAAATTGCACATACGGACAGGATGCAATTTACTGGAGAAAAATAAAAACACTGTCCTGGGTTTGGCCAGGACAAGGTTAATTTTCACCAGAATCCAGGAAGGGGCACAGCCGGGTGGGCTGACCCAACCCCAACCTGGCCAAACAGAGCAGGGTATTCCATACCATGTGCCGTCATGCTGGGTTCCGGTGGGGGGGGAGCTGGGGGGCGGGAACTCACTCGCGGCTCGGGAGCTCGCGGCGCTGGTTTGGTCCGGGAGAACGGCTCTGTGGGTTGTGCGGTTTGTGTCATGTTTTCTCCTTATCTGTATCGTTGTTGTTACTGTTCCCTCTGTTTTGCTGTTCTGTTAAACTGCCCTTATCCCAACCCACCAGTTTCTGCCTGTTTCTTTCCATTCTCCTCCGCACCCCGGCGGAGGGAGGGGCAGCCATGTGGCGCTTTTGTTGCCAGCTGCAGCCAAACCAGAACAAACACCTAGGTGAGACTGTCAACAAACCCCTACAATGGAAGAAGGTTCAAAGAAGATAGGCAAAGGTGATGTGCTCAAGAAGCTCAGAGAATAATGTATCTTCCTAAGCCAGTCAGACCAGCATGGGGGAAGGGTCTATGTGGCACAGTCCAACATAATGTATAAAAATCAAACAACCACCAAAATGAACTTTGAAGACAGTAATGGGCTTGAGCTGGCTTCAATCCTTTTATTCTCTCCAAGCAACTGGAGATGTGTGGTGGTGAGCATATAGAGACCGGTAATGGGAATCACATTTGTATTGTGATCCAACTATACGTTGCAATTGCTATATTGTGTTTGTATTGTTATTTCAGTATATTGCAGTATCACTCCGCGAAATCAAAATGCCATGTAATGTCAAATACCTACAAATAAGTAAATTTGCTATTAAACATTAAATCCTCCTCATCTGGAATATGTAAAAGAACCTGGTCAGAGAGTATTGGACTCTGATGTTAATAGGTAAGTAGGCTAGGAGTGGGCAAGCATTTGGGAGGGGACACAGCCAGGACAGATGATCCAAACTGACCAAAGATATATTCCATACCATATGATGTCATGCTCAGCAATAAAACTGTGGGGGAGTTTTTCCAAGGTAGCTGTTGCTCAGAGACTGCCTGGGCATCAGTCTGCTGGTGAGAAGTGATGAGTGATTACTTTTGCATCACTTGTTTTTTCTTTCTTGTTTTTTTCCTCATCACTCATTAAACTGTCTTTATCTTGACCTACAATTTTTTCTCTCTTGCCCTTCTGATTCTCTCCCCCATCCTGTTGGGTGCAAGTGATAGAGCAACTGGGTGGGAGCTTAGCTGCCGGGTGGGGTCAACCCACCACAGTCCTTTTGGGGCACGAGGGGTTCAAGACAACAACAGATTTGATAGGAGTGTACTAGACTGAATTTATAGTTGTTATACCTGTTCAGCTGCTACTTGGCAAGCTGTTACTTGCTGTTGCTGGTCATGATGTTGACTTATTTGCTCCGGTTTATTTGTTCTCTCACCTGCTCAGTGGCATGCTCCCTCTCTTGCTGTACATCAAACTCCAGGGCTTGTTAATGGCTGCTTTTGGCTTTTCCTGTTTGCTGTGCTGTTTATCACTTTGTTTTGCTTTGCCTGGGAGAACTATGATTAAAGCACTGGCCTTGAGCCTGATCTGGTATTTAGCCCCTGCATTGTTGCTGTCCCAGTACTCCAGGAACCATCTCATGGAGACAATTAACAATTACACCTTCCTCCTCTTCTCTCTGAGCCACTTTGTGGATGAAATGAAGAATAGCACCTTCCTCTTCTCCAGGGTAGAGGTTTTCTGCCTTGTTACAATGGCCCTTCAGTTTCTTGAACATCCAAGAATGCTCATATTGGCATGCGTCATAAATCTGATTTTGGCTTTTCCTAAGCTTAACCAACTGTTTGGGAATGCCACACAAGGATGTGCTGAGGCAGTCAATTCATGGGTGGCAAGGTGCGTGGGAGAATTTGGGCAGGTACCTAGAGAGCGATTTTCACCTCCAATTCTTTGGGATTTCACACCCGAACAGGCATGGAATCCTGTTCAAGTGACAGAACACTTGAAGGAAAGATACCTTGCCTATAGCAAAGAGATGCAACAACTTTTAGCACTGTTCTGGGGCCTGACTGATGCTTACCGAGCCTGTCCAGCACCCTCAAAGGATCAGGAGGGTGTCTGGATCTGAGGACATACAAACAGACATTGTGGCTGAGCCAGAGACCCAGCCCTCGACTATAACAGTTGTCCTGTAGTCAAGAAGAAACAGTGGAAGCAGAAGTCAAATTGCTTAGTAAGGGAGGAAGAAACTCCTCCTGAGAGGGAGCAGGAGGAAGAACCAGAGGAGGCAGCCTGTTCTGCAGCAGGACAGCCGCAAGAACAGGAGAGGGAAGAGACAGACATCATAAACAAGGCAAAAAACACCTGATCCCTATCCCAGAGTGAGCTGCGAGATATGTGGAAAAATTACAGCCATCATCCAAGTGAGTAAATTATCACCTGGTTGCTCCAGTGCTGGGATAGTGGGGCCAATGGTCACACCCATGGAACTAGAGGGTAAGGAAGTCCAGCAGCTGGGATCCCTTGCTAGGAAGCATGGAATCAGCAAAGGGATCAGAAGAGGGGCAGTAATCCACAGGCTCTAGAGGCAACTCCAGTAGAGTGTGAAGGCAAGGTATCCCCTCAAAGAAGGTCCTGGAAAACTTCTGAGGCAAGTGGACCACCGTTGAGGGAGGTATCCAGTATCTGAGGGAATTAGTGGTGGTGGAGGTAATCTACAGCAACCGGGACAATAACCAGGTCTCCAAAGATCTGGATGACATCCAGTGTATTCGATCCATGTGGCCAAAGTTTGTATGGAACACACCAATGTTTTACACCAGCACCCTGGTGATAATGGACTGGACAGACATTGAGGCACCAACTGTGGATAGACTGGCATACCAGCTCTGGCAATTCAAAGAGAATGTCCCTTCCTCTCTGACCCTACGATCCTGCATCTTGGCTGTGAAATAACTGTCCCGACAATTCCAGCAACTCAAAGAGAATCTTCCACCTTGCCCTTACAAGTGG
Organism: Opisthocomus hoazin; assembly: GCF_030867145.1. Taxonomy (NCBI): domain Eukaryota; kingdom Metazoa; phylum Chordata; class Aves; order Opisthocomiformes; family Opisthocomidae; genus Opisthocomus; species Opisthocomus hoazin. Next base: position 29,998,873 of record NC_134453.1, read on the forward strand.
CATCTCAGCTATCAAGAGTGCTATACAGAGTCAACCATTCTCTGCTCAAAGGAAAGGGAACCATGGGCACACACCATGTGCCATCCTGTGGTTCTATCTGTGCAACAATGGAGAGGACGTGGAAGTGGGACAATGCACCTACCTGGAACCTAGAAGCTCATGTACATGAATTATGAGGAAAACCAGCATCCAAAAAGGGTCCATCCAGGAAGCTGACTGATCTGGTTGCTGTTGAGCAATTCCCCAGCTACAGTAGAAGGGCTGATCCCTCTTCTGATCCTGATGAAGGGACTTCTGGTTTGCAATTAGGGGAGTCAGGTGGATCTAGGGGTACCCTGTCCACAACTGCCTTCTTTTCAGCTTAACTTTCTGTTTAGCTGTAGTGAACTGAATAAACCATTCTTAAACCCTAATAGGTGTTAACTAAATTAGTGAAGGTCTGCATATTGATGGGGCCAGTGTATTCTGGCTGAAATGATAAACTCCATGTACTAAGCCACATACCTTTGTTATTAAACAGGAATACATAATTTTCTTGCTAATGCCTGATACAGTGAGTGAGAAGTATAAAAATGAAACAAAAATATCTCTAGAGACCTACTTATAATTGTTAAGGTTTTTCTGTTTGTGCCCTTCTGTGTGTTAGAGGAAAATATATCTCACCAAATCTGACAGCCCAAAAGAGGCAAGGCTGCTGCAGCTCCATGTCTCCAGGTCCAACCAGTAGCAAGGCTGAAGAGGTATTCCCAGCAGGCACATGCCCACAAAGCACACATATACACCATATATATACATTGGCTGGCCACACAGATCACAGACAGACTCACAGAGCACTCCCACAAACAGATAGCACCAACGGTCTCATCCTGTTCACCTCTCCGGCTGAGCAGGATGGAGGTCCGCTAGTGAGAATATATATACACGTTATGTACAATGGGGATCCCTCCAGTAGCTGAGCTCAGATGGTCAGTCTGTCCAGTAGCTGGCCCCTGGATCCCAGTCTCCCCAGTTGCTGGCACCTGGACATACCAGCCCCCAAAGCCCCAGACCCACTCCAGATGCTGGTACAGACCAGCACTCAGACTTTGTAAGATATCATTTAAAATGCTATTTATTAGAGCTAACAATACAAGGAGAGAATAGTATAGATAATCTTATGTCTCTTTAGGTGATGGGAACCCTGAGTTTTGTAGCATTGGGGCCTCTGATCCAGGCTGGGCAGATACTGTCCATAGAAGACATTCTCCCATTTTGGTCATTTGAGCTATTTCAGGATTTTCTTACAAGAAAACAACTCTGTTCAACATTTCTACTGTCAAACAGAAAGGATGTTCACGTGAGAACTTCTTGCTGCATTGTTAGATAAAGGCAAGGCCGCACAAGTGGCCTAATGGCCAGTACTGAGTGGGAGCTGCCTGCAAATCACCTAAACCCCTCCCTGTCCTGCCTTTGGTATCTCCCCTAAACATCTGTGGTGGGTTAACCTTGGCTGGCCACCAAGCCGTTCTATCACTCCCCCTCCTCAGTGTGACAGGGGGGAGGAAATAAGATTAAAAACTCGTGGGTTGATATATAGGCAGTTTAATAAAGAAAAGCAAAGACCGCATGCAGAAGCAAAGGAAAACAAAAAGATTTACCCTCTAGTTCCTATCAGCAGGCAATGTCCAGCCACTTCCTGGGAAGTACAGCCTCAGTACACATAGCAGTTGCTTCAGAAAACAAATGACTTAACAGCAAAAGCCCCCCCTCCCCTCTCTTAGTTTTTACAGCTGAGCATGACATCATATGGTATTGTCCTGGTTTTGGTTAAAACAGAAGCGATTCTCTTTTAGTGAATTTTCCTTACAGCTAAGTTCTAAGGAACTGCATTTTTCTGAAGTTGGCTGCATATTTCACAAACAGTGTACGCCCCAGAGCTGATGACACCTGACGTTTATAGTTATACTGAGCTAATGGTAGGAATGGAAGTCAGAAAAGGCCCATGCTTATAATTATTACTATAGCAGCCAAGGTTACCAATAGACCTTTTAGGTCCCGCAAGTGAGGAGTGGTAAAGGGTCATACTTGCAGGGAAGGGCAGACTGGACAGGTGACCCGATATTGACTGAGGTATTCCATGCCATACATGTCATATTCAGTTTAAAGCTGGGGGATCACAAGGGTCCCGCTCACTTTGTCCATGGCCGGCTTCTGAAGACGACCCTGCTCCTTGTTCTGCCTGCGATCCTGATCCAGATTCCGATCCATACATTCCTGAATCCAGTTCCTGTCTACTGTGAAATCCAGTCCGGGACTTCCTGGTGCGACGCCAGTCCTGTCCCACATCCCCAGGTTGCTGTCATGGTGTACATCAGGACAGACTAAACACATGCATTAAGTATTATGCAGTAATTGGATACGTGTGAAGGAGTTTAGATATTTATTGCCTCTGTGAGTGATTAATCACATAGAGAACACTACAAAGCTACAGAAAAGTTATCTCTACTTCCCCTTTTCCTTGTTGACAGGATCTGCAGTTGTCAGTGGTCAAAAGGAGCAGAGTGTTAAGCATGCCAGTTCCAGATACAGATTTGTGCCATCTCCTTTGGGCTGAGGTGGATAAATTTTACAAGGTGGAGAGCATCTTTCAGATCGCTTGATCTTTACTGGCTGTTGGACTGCTTCGAGCTCTTGCTTGTGACTGGTGTAGTGAGTTGCTGGTCAAATAGTCTTATATAAGTTTCATTCTCCTATTTCTACCAATTAGGTGGCATTTTTTTCATAACACCTACCTTGAAGTGCTTTATCTAACAAAAGTTACATCCCAAACAACTACCAAGCAACATACAGAAGGTCAAGAAATTTTCTTAAGGAAAGCAGATGTCACTCCTATCTTCAAAAAGGGCAAGAAGGAGGACCCAGGGCCGGGCAGCCTCACATTAATCCCTGGGAAGGTGATGCAGCAACTAATCCTGAGAACCATTTCTGGACACATTAAGGACAAGGAAATAATCAGGAATAGTCAGCATGGATTCACCAAGGGGAAGTCATGCTTGACCAACTTGATCACCTTCTGTGATGAAGTGACTGGCCTGGTAGACGAGGGGACAGCAGGGGATGTTGTATACATAGACTTCAGTAAGGCCTTTGACACTGTCTCCCACAAGACCCTCTGTCGTGGTTTAACCTGGCAGCTGGCAACTAAGCACTAGACAGCCACTCGCTCACCCCTCTCCTTCCCCCCCCCAGCAGGATGAGGAGAAGAAATGGACAAAAGTTAAAACTCATGGGTTGAGATAAAGACAGTTTAATAAGACAACAAATTAAATACTAATCCTAATACTACTACTACTAATGATAATAAACAATATGCAAAACAAACTATATACAATACAAATTTTCTCACCACTCAATGACTGATTCACAGTCAGTCCCTGAGCAGTGATCATGGAACCCAAAACCCACGGATTTTGCAAATTTCCAAAAAAAGTTTGAACTCCCAGACAAGAGAGGATTTGAACTTATGGAAATGAGAGAAAGAAAGATCCTTGCCTCCTGGCAATCGTAAACTGAGCATGACATCTATGGTATGGAATATTTCCATTGGCTAGCTTGGGCTAACTGTCTAGCTATGCTCCCTCCCAGCTCCTGCACAACTGCTCATTAACTGAATATAGGAAACTGGAAAAAGTCCTTGATTTCATAGCAACAACTAAAAACATCAGTGTTATCCACATTCTTCTAATACTAACTCCAAAACACAGCAGCTACTTGGAGGAAAATTAACTCTATCCCAGCTGAAACCAGGACATCCTCATAAACAAGCTGATAAAGTATGGGCTGGATGAGCAGAGAGTGAGGTGGATTGAAAACTGGCTGAATGGCAAAGCCCAGAGGGTGGTGATCAGTGGCACAAAGTCCAGTTGGAGGCCAGTAACTAGCGGTGTACCCCAGGGGTAAATACTGGGTCCAGTCCTGTTCAACATCTTCATTAATGATCTGGATACTATAGCAGAGTGTACCCTCAGAGAGTTTGCAGATGACACAAAACTCGGAGGAGTGGCTGGTATGTCAGAGGGTCATTCTGCCATTCAGAGGGACCTGGATAGGCTGGAGAAATGGGCTGACAGAAACCTCATGCAGTTCACCAAGGGGAAGTGCTAAGTTCTGCACCTGGGGAGGAACAACCTCTGGCACCACTATATGCTGGGGCCCATCCAAGTGGAAAGTAGCTTTGCAGAAAAGGACATGGGGGTCCTGGTGGGCACCAGGTTAAACATGAGTGAGCAGTGTGCCCTTGCCGCAAAGAGGGCCAACGGTATTCTGGGCTGCATTAGGCAAAGTATTTCCAGCAGGTCGAGGGAGATGATCCTTCCCCTCTTCTCAGCACTGGTGAGGCCACACCTGGAGTCTAGTGTCCACTTCTGGGCTCCCCAGTACAAGAGAGACATGGACATACTGGAGAGAGTCCAGTGAAGGGCCACAAAGATGATGAAGGGACTAGAGCATCTCTCCTATGAGGAAAGGCTGAGAGAGCTGGGACTGTTCAACCTGGAGAAGGCTCAGGAGGATCTCATCAATGTATATACCTGAAGGGATGGTGCAAAGAGGACAGAGCCAGGCTCTTTTCACTGGTGCCCAGTGACAGGACAAGAGGCAATGGGCACAAGCTGAAACACAGGAGGTTCCATCTGAACATCAGGAAGCACTTATTTTACTGTGAGGGGGACTGAGCACTGGAATAAGTTGTCCAGAGAGGTTGTGGAGTCACCCTCCTTGGAGATATTAAAAAGCCATCTGTACATGGTCCTGGGCAACTGACTCTAGGTGGCCCTGCTTGAGCAGGGTGGTGGACAAGATGACCTCCAGAGGCCCCTTCCAACCTCAACCATTCTGTGGTTCTGTGAATCTGTGGACCTCTGACATCAGTCTAATTATTTGAGTGATGTCAGCTCAGTAGGCCAAAACACATTCCACCCCTTGCTCTACATCTCTATAACTCTCACTCATGTAATGATATATAGTTGGAAGTTACTTGTATCATAAATGACATCCTCTGTGACAGTCTCTAGATCTTTACATACAGGACTATAACAATGATAATAAAGATTATAAGTGCTCACAACAAATACAACAATGGGGCGAATGAGGAGTTGGAACAAGGCATTAGCATTTGGGCTACAACTAGAGAATATATCATATGAATATGCTTCATCTGCAGTGACTACACAATGAGCAGTCTTAAGTATATTCCCATGTTGATGTAACACTCCAATCTGTACCTCCCAGTGGGTATCAAGGCCTCCTAACAATTTTGCAATTTGTGTCTCTTGTTCTGCTTGGCTTTGGAGGATACTATTTAGGTACCACACAACCTCATAGTTGGGTACTATCCATCAAATACTTTCTTTGGACAGATTTCTCACATCTGCCAATGCAATTGCTTGGGCATTGTAGGTGTGATTACCAATGACAGCCACAATAACATTGGTTTTACATTCTCGCATGAGAGGGAATGAACATGTTCCCTCTTCCCACTCAACTGGTAGATCTACAGACACTACACAAAGACCCACATTCCAATTAATGGATATAAATTCTCTAATAGATATAGAGGGTACAGATATCTTGAGTTCCACTACTTGCATAATAGTCAGTCACAGCTTTTCCATTCCTCCATCCCTTACTTCTCTGTAAAGCTGTGGGTCGATAGCCTTGCTGGACTTGTCAATAAAAGAGGAAGACATGCTCGGACTCAGGCGTCAAGAGCCAAAGAGATAACAAAGGGAAAAACTGACTTGTGCTTATCTTATCAGACAGAAGTAAAGGGTGATGGCCCACCACTGTAAATCAAGAGATCTCTGGGGTGCGACGAAGGCCACAAAGCCAGAGGTTGCTTCAGATAAGAAACAGATGGCCCCCCTGAGAACATACCAAGATGCCCGCTCCGAAGGCGTGTCACACTGCTGAGTCCCGCTTCTGACGACACAACATTCCATGCCAAGAGCCAATCGATACACAATAATTGACTTAGTCCCACCTCGCAAAAAGATTTTCCAAACATATTAAAACCAGCACTTGAAAACTCTCTTTGGAGGAAGAGCCAAGCGAGAACCTTACCTGATGGACAGGTCAACGGGCCTGAACCTCTCTTCCCCCCCAAGAAGTGTTGCCTTTTTGTTAAGAGCTGCACCTCTGAATTTGTCAGACATATCCCTGGGAACACATTGTTAACTAAAATGCTAAACCATTACCTTGAGTTCAATTTTTATAGACAGTGCATTTATCAATGGCAATCTCGAATCTGTGATACCTGTCATTTGAATAAATTACCTATTGTTTCAACTTTGCAAAATCGTTTCACTGAAAGTCCTCAGAAGGGCTCTGACAGGCAAACACTGAATCTGATAAGTGGCTACATACCTAACCCCTTAGACATAAACTATTGACCAAGTCTGGGACTAGGAGTGGATCCAGCCGCACCTAGACTCCTCTCGGAGAGAGAGCTTAGAAAGCAACGGGGTCCACTCTGAAGTTTTCCCCTTGCAACTTATCACACTAAAGGCAAAAAAAATATTTCTGCTGTATTAGGGGCTTGCCTATCTCGCACGCAGAAAGAAATTAAAGAGTCCCCACCACCTGAAAAAAATTGCAGATGTAGAATATGCTGCACTAAAACCAGAAAATGAAGTATTAAAAACATCACTGACCTTTGAAAAGGAAAGTCGAAAGACATTGGAGACACAACTAGACAACCTGAAAAATGAAATCGGTTACCTTAAATTGCAATTGTTTTGGGCCAATAGGCGAGAAAAACATTTACAAGAAAAATTAAATCTCTCATTAAACCAGATATCATTCTCAGTATCAGCTAAACAAACCTTCAGATTAATACAGTATGCAGATCCCCAGACATGGGATGGAGACATCTGGGACAGTGATGATAATGATGAACTGGAGGGAAATTCTGATTATGATTTGCCCTCAGAACCTATACCTATTCGACTATTGATTAAAATAAAAACCACTGATGAGGGTGGAGAACAGGCTCGTACTACTGTCTCCTGCTGAATTGGCAAAGTTGCAGGGAAAATATTCCAGGCATCCGGAAAAGTCTGAGACGGAATATGTATGTCGAGTCTCCCTCACTGGGGGAGATCGAATCCTCTTAAATGAGGAAGAAGCAGGAGGCTACTGGGGTCCTGGAGTATTCCTAACTACTACTCCAGGTAATCATAATTGTTCATTAACTATGCAAGCTTCTTATTAGGCTGGTGGCATAGACCCGCATGACAAAGGAGAACCTTCTGTTATAAAAACCTCAGGGTTCTCTGATTTGGTGACATCTATACAAAAGGCTGCCTGCATACAAGCAATGCATGAGCGGGATGTGTTAATAAGATCCCCAATGTTAGCCCCTATAGATCTGGCAAGATTAACTCCATTGATCCGCGGCATCATAGACAGTTTAAAAACATATGTGGCCAATGTACGGGATCGACTTCAAGTCGTTCGCTCCAGAGAAAGCCGATGCCCACATCGAAGGAAAGATCAGGATGAGGACCAAGATCAAAATCAAGTAATCACTTGCAGTGAATTTGTACAAGACATAGAATCATAGAATCATAGAATCATAGAATGGTAAGGGTTGGAAGGGACCTTTAAAGGTCATCTGGTTCCAAACCCCCTGCCACGAGCAGGGACATCTTCCACTAGACCAGGTTGCTCAGAGCTCCATCCAACCTGGCCTTGAATACTTCCAGGGAGGGGGCAGCCACAGCTTCTCTGGGCAACCTGGTCCATTGCCTCACCACCCTCATGGTCAAAAATTTCTTCCTAATATCTAATCGAAATCTGCCCTCTTTTAGTTTACAGCCATTCCCCCCTTGTCCTATCACTACACACCCCTGTGAAAAGTCCGTCTCCATCCTTCCTGTAGGCCCCCTTCAGGTACTGGAAGGCTGCTGTAAGGTCACCCCGGAGCCTTCTCTTCTCCAGGTTGAACAGCCCCAATTTTCTCAGCCTGTCCTCGTAGGAGAGGTACTCCAGCCCTCGGATCATCTTTGTGGCCCTCCTCTGGACCCGCTCCAACACATCCATGTCCTTCTTATGTTGGGGGCTCCAGAGCTGGACGCAGCACTCCAGGTGGGGTCTCACGAGAGAAGAGTAAAGGGGCAGAATTATCTCCCTCGACCTGCTGGCCACGCTTCTCTTGATGCAGCCCAGGATATGGTTGGCTTTCTGGCCTGCAAGCGCACATTGCCGGCTCATGTTGAGCTTCTCATCCCCCAGTACCTCCAAGTCTTTCTCCTCAGGGCTGCTCTCGAGCCACTCTCCGCCCAGCCTGTACTTGTGTTTCGGATTGCCCCGAGCCACATGCAGGACCTTGCACTTGGCCTTGTTGAACTTCATGCGGTTCACGCAGGCCCACCTCTCCAGCTTGTCAAGGTCCCTCTGAATGGCATCCCTTCCCTACAGCGTGTCAACCACACCACACAGCTTGGTGTCGTCGGCAAACTTGCTGAGGGTGCACTCAGTCCCGCTGTCCATGTCGCCAACAAAGATATTAAACAGCATCGGCCCCAGTACCGACCCCTGAGGCACACCACTCGTCACTGGTCTCCACCTGGACATCGACCCATTGACTGCAACTCTCTGAGTGCGTCCATCGAGCCAGTTCCTTATCCAACGAGTGGTCCATCTGTCAAATCCATGTCCTTCCAATTTAGAGACAAGGACATCATGTGGGACAGTGTCGAATGCCTTGCCCAAGTCCAGGTAGACGATGTCAGTTGCCCGCCCTTTGTCCACCAACGCTGTAAGCGTTCTATCCATCATAGAAGGCTACCAAGTTGGTCAGGCACGATTTGCCCTTGGTGAAGCCATGTTGGCTGTCCCCAATCACCTCCTTGTTATCCATGTGCCTTAGCATGGTTTCGAGGAGGATCTGCTCCATCATCTTGCCAGGCACAGAGGTGAGGCTGACTAACCTATAGTTCCCCGGGTCTTCCTTTTTTCCCTTTTTAAAAATGGGGGTGATGTTGCCCCTTCTCCAGTAGGTGGGGATCTCCGCAGACCGCCACGACCTCTCAAATATGATGGAGAGTGGTTTGGCAACTTCGTCCGCCAGTTCCCTCAGGACCCGCGGATGCGTCTCATCAGGCCCCATGGACTTGTGCAGCTTCAGGTTCTTTAGGCAGTCTCGAAACTGGTCTTCTCCTACAGTGGGCAGTTCTTCATTCTCCCAGTCCCTGCCTTTGCCTTCTGCAACTTGGGCGGTGTGGCTAGAGCACTTGCTGGTGAAGACTGAGGCAAAACAGTCATTCAGTACCTCAGCATTCTCCACGTCCCGGGTATCCAGGTCTCCAGCTTCCTTCCGGAGAGGGCCCACATTTTCCCTAGTCTGCCTTCTATCACTGACATACCTGTAGAAGGCTTTCTTGTTCCCTTTGACATCCCTGGCCAGATTTAATTCTGTCAGGGCTTTAGCTTTCCTAACTTGCTCCCTGGCTACTCGGACGATTTCTCTGTATTCCTCCCAAGCTACCCGTCCTTGCTTCCATCCTCTGTAGGCCTCCTTTTTCTGCTTGAGTTTGGCCAGGAGCTCCTTGTTCATCCATGTAGGCCTCCTGGCATTTCTGCCTGACTTCCTCTTGGTCGGGATGCATCGCTCCTGAGCTTGGAGGAGGTGATCCTTGAATACTGACCAGCTTTCCTGGGCCCCTCTTCCCTCTAGTGCTTAATCTCATGGTATTCTACTAAGCAGATCCCTGAGGAGGCCAAAGTCTGCTCTCCTGAAGTCCAGGGTAGCAAGTTTGCTGCGCACCCGCCTCGCTGCCCTAAGGATCTTGAACTCCACCATTTTGTGGTCACTGCAGCCAAGGCTGCCCTTGACTTTCGCATTCCCCACCGGCCCCTGTTGTTGGTGAGAACAAGGTCCAGCATTGCACCTCTCCTCATCGGCTCCTCTGTCACTTGGAGGAGGAAGTTGTCCTCAGCACATTCCAGGAACCTCCTGGATTGCCTGTGCCCTGCTGTGTTGTCCCTCCAACAGATGTCGGGGTGGTTGAAGTCCCCCATGAGGACCAGGGCTTTTGAACGTGAGGCTTCTCCTATCTGCCTATAGAGGGCCTCATCCGCTTGCTCGTCCTGGTCTGGTGGCCTGTAGCAGACTCCCACTGTAATGTCGCCAGTCCCTGCCCTGCCTTTAATCTTGACCCATAAGCTCTCCGTGGGCTCCTCATCCATTCCCAGGCAGCGCTCCATGCACTCCAGCTGCTCTTTGACATAGAGTGCGACACCTCCTCCTTGTCTCCCCTGCCTGTTTTTCCTAAAGAGCCTGTATCTTCCCATCCCAATACTCCAGTCATAGGAGCTGTCCCACCACGTCTCTGTGATGCCGATGATATCATAGCCCCACAGATGTGCACACATCTCCAGTTCCTCTTGTTTATTCCCCATGCTACGTGCATTTGCATAAAGGCATTTGAGCTGAGCCCCCCATGAAGCTGCACCATTGCTGCCACACAGCTCCCTGTTCTGTATCCTCACTGACTCAGCAGAGTGAAGGTCCTCACTAGCACAACGTCCACTAACAGCTGAGTTGCCACCCCCAGGCTTTTCACTAGCTAGCCTGGTTTTATCCCCTTCCCCCTTCCAATCTAGTTCTAAGCCCTGTCAATGAGTCCTGCTAACTCCTGAGCTAGGATCCTCTTCCCCTTTTTCAACAGGTGTACCCCATCTGTTGCCAGCAGGCCTGGTGCCATGTAAACTGACCCATGATCAAAGAACCCCAAATTTTGCCTATGCCACCAGGCTTGGAGCCAGGTATTACACAATCACAGAATCACAGAATGGTAGGGGTTGGAAGGGACCTCTGTGGGTCATCTAGTCCAACCCTCCTGCCGAAGCAGGGTCACCTACAGCAGGCTGCACAGGACCTTGTCCAGGCGGGTCTTGAATATCTCCAGAGAAGGAGACTCCACAACCTCCCTGGGCAGCCTGTGCCAGTGCTCCGTCACCCTCAGAGGGAAGAAGTTCTTCCTCATGTTCAGATGGAACTTCCTGTGCCTCAGTTTGTGCCCATTGCCCCTTGTCCTGTCACTGGGCACCACTGAAAAGAGCTTGGCCCCATCCTCCTGACACCCACCCTTCAGATATTTATAGGCATTTATAAGGTCCCCTCTCAGACTTCTCTTCTTCAGGCTGAACAAGCCCATCTCCCTCAGCCTCTCCTCGTAGGGGAGATGTTCCAGTCCCCTCACCATCCCTGTAGCCCTCCGCTGGACTCTCTCCAGTAGCTCCTCATCTTCCTTGAAGTGGGGAGCCCAGAACTGGACACAGTACTCCAGATGAGGCCTCACCAGGGCAGTGTAGAGGGGAAGGAGAACCTCCCTCGACCTGCTGGCTACACTCTTCTTGATGCACCCCAGGATCCCATTGGCCTACTTAGCAGCCAGGGCACACTGCTGGCTCATGGTTAACCTGTCGTCCACCAGGACACCCAGGTCCCTCTCCACAGAGCTCTCTCCAGCAGGTCTGCCCCAAGCCTGTACTGATGCATGGGGTTGTTCCTCCCCAGGTGCAGGACCCTGCATTTGCCTTTGTTGAACCTCATCAGGTTCCTCTCTGCCCAACTTTCCAGCCTGTCCAGGTCACGCTGAATGGCAGCACAGCCTTCTGGTGTGTCTACCACACCTCCCAGTTTGGTGTCATCAGCAAACTTGCTGAGGGTACATTCTAACTCTTCATCCAGGTCGTTGATGAAGAAGTTAAACAAGACTGGGCCCAGTACTGACCCCTGGGGGACACCACTAGTTATCAGCCTCCAACTAGAGTCAGCGCTGCTGACGACAACCCTCTGAGTTCTGCCATTCAGCCATTTCTCAATCCACTTCACTGACTACTCATCCAGCCCACACTTCCTGAGCTTCCCTAGGAGGATGTTATGGGAGTCTGTGTTGAAAGCCTTGCTGAAGACAATATCCACGGCTCTCCCTTCGTCTACCCAGCCAGTCATGTCATCGTAGAAAGCTATTAGATTGGTCAGGCATGATTTCCCCTTGGTGAATCCATGCTAACTACTCCTGATAAACTTCTTTTCTTCCACTTGCTTGATGATGGCCTCCAGGATAAGCTGCTCCATCACCTTTCCCGGGATGGAGGTGAGGCTGACCGTCCTGTAGTTCCCTGGGTCCTTCTTCTTGCCCTTTTTGAAGATTGGAGTGACATTGGCCTTTCTCCAGTCCTCGGGCATCTCTCCTGTCCTCCAGGACCTCTCAAAGATGATGGAGAGTGGCTCAGCAATGACATCCGCCAGCTCCCTCAGCACTCGTGGGTGCATTCCATCGGGGCCCATGGATTTGTGGACATCCACTTAATCGATCCCTCACACAGTCCTCCTCGACCAAGGGAAAGTCGTCCTCTTTGTAGGCTTCTTCTCTTACCTCCGGGGCCTGGGATTCCTGAGGGCCAGTCTTAGCACTGAAGACTGAAGCAAAGAAGGCATTCAGTAGCTCTGCCTTCTCTGCATCCTCCGTCACCAGGACACCCGCCTCATTCAGCAGCGACCCCCATTGTCCCTAGCCTTCCTTTTGCTGCTGATGTAGTTTTGATCTGTTCACTCTTCCTGTTTCTTCCCTCATCTTCCCCTGCAACTGGAGGGATAGAGGAGAACACTACTTGTACTCCTGATCCCTTTACCTGTCATCCCAGAGCCCTGAAGTCCCTTTTGATTGCCCGTGCGCTTTTGTCCCTAACCTCATCACTGCCAATCTGAACAACTAAGTGTGGGTAGTAGTCAGAGGGCCATACCAGACCAGGGAGTGTCCTAGTGATATCACATAGTGAACTACAGGCGCAGGATGGGATGGATTGGATCCTTACAGTTATCTATCTCATCTGCCACCTCGACGAGTTCACCAGATTCACAGCCCTAAGGCTAAGCCCGAATGCAAATTAAAATTTGATAAGGAGTATAACGAGCTCTGGTGTAAAGCTCGAGCTATGGGGGTGCCACGGCATCTACTGATTGGTATATCCACAACTGACCTCAAAATTCTCGTACAGGCATTAAGACATAAATTCAATTCAACAAAGAAAGGTCAGCCGGCAGAAAACAAAACAACTCCTGTTAACATTGCACCCTCTGCCCCACAGCAGGAGCTAATTGGTTTAACAGACCCTCAGGCAAAAAATGCACATCCCCGGGGAGGGCTGTGAGCCTCCTTCCCCAACAGGTACTAGCTATACAGTGGCTCTCTGATACACCTCCAGAACCTGTCATTGCCATTCAGGTGGGACCAAAGAAAGTTTTTGCAGATTTCCTCACTGATACGGGTGCTCAAATTTCGGTGATCACCAAGGAGACCGCAACATGCTTAAATATAAAACCTGGTCGCCGTAAAATGAAATTTACAGGCATTGATGGAGTCATGAGGAAATGCCCTACAGCAAAAATTACCCTGTGGCTCCCGGGCGAACAAAGATTAACCCGTGCTGAAGTATTGGTTGGTGCTGATAACACTAATATTTTGGGATTTGATTTATTGTATGGCAGAGTGTGGAAACTCCCCGATGGTTCAGTTTGGAGTTTTGCTGGGCGAGAAATTAAACAGAATGAGCCTAAAAAAATTAATTTATTAGAAATGTCCATATCTTTACCACCATCAAAAATTACAAGCACAAAACAGTACACCTTACCAGCAGCTGCGCAATCGGGTATTGACGGGGTGGTAAAAGACTTAGAAAACCGAGGCATCATCACTCGTACACACTCACCCTATAATTCCCCTGTCTGGCTGTAACCAAGGTGATGGAATCAGTTAACCATAAACATGGACAATGCTGCTATGTCCCTTGTACAGCCCTGCCCATCTGGACATTAGGTCTGGGAACAGAGGGTTTAGTCCCTAGGTAATCATTAATGTTAAACAATAGTGGTGAAGGGGGATTTTTAATAGAAATAGCGTTACCTAATAGTTGCAGGTGCATTTGTGGTACCTATCTATTGTGTAAATTAATGGAAGCAAAAAGTCATACGTCTCCCACCAAAGAAGTTAGTTTTAATTAAAACCAGCAGGTGCCTAGAACTGGTCAAGACGACCCGTGCCGCAGGGACAAGAGCCAGAAGAGGACTGAGTTTGTGCAGAAACAGGGGTCAACCCATGGACACTGTGATGAAGAGGATGAGCCTTCATCTTGAGACCCCCGACGACCACCACTAGGAGGCACTGCGCAAGCGCAACTGGGAGGAGTGTATGGAAATAGACTGATTTGACTATGAAAGGAAGGGCTTATGTAATCAGATGAATATGTATATTTTGATCTATATAAACTGCACGGAAGGGGTATGGGGTATGCACGTTCGGTGGAATTATCCCCCGTGCATCCGACGTCGCAATAAAGAATGCCTGCCTTTTAACACTACATTGGTGTTACGAGGTTTTATTCCCGGATTTTCGGCAACATGGCCAGTAAAAAAAAACGAACGGACAGTGGAGACTCACGATTGATTACAGCCGATTAAATGCCAACACTGCACCTTTAACTGCAGCTGTACCGAGCATTGCAGAATTGCTAACTCAGATACAGGGAGCCTCTCACACATGGATGGCAACTTTAGATGTAAAAGATATGTTTTTTATGGTTCTACTCCAGGAACATGCTAAGGCCCAGTTTGCTTTTACCTGGAAAGGGACACAATACACCTTTAACAGGCTGCCTCAGGGATGTAAACATTCCCCCACCATTGCTCACAATGCTTTAGCTAAAACACTGACTGGAATTCCTATTCCATCAGACGTTGCTCTATATCAATATACAGATGATCTTTTGATTGAAGGGGAACAATTTGACACTGTTAAACAGGTTATGGATGATGTGACATTGCAATTAACAACCTTGGGTCTGGAAATTCCCCCATCCAAGTGTCAGGGACCAGCACAGGAAGTTAAATTCCTAGGGGTCTGGTGATCTAAGGAGCCTTATCTATCCCTCCTGACACACTGGAGAAAATAGAACTGGGACAGGATCCCTCTAATAGTAAGGAACTGCAAGAAGTTTTAGGAACTTTAGTATACTGGCGTAAACATGTCCCTGGATTTTCTATCGTTGGTCGACCCCTTTACAATTTACTGCGAAAAAAGAAATCATGGGAGTGGACAAGTCAACATTCTAGGTGAACCTGCTTCGGCAGGAGGGTTGGACGAGATGACCCACAGAGGTCCCTTCCAACCCCTACTATTCTGTGATTCTGTGATTCTGTGATTCTGTGATTCTAATCCCCTGGAGACACTGGTAAAAGAATTGAGACTATTTCAGCAGCTAGGTCCTGTACATCCCTCTGATGCAATGCATGTGCAATGAGGATTTAGTGAACACTGTTCTCACTGTAATGTTTGGCAAAGAGGACCTGAAGGGCCTGAGCGTCCACTCGAGTTCAGTTCAAAGTCCTTTAATGATACTGAATCGCGATAATCGGACCTAGAAAAAGGATTATTGTCTGTGGTACCAGCTGTAAAGCGAGTGGAACAAATAAGAAAAGAACAGAGTGTAATCATTGGGGACCTTTCCGCCTCCCAGACACAATTTGTAAAGGGACGGTGCCGCCTGCTGGCATTGCCCAAAAGCCTACAATCTG
This sequence comes from Opisthocomus hoazin, assembly GCF_030867145.1. Taxonomy (NCBI): domain Eukaryota; kingdom Metazoa; phylum Chordata; class Aves; order Opisthocomiformes; family Opisthocomidae; genus Opisthocomus; species Opisthocomus hoazin. Next base: position 30,014,492 of record NC_134453.1, read on the forward strand.
TAAGTGGTATGCCTATCTGGAAAGCATCAGTGAGATTATGCCTATTACAGAGGGCAGCACTAAAGTGTCTAAATTGCAAAAAGATATAGACAGTACTTTGCTGTTCCAAACTCCTGCAAGCAATCCATCTCCAATTCGGGAGGCGCTTCCTCTAACAGAAACCAGCAACCTTGATGGGGTATTGTTCACTGTTTCATCATCCTACAGGCAAAAAAATGAGTGGAATTATAACGCAGTGGCGCTGGAAGTAGCCACGGGAGAACAGGTCAGCGAAACAGGTAAAGGAAGTGCACAAGTGGGGGAGCTTAGGATGGTCCTATTAGCTGCACAACACGATGCTGACTCCATTTACACTGGCTCATATGCTGTTTTTAAAGGAGCTACCGAGTGGGTGAGCCACTGGGCAGCCAACGACTGGCAGGTAAATAGAGTCCCAGTCTGGCAAACTGACAGCTGGAAACAATTGCTAAAAATAGGAGAACAAAGGATACTGCACATGGGTTGGGTGAAAGGGCATGATCGATCAGCCTCTATTGCTGCCCAGTTCAATCAACAAGTTGATAGCCTCACACGGCTACACAAAATTGACATTGTAAGTGATGAATTAGAATGGGAACGTTTACTTGAATGGTTACATGTAAAACGAGGGCACACTGGCCGAGCTGATTTGTATCGGGAAGGCATAGCCCGGGGATGGCCTGTGTCAACAAAACTGTGTGAACAAGTGGTCACTGCCTGTTCACAGTGTCGCCTGCGACTTAATAAAGATCATCCAAGTAAGGCACCTCCCATGCACATCCGAAATGAAAAAACACTGTGGCACACCTGGCAAATTGATTACATAGGTCCATTGAGACCCTCAGGGGGTAAAAAACATATATTAGTAGGGGTGGAAGTTGCTTCAGGAATTACCATGGCAACAGCTGTCCCGGCTGCAACTGGAGATAACACAGTTTACAGCCTGAAGGAATGGTTCAGCACCCTCCCCCTTCCTGAGGAGATTCAAAGTGACAACGGATCACACTTTACAGCCACAGTGGTACAAGACTGGGCAAAAGAAGAAGGAATTCGGTGGGTATTCCATACTCCGTACTACACCCAAGTAAACGGTATTGTTGAGCGAACAAATGGGTTAGTTGAGCGATTTGCTAAAACCCACGAATCTGGGTGGCATCCGCGACTATCTAATGCCATCTATCAATTAAATAATAGATGGGCTGGAGACGGCTGTCCCAAAATGAAAGCCTTCTCTGCTCCTGCCACAACTCTGGTGCCAAAGGCACATGTAAAACCAGAACACCCTACTGGCTTTTACGCAGGCCAGCCAGTGCTGGTTAAAATGCCTCAGATTGGAATAGTGGCACTAGTATTAACAAAACCAAAAAATCTTTATGCTTGGGAAGCGAAAGATAGCTCTGGAAATATGCATCGAATCAGTACTAGATGGATAGTACCTACCTTTTAACCCATTATATGCCGGTTTCAATGACAACCGAGCATTTTCCTTTCTTTTCTGTTTACAGGTATTTTCCAAATGCTGGGAAACTATGCCTAAAACACGGACTCTCACGTGTCAAAACAGACTGCCATCAAGGACTGCTAATTTTTATCTGTGGGATACTTCTAGTCCTAATCTGTGGAATCATCTGTGAACCAAAGTTTCCAGAAGGTCGAAACAATCTGACAGAAAGGACAATAGTTATTTAATTTTGATAGGAATACTGATTTCTCATTTTAGTTGTATATTATGTGACCTTTTTACCTTTTGCTTTATTGTTTAGGTTACTGGTTTTATAATGCAAAATAGTTTTATTTTGTTGTGGTTTTGACAGTTAAAATTTACTATAGAATTGTCAATATGAATCTTCTACCATGCATTGGCAGTGGTAGACAAATATGTGTAAGTTTAACATGTGTTTACATATTAGGTGTAATGATTGTGCATGTGTTCCATAGAGATTATAATAAAAACCAAAGAAGTCTTTGGGTATGATAGAGGAAAACACAGCCTTTAAGTTGTTACAAGGATTTCTTAGAATGATGAATTGGACTCAGGGAACCACTTGTCTAATGCTGCCAACAACCCCTGCAGAGGGACTCCCTTTTATGGTTATTCCCCTTGACTTACATTATACTTATCCTTCACATCTTAACTATACCAACATATGGTCTAATTCTAACTGCACTCGAGAGCTTGACAAAAATTTCCTGAATTTAAACAACAAGATAAAATTGTCTATTGACTGTACAGAGGTACCCTGGCTTGACCAGCCTCCTCGACCATTCTGGGGTGTACCTATTACCTTTAAATATAGTATCCCGGTACCAGCTGAATGATGTATCAAATTTCCCTCAAACTATGGTTCTAAATGAAGTCCACAATCTAATGACGTACCTTGTATGTGGACTATTGCTGATCGTAGAACTCGTTTTACACAATGGGGAGAAAAACCTCCAATTACCACGCTGCTAGGGCCAGTCCAATTATGGAATTGTACCAACAAGATAACTTGTTCTAATATTGATGAGTACCCATGGGCATGGATGGTTGCACACCTTTACCACGCTTTGAGAAGTGTATATTTATGTCATAATTATAGTGCTCCAATCCCTAAGACAAGGTCAGAGTGTATGATAAAAGTGGATCCCAAACAGGTTAACACATGGGCATATCGTATAGTTTCTAGCAACAATGCTGAGCCACAGGTCAAAAGATGCCGAGTTCCTTTCCAACATACAGTCAAAATGGACATAATAGTGATAACTGTAAATGTAACAAATGTAACATGTAGGGGATGTTATCACTTCAGGTGGTCAGAAACAAGTCTTGGTTCTTTGTGAATATTGGGATGGTTGCAAGACAAGGGACTCCTGAATAATCCCTTTAGGCGCCTGGGCCTTGGGAGAACAGGTATGCAAACTACAGAGATAAGGAGGCTGCAAGATAATCTGAAGACCCCTGCCGAGAGACGCCAAACAAACATGTGCTACGGACATTACAATATATTAATGAGTTCTCGGAAAAACCATTACTATGATAAGCATTTCTTGCAAATGTAATGAATATGTATGTTAACATAGCATAAATACCTAGTAACTGTGTCTCTTCGGTGCACACGTTTGGAGGAGAGATCCCCCGTGTGCCCGGCGCCGTAACAAAGAATACCTGCTTAGTAGTCTGCCGACTATTGAGTCTTCAATTCCGGCTTTTCACGGCATCATTTCTGGTGACCCAGATGGGACCCGCTCTGCTCGGCTGCAGGACCCGCTGAGAACAGGACTCCCTAGGGTACCCCCGGAATTTCCCGGAGGGACTCCTCGCCTCACTCGGATCACTGCGTGAGCAGACAAGGACCATCTAAACAAGTAAAGGTATTCTTTTTTTTTTCCTTTCTTTCTCTGTTTTGGTATGTGAGACCGGTCATTTGGAGAGTTCTCATAAGTCGTAGGAGACGTCCTACGCTGAGCGCTGTACACCAGGCTACTAGTGCCTGAGGGTGTATGTCTTGGTACGTTGGTGCAGGCACGGGTTAAGCTTTGTACTTCTGTAATAACGTGCTTTTGGTAGTTAGTTGTGCGTTGGTACATGCACGGGTTAAGCTCCGCACTTCTGTAATAACGTGCTTTTGGTAGTTAGTTGTGCACTGGTGCAGGCACGGGTTAAGCTTTTCACTTCTGTAATAACTTGCTTTTGGTAGTTGTGCGTTGGTACAAGCATGGGTTAAGCTTTGTACTTCTGTAATAACGTACATTCGGTATGGTACGCTTAGGAAACCCGCTTAAGTTGTACTTCTGGCGATACGGATTTGTTGGTACTGAACTCGGATATCGGATATGTCGGATACTGGCTTGTTAACATACCCATCAGGCATCGTAAAACCAAAAAAAAAAAAAACCAAAAAAAAAAAACCTTGCACGGTGAACCTCTTTTCTCCTGACCAGAATATTAATTGTGACATTTTTGGAACGTGGTCAGAGCGGGACAGAAGGGGACGACAGATTAAAATTGTTAAGATAAAGACTAACAGAAGTACAGAATCAACAAAGTAAAATGGGGGACAGCAAAGCAGTGGTATTTTAAAGAAAAGCCCCTTAGGATGTACTCTAGCACATTGGAAAGCTTGTGTGACTGTGAAAGACAAATAAGTCAAAAAAAAAAAAAAAAAAGAAAAAGAAAAAAAAAGAGAGAAAAAAATGGTGAAGGAAAAAAAATAAGAAAAAAAAAACCACCACGTACGTTTGGTATGTTCTGCTGATTTCCGGTTTTTGACTTGGGACTGTTGTATTTGAACTCTGATTCATCGGGGCCGTGGTTTCTGATTTCTTAAGTATCAGTGCAGGGTCTTCCCGTGGGGGGGATTTTGAGAGTCTCTCCCAGGATCTAGATGGAAACATTGGGAAAAGTAGGGGGAGACCCCTCACTCGACAACATCTTAATAATGTATGGGGTCTGGTTTGCTTAAAGAAAATAGGCATGATTTAGGAATTGAATTGGGAATTTGGGGATAGGTTTTAAAATACTTACAAGTTGGTACATATTGTGGGGTTACAAGTTCTCTAGTTATTTGGCATTGATCGATCATTTAGGGACTCTGGTTTTGGGGTATGTATTCAATATACTGTATATATTGTTTTGAAAGAGCTCTATGTATATAAACATGTTAACTGAAGTGGTTTGCCTGTATATATTGTTGTAGTTAGGTGATACAGTTTGTAAACAGAAGGATTTTAAAAGATCGCTTCTAGGTTGTGTGTGTGTGTGTGTTGTGTTAACCGATTGGTGGAGAAGTTGAGAAGTTATTTTATTGTAATGTCACCGAAAATCCGGGAATAAAACCTCGTAACACCAATGTAGTGTTAAAAGGCAGGCATTCTTTATTGCAGCGCTGGATGCACGGGGGATAATTCCACCAAACGTGCATCCCCCATACCCCCTCCTATATAGATTAAAATATACATATTCATCTGATTACATAAGCCCTTTCTTTCATAGTCAAATCAGTCCATTTTCATACACTCCTCCCACCCGCACTTGCGCAGTGCCTCCTAGTGGTGGTCGTCGGGGGTCCTAAGATGAAGGCTCATCCTCTTCATCACAGTGTCCGCTGGTTGACCCCAGCTTCTGCACATGCGCAGTCCTTTTCTGGCTCTTGTCCCGTAGCTAGGTCGCTGTAACTATGTCGCTGTAGCTAGGTCGCCTTGACTGGCTCTAGGCGACCGCTAACATTTCAGGTGGGAAACTTTTGTTTCAGTTAATTTAGACAATAGATAAAAACCACAAACACTCCTGCAACTATAGTAACGCTATTCCTATTAAAAATTTCCTTCACTACTATTGTTTAACATTGATAATTACCTGGAAACCAAACTCTCTGTTGCTGGACCTAGCGTCCAGATGGGCAGGGGCTATACAAGGGACATAACTAGCAACATGGTTTATGTTTATGGTTAACAGATTTCATCCCCTTGGTTACAGTAACATGAGCTTCGGAGGGAGGTGATCCCCTCACAAGGAAACAATTAATTGAATCATGATATGTTGTTAGAATTGATGCGGTTTTGTGGACAATTAAAAAGTATAGGAGATGAAAAGTTTAACGTGGTATTGAAAAGAAAAAAAAAGGAAAAGCCCTCTGGATTTTACAAAGGCTTGTGTAAAGTGATTAGAACAGAAAGGTATCAAGTTACAAGCTGCTTTGCTAGCTGCTGCTCTAAATGAAGAAAAAAAAAAGCAAAGTTCTTAGAAGTTAAGCAACAGAAAAACAAAATGAAAAAGAGGGGAAACAAGGTAACTTTTTACAGTATGGACTACTAGTGGAGTGTGAATCAGAATACAATACTCCTGTGTTACCAGTAAAACAAAAACAAAAACAAAAAACCACCAAAACAAAAACAGGTGGAACTTATTGGGTAGTACAGGATTTAAGAGAAGTGAATAAGATTGTTAGGGGCATACACCCTGTGGTAGCAAGTATGGTTTACGGTATTGGATTTAAATGATGCATTCTTCTGTCTGCCTTTAGCCAAAGAAAGTCTGAATTTATTTGCATTTGAGTGGGAAAATCCTACTACGGGTAGAAAAACCCAGCTCGCCTGGACAGTGTTACCCCAAGGTTTTAAGAACAGCCCAACAATCTTTAGAAATCAACTAGCATGAGAACTTGAAGCATGGAACCCTTCCTCCAGAGATGGAACCCTTTTACAGTATGTAGATGACATTAATAGCAACTGAAAGAAAACCTGACTGTTTACAGTGGAGTATCAGTTTGTTAAAATTTTTGGGATTAAATGGGTATCAAGTCTCTCAACAGAAAACTCAGATGGTGCGGCAACAGGTAACCTACCTTGGATGCAAGCTGTCTGGACAAAGAGAACTAGGAACAGAATAGAATGAAGCCATCTGCAGGACTCCCCTCCGTCAGACGGTAAAAGGGCTCAGGACCTTTCTGGGACTAAACAGGTTGGTGCCGGTTATGGATTTATAATTACGGAATAATAGTGAGACCCTTATGTGAACTTTTGAAAAACAACCCCACCCGATTGATCTGGTCCAAAGAAGCTCAAAACGCATTTCAGACACTTAAGAAGGATCTAATGAAGGTCCCGGCTCTGGGCCTGCCTGATGTTACTAAACCCTTCTGGCTGTTTTCTTGAGACAAGGCATAGCTCTGGGGATCCTAGCTCAACAGCTGGGACCCTAGAAAAGAGCTGTGGCCTATTTTGCTAAACAGCTGGATGGAGTAAGCAAAGGATGGCCAGGATGTCTGCAAGCTGTGGTGGCGGTGGTCTTGACTATTCAGGAAGCCCGAAAATTCACCTTGGGCCAAAAGATCACAGTACCGATCTCACACAGAATATCAGACAAAAAGGGAACTACTGGCTTTCCCCATCCCAATTTCCACGATACCAGGCAGAGGATATTAATATTGTAGTGATTAATATTACGAACCCAGCTTCTTTTCTCAGCGGATCAATCTCTGAACCATTGGTACATGATTGCTTAGAAACCATAGAGACTGTGTACTCCAGCAGACCAGATTTGAAAGAGGAACCCCTGGAAGATGCACAGGACTCCTGGTTCACAGATGGAAGCAGCATTGTCGGACAAGGTATTCGAAAGGCCAGGTATGCGGTGACAACAGCAGACGAAGTAGTTGAGTCTCAATCACTACCTGCTGGAACATCAGCTCAAAAGGCTGAAACTATTGCCCTAACTAGGGCTCTGGAGTTAACAAAATGAAAAAAGATAAAAAATATGGACAGATTCCAAATATGCCTTTGGAGTTGTCCACGCTCATGGGGCAATTTGGAAGGAGCGAGGACTACTAACTGCTCAAGGGAAGAAGGTTAAATATGCTGAGGAAATCCTTCGACTATTAGAAGCTGTTCAACTACCAGCAAAAGTTGCCATCATGCACTGCCGAGGACACCTGAAGGGTAACACTGACCAGGAAAGAGGTAACAGGTTGGCTGACTATGAAGCTAAACAGGCAGCAGAAAGAATGCAAGAGATTTTAGCCTTAATTCCAGATAACAGAAATAGAAACCTGAGTGACCAAGAAAATGTTGAGTATTCTAAAGCTGATGAAGAATTAGTAGAGGGATTAGGAGGACAAATTCCATCCCAGGGATGGGACTACTGAAGTGATGGCAGAATTATCACTGCTAAACAGATATGGGGGATGGTTAAAGAAAAACACAGTAGGACACAATGGGGAGCGGACTCCCTGTATAAATTTTTTAATCAGAAATTAATAGGGAAAAATTTGTATACTACAGTCCGACAAGTAACCCAACAATGTGAAACATGTTTAAAAATAACCCCAATACAGGTAACCAGGTACAATTAGGAAGTATTGGGAAGGGAAGTGTACCGAGAGAACACCGGCAAACTGATTTCTCTGAACTTCCAAGAAAAGGAGGGTACAGGTACTTATTAATACTCACGGATACCTTTTCATGTTGGCCAGAAGCATTCCCCTTGTAGAACAAATAAAGCAAGGGAAGTAACTAAGGTATTATTAAATGAAATAATACCTCGATTTGGGGTACCGACAATTATCTCCTCAGATAGGGGGACGCATTTTTGTGCAGAAGTAGTGCAACAGGTCAGCAAACTGTTAGGAATCAATTGGCAGTTACATACGCCCTACAGACCACAAGCCAGTGGGCAAGTAGAAAGATGAACCACATGATAAAACAACATACATCAAAAATATGCCAAGAAGCGAATAGCACCAAGCATTGCCTATTGCACTACTTCGGATACGTGTAAAACCTAGGGCCAAAGAAAATTTGAGCCCTTTTGAGATACTATATGGGAGACCATATCAGGCTAAATATCAGGGGGAAGATTTGAACCAGTTGGGAAATCAGTATCTACAGAATTATCCTATATCCTTGGGAAAACAATTAGAAAAAATTAGTAAAAATGTTTTCGGTACCAGGGCTAAAGGGGTAGATCACTCGATCCATCCGTTTAGCCCTCGAGATTGGGTTTATGTTAAAGAGAATTTTTCAGGTGATCCACTGAGAGAGAGGTGGAATGGACCTTACCAGGTATTGCTGACCACCTTCACTGCAATCAAGATTGGAGAACAACTGGCCTGGATCCATTATTCCTGAGTGAAGAAGGCTCCTAAAACCAGGATGGATGGTCGAAAAGGCTGGCGGTTTGAAACTATGATTGCAGCGGTAACTTTGTTAAACCTAGGCTTTTTAGTACACTGCGATCACGACAACTCGAACTACATAACTGGACAAGATTTGATTGTTGGATTTGTACTGCCTTACCAAAAGGTGACATGAGAATCCCTTTATATGGGGTAGGATCCACTCATTGGAATTGTGACAATTCCAGATATTGGTCAGCAATAATAGCTGCCTATGGAAAGCAAGATCCAACACTTGTTCGTGCTGACCCCCTTCCATACACACAAAAATTGTGGCATATTAAGAACATCATGGAGACGAGCCAAACGGGAAGAAAACCCACTTGTAAGTAGGGGAACAAAATTTAACCTCTTGGCTCCCCAATTTAGAGTGGTTGAAACAATTGTTCACGGGAATGATCACACTGGTCGTTTTAGGAATACTTGTTTGCATGTCTCTCAAATGTCTCCTTTGGTGTTGTCAGGATTCAGTTGAGACACACAGTGATTGGAAAAAGGAATAAGGTTAGGCACCAAATAGAATTATTTGAAAATAATACCTACAAAATAGAATAGTGAGGATTCATAGCTTTCTAGCTACAAATCCTCAAAAGAAAAGGAGGGATTGATAACTGTAAATGTAACAAATGTAACATGTAGGGGATGTTATCACTTCAGGTGGTCAGAAACAAGTCTTGGTTCTTTGTGAATATTGGGATGGTTGCAAGACAAGGGACTCCTGAATAATCCCTTTAGGCGCCTGGGCCTTGGGAGAACAGGTATGCAAACTACAGAGATAAGGAGGCTGCAAGATAATCTGAAGACCCCTGCCGAGAGACGCCAAACAAACATGTGCTACGGACATTACAATATATTAATGAGTTCTCGGAAAAACCATTACTATGATAAGCATTTCTTGCAAATGTAATGAATATGTATGTTAACATAGCATAAATACCTAGTAACTGTGTCTCTTCGGTGCACACGTTTGGAGGAGAGATCCCCCGTGTGCCCGGCGCCGTAACAAAGAATACCTGCTTAGTAGTCTGCCGACTATTGAGTCTTCAATTCCGGCTTTTCACGGCATCATTTCCCTCGATGAACTCAAAAATAGTACGTGTAGCACTTTAATGCTGCCTGCACCACCTGAAACTGTATGGGTGTGTTCTAATGGACAAATATCAGACTACATTCAACCCTATTGGGATGGATTAGAATGTACTCTAGGTATTCCAAGCTTGTGTCCTACTGTAGCTTTTAATTTCATTCAATCCTTAACAAAGTCACGAGGACATAGAGCTAAAAGACAGTGACAAATGTGGAACTCTATGCAAGAAAATGGTAAACTTTTTGCCTGGCCGAGCTATTATATACGAGCAATAAACTTGGGAATGAAAGCTTTTTGGGGTTATTGGACAGTAATAACCAATAATCGATTATATAGAGAAAATTTGACATGGCAAGTAGAATCCCTAGCAAACTGGACAAAAACAGCAATTAATGCAGTTGACTTGCAGCTGCAAGCTACATCCAAAATGACACTACAAAATAGGTTAGCCTTAGATATGATTTTGTTAAAAGAAAGTGGTGTTTGTGGATGGCTAAATGCCTCCTATCCTGATGAAACTTGTTGTGTGTCTATCCCAAATGTATCCGTCACTTTACATCAAGCCATGGGTAAAATGCGCAAGATTGCAGAACAGTCTCGAGAACTCCGTGAAAATATGAAACAGAAGCCCTGGGGATGGACGGGGTGGATCTCGAAAGTTTTTAATGGACTTGGACTAAACATTAGTGGATGGATACAAAGTTTGATTCAATATGTACTGATGTTTATTGGACTCCTTATTGTTATTTGTGTGGGTTTAGCACATGTACAATCTTCACTAGTTAAAACTTTTAGTACGCATATTAGAATGCTTAAAGTTCATAGCCCTGATTATGTTCCTTTAATTCCTTCTCCTGTTAGGGAGGAAGATGAGCCCCTCAACCCGTCTGAACCTAAATTCATCTAATATTCCTTTTTGACGAGATGTGACTAAAGTCACGGGGTGGATAATGTAATCGATGGCCTTGCTGGACTTGTCGAATGCAAGAGGAAAGACAAACGGACTGAGGCTTCTCTGGACTGAGGTGTCAAGAGCGGAAGAGCTAACAAAGGAAGTAATTAACTGGTGCTTATCTTATCAGACAAAAGTAAGGGGGGATAGCCCATCACTGTAAACCAAGTGATCTGTGGGGCGCCGCGGAGGCTGGGCAGCCAGAGATTGCTTCAGAGATTGCTTTGGACAAAGCACAGATGGCCCCCGAATGCCCATACCAAGATGCCCGCTCCGAAGGCGTGTCACACTGCTGAGTCCCGCTTCTGACGACACGACATTCCATGCCAAGAGCCAATCGATACACAATAATTGACTTAGTCCCACCTCGCAAAAAGATTTCCAAACATATAAAAATTGGCACTTGAAAACTCTCTTTGGGAGGAGGAGCCAAGCGAGAACTTTACCTGACGGACGGGTCGACAGGCCTGAACCTCTCTTCCCCCCCTCAAGAAGGGACGCCTTTTTGGTAAGAGTCGCGTATCTGACTTTGTCAGATGTATCCCGGGGAACACATTGTTAACTAAAGCGCTAAACTATTACTTTGAGCTCAACTTTTGTAGACAGTGAATTTATCAACGGCAATTCCGAATCTGTGATAACTGTTGCTTGAATAAATTACCTATTGTTTCAGCTTTCCTAAACTGTTTCAGGGAAAGTCCTTGGAAGGGCTCTGGCAGGCAAGTTGAATATCAGACTCCCCTTACCCCTCCCTTTAACGCGACAGCTACTAACACTAATATTTTGGGATTTGATTTGTTGTATGGCAGAGTGTGGAAACGCCCCGATGGCTCAGTTTGGAGTTTTGCCAGGCGAGAAATTAAACAGAATGAGCATAAAAAAATAATTTATTAGAGATGTCCATATCTTTACCACCATCAAAAATTACAAACACAAAACAGTACACCTTACCAGCAGCTGCGCAATCAGGTATTGACGGGGTGGTAAAAGACTTAGAAAAATGAGTCATCATCACTCGTACACACTCACCCTATAAATCCTCTGTTTGCCAGTAAAAAAATTGAATGGGCAGTGGAGGCTCACAACTGATTACAGGCAATTAAACACCAACACTGCAACTTTAACTGCAGCTGTACCTAGCATTGCAGAAGTGGTAACCCAAATACAGGGAGCCTCTCACACACGGGTGGCAGCTTTAGATATGTAAAATGGGGACACACCACCGGCCAGGCTGAGCCGATTTGTATCTGAAAGGCATAGCCCGAGGATTACCTGTGTCAACAAAACTGTGTGAACAAGTGGTCACTGCCTGTTCACAATGTCGCCTGCGACTTAACAAAGATCATCCAAGTAAGGCACCTCCCATGCACATCCGAAATGAAAAAACCACTGTGGCACACCTGGAAAATTGATCACATAGGTCCATTGAGACTCTCAGGGGGTAAAAAACATATATTAGTAGGGGTGGAAGTTGCTTCAGGAATTACCATGGCAACAGCTGTCCCGGCTGCAACTGGAGATAACACAGTTTACAGCCTGAAGGAATGGTTCAGCACCCTCCCCCTTCCTGAGGAGATTCAAACTGATAACAGATCACACTTTACAGCCACAGTGGTACAAGACTGGGCCAAAGGAGAAGGAATTCAGTGGGTATTCCATACTCCGTACCACCCCGGAGCCAATGGTACTGTTGACCAAACAAATGGGTTAGTTAAACCATTTGCTAAAACCCATGAATCTGGGTGGTGTCACCGAAAATCCGGGAATAAAACCTCGTAACACCAATGTAGTGTTAAAAGGCAGGCATTCTTTATTGCAGCGCTGGATGCACAGGGGATAATTCCACCAAACATGCATACCTCATACCTTTTCCATGCAGTTTATATAGATCAAAAATATACATGTTTATTTTATTCATGCATATTCAGTATTATTCCCTTTGGCGATTGGTGTAAACTTTTCTCGCTTCCTATGTAAATGGTTGCGCAGACTCAGTTACCCTCTTCCATTGTTGCTTTTTGAGTAGGTGGTATTACTTGAGTAGGGCGTCAGTGAGTCGGTGGTCGCGATCTCCCCCTGCCGGAATTACCTTTTACCTATTAGGCTCGCAATCTCGGCAAACCTGGTCAGTTTCTTCAGTCCATTTCACAGAACCCCACTCCATCATTTCTCTTGACAGAAACACAATTACTTACTATGGTTAGCATTAATGGTTACCTAGAGACTAGACCCTCTGTTCCCAGACCTAATGTCCAGATGGGTAGGGCTGTACAATGGACACAGCAGCATTATTCATGTTTATGGTCAACTGATTCCATCACTGTGGTTACAGTGGCATCTGCGACTATCCAATGCCATCTATCAATTAAGTAATAGATGGAGTGGAGACAGCTGTCCCAGAATGAAAGCTTTCTCTGCTTCTGCCACAACTTTCGTGCCAAAGGTGAGGTGCGGAAGGCTGACTCCACAATCCGTAAGATTGTAAAGTAGGTATGTTTATTCGGTGCTGGGCAGCATGGGGGGTAGTCCCACCGAAGTCGTGCGTGCCGAGCTGCAACTTGTCTCTTCAATTTATACAATCAAATACTACATATACATTAGATTTCTCAATACACCTATACATATACATCTATCCTCATTGCATATCAAAATCAGTTCTGAGAAATAATTTCCATATTATAATTAGTTTCAAGAAGAAATTTCCATAGACTCCTCCCAGCTGCGCTTGCGCAGTGCCTCCTGGTGGTGGTCGTTGGGGGTCCCAAGATGAAGGCCCATCATCTTCATCACAGTGTTTGCTGATTGACCTTTGTTTCTACGCAAACTCAGTTCTCTTCTGGCTCCCATCCATACAGCAGGGTCGGTCTTGACCAGTTCTAGGCGACTCCCAGCCCCTATCAGGAACTGACCCCTTTGTATGGAGATGCAGGACTCTCTGCTTCAGTTAATTTAGACAATAGATAGGCACTACCAGTTCTCTTTAAATGCACCACAACTATTAGGTAATGTTACTTCTACTAAAATCCCTTTTAACCCCTTCCTTCAGTCCCCCCTTTCCAAAAAGGTTAGTAAATTCTTTTACTACTCTTAATTCTATTATAGTACATCATTATTCAGCATCTTCTCAAAATACTTATTGGACTCCAGCTTTCGTCGTAATTGGTTCTTTTTCCATTCACTATAAGAATCTCCCGTACTCTTGCAACACCAAAGGCTACACCTCTCGGGCTTTAGCCGTCCTGGTCGGGAATGCTTCCGGCCAACCTGAAAAGGTATCGGTTAGTACCAATAGATATCGGTACCCCACTTTTCTTGGGAGTTCCGTGAAATCAATTTGCCATTGCTGCCCAGGCCCATTACCTTTTCTAGTCTGACCCATTTCTGGTTTAGGGTTATTTTTCGGATTAGTCTGGAGGCAAAGATCGCATTGCTGAGTCACCTGTCACACCGTGGTGTATAAATTTCTGGCCGCAATCTCTCTAATTACATGTTTATACAGAGCCTCTGTCCCCCAATGCCTTTTCCTATGTTCTTCCCTTACCAGATGCCATATCAGACAGGAGGGAATGATTAGATTTCCCTGTGGGGTTTGAGCTCACCCTTCCTCATTATATGACCCTTCTAGATCTGTGAGAAGTTTCTGATCTTCCTCAGTATATTCTGGCTTACCTTCTAGGGGGATTCGTCCGTCAGGGATTAAAGCCCCTTTAGTTTTTACCTCTGGTTTGGCCACCTGTTTTGCCTCTCTGTCCGCCAGCTCGTTTCCTTTTTCCAATTCTGAGCTCATTTTCTGGTGCGCCTTTATATGCATGATTGCCACTTCCTCGGGGAGTTGAACTGCCTCCAGTAGTTTCAAAATTTCTTCTGCATGTTTGTTGTTTTTCCCTTGAGAGTTCAATAGTCCTCTTTCCTTCCAGATCGCTCCATGTGCATGCGCAACTCTGAAAGCATACTTCGAGTCTGTATATATATTCACAACTTCGCCTTGGGCCAATTCCAAGGCATGGGTTAAAGCAATTATCTCTGCCTTTTGCGCAGAGGTGTTTATGGGCAAAGGTCTTGACTCCATGGTTTCTTGACTGGTGGTAATAGCGTACCCCGCGTGTCTCTTACCACTCAGGACATAGGTGCTTCCATCTGTGAACCAGTTTTCTCCATTTTCCACAGGGCTGTCTCTCAGATCCAGGCGACTTGCAAAGGTTGCTTCAATGGTTTCCAAGCAGTCATGATGCACCGGTTCTCCTGTGTTTCCGCTGAGAAAGGAAGCTGGATTGACAATGTTAGTAATTATAATCTCTACATCATCCTGTTCTACCAGTATGGCCTGATATCTCAGGAATCTTTGTGGAGAAAGCCAGTGTCCTCCTTTTGCCTCCAGTACTGCAGATACTGCGTGGGACACCAAGACAGTCATTTTCTGGCCCAAGGTAAATTTTTGGGCTTCCTGTATATTTAATATTACAGCTGCAACCACTTGCAGACATCCAGGCCAACCCTTCGCAGTTGCATCCAGTTGCTTGGAGAGATAAGAAACTGCTCGTCGGTATGGACCCAGATCTTGTGCTAGTATCCCCAGAGCAATCCCCTGCTTCTCGTGAGAGTAAAAGAAAAACGGCTTACTCACATCTGGGAGCCCTAAGACAGGGGCCGACATCAGAGCCTTTTTCAGTAGTTCAAAGGCTTGCATGGTCTCCTTGTTCCATTTAAGGTGATTTTGTCCAGTAGCTGTGGTTTAACAAGTAGTCCATAATTATAAATCCACAGCTGGCACCACCCGGTCATTCCCAAGAAAGTCCGTAACTCTTTCACTGTCTGAGGTCTCGGAGTTTGGCATATTACCTGCTTACGGGCCTGTCCCAAAGTTCTTTGTCCAGCACTAATTTCATAGCCCAAGTAAATCACCTCGCACTGCATTATCTGGGCCTTCTTTTTAGATACCCGGTACCCTTGGAGCCCCAGAAGCTCCAAACAATCTGACAACAAAAATCATAGTTATTTAATTCTGATAGGAATACTGACTTCTAGTTTTACTTGTTTATTATGTGACTTGGTTTTTTTTACCTTTCGCTTTATTGTTTAGGTTACTGGTTTTTAATACACAATAGTTTTCTTTTGTTGTGGTTTTGATAGTTATAATTTACCACAGAATTGTTAATATGAACCTCTTATCATGCATTAGCAGTGGTAGACAAATATGTGTAAGTTTAATAAGTATTTACATATTAGGTGTAATGCTTGTGCATGTGTTCCATAGAGATTATAATAAAAACCAAAGAAGTCTTTGGGTATGATAGAGGAAAACACAGCCTTTAAGTTGTTACAAGGATTTCTTAGAATGATGAATTGGACTCAGGGAACCACTTGTCTAATGCTGCCAACAACCCCTGCAGAGGGACTCCCTTTTATGGTTATTCCCCTTGACTTAAAAGGAGCACTGCTGGATTTATGGGAAATGAAAGACAATGCCATCTCCATACCATGGGGAAGTGGAATTACCTACAAACATTACACTTATCCTTCAGACCATAACTATACCAACATATGGTCTAATTCTAACTGCACTCGAGAGCTTGACAAAAACTTCCTAAATTTAAACACCAAGATAAAATTGTCTATCGACTGCATGGAGGTACCCTGGCTTGACCAGCCTCCTCGACCATTCTGGGGTGTACCCATTACCTTTAAATATAGTATCCCAGTACCAGCTGAATGGTGTATCGAATTTCCCTCAAACTATGGTTCTAAATGAAGTCCACAATCTAATGACGTACCTTGTATGTGGACTGTTGCTGACAGAATCATAGAATCATAGAATGGTAAGGGTTGGAAGGGACCTTTAAAGGTCATCTGGTTCCAAACCCCCTGCCACGAGCAGGGACATCTTCCACTAGACCAGGTTGCTCAGAGCTCCATCCAACCTGGCCTTGAATACTTCCAGGGAGGGGGCAGCCACAGCTTCTCTGGGCAACCTGGTCCATTGCCTCACCACCCTCATGGTCAAAAATTTCTTCCTAATATCTAATCGAAATCTGCCCTCTTTTAGTTTACAGCCATTCCCCCCTTGTCCTATCACTACACACCCCTGTGAAAAGTCCGTCTCCATCCTTCCTGTAGGCCCCCTTCAGGTACTGGAAGGCTGCTGTAAGGTCACCCCGGAGCCTTCTCTTCTCCAGGCTGAACAGCCCCAACTCCCTCAGCCTGTCCTCATAGGAGAGGTACTCCAGCTCTCGGATCATCTTTGTGGCCCTCCTCTGGACCCGCTCCAACACATCCATGTCCTTCTTATGTTGGGGGCTCCAGAGCTGGACGCAGCACTCCAGGTGGGGTCTCACGAGAGAAGAGGGGCAGAATCACCTCCCTCGACCTTCTGGCCACGCTTCTCTTGATGCAGCCCAGGATATGGTTAGCTTTCTGGCCTGCAAGAGCACATTGCCAGCTCATGTTGAGCTTCTCATCCCCCAGTACCTCCAAGTCCTTCTCCTCAGGGCTGCTCTCGAGCCACTCTCCGCCCAGCCTGTACTTGTGTTTCGGATTGCCCCGAGCCACATGCAGGACCTTGCACTTGGCCTTGTTGAACTTCATGCGGTTCACGCAGGCCCACCTCTCCAGCCTGTCCAGGTCCCTCTGAATGGCATCCCTTCCCTACAGCGTGTCAACCACACCACACAGCTTGGTATCGTCGGCAAACTTGCTGAGGGTGCACTCAGTCCCGCTGTCCATGTCGCCAACAAAGATATTAAACAGCACCGGCCCCAGTACCGACCCCTGAGGCACACCACTCGTCACTGGTCTCCACCTGGACATCGACCCATTGACTGCAACTCTCTGAGTGC
This sequence comes from Opisthocomus hoazin, assembly GCF_030867145.1. Classification (NCBI taxonomy): domain Eukaryota; kingdom Metazoa; phylum Chordata; class Aves; order Opisthocomiformes; family Opisthocomidae; genus Opisthocomus; species Opisthocomus hoazin. Next base: position 30,032,036 of record NC_134453.1, read on the forward strand.
GTCCATCGAGCCAGTTCCTTATCCAACGAGTGGTCCATCTGTCAAATCCATGTCCTTCCAATTTAGAGACAAGGACATCATGTGGGACAGTGTCGAATGCCTTGCCCAAGTCCAGGTAGACGATGTCAGTTGCCCGCCCTTTGTCCACCAACGCTGTAAGCCCATCATAGAAGGCTACCAAGTTGGTCAGGCACGATTTGCCCTTGGTGAAGCCATGTTGGCTGTCCCCAATCACCTCCTTGTTATCCATGTGCCTTAGCATGGTTTCGAGGAGGATCTGCTCCATCATCTTGCCAGGCACAGAGGTGAGGCTGACTAGCCTATAGTTCCCCGGGTCTTCCTTTTTTCCCTTTTTAAAAATGGGGGTGATGTTGCCCCTTCTCCAGTAGGTGGGGACCTCTCCAGACCGCCACAACCTCTCAAATATGATGGAGAGTGGTTTGGCAACTTCGTCCGCCAGTTCCCTCAGGACCCGCGGATGCGTCTCATCAGGCCCCATGGACTTGTGCAGCTTCAGGTTCTTTAGGCAGTCTCGAAACTGGTCTTCTCCTACAGTGGGCAGTTCTTCATTCTCCCAGTCCCTGCCTTTGCCTTCTGCAACTTGGGCGGTGTGGCTAGAGCACTTGCTGGTGAAGACTGAGGCAAAACAGTCATTCAGTACCTCAGCATTCTCCACGTCCCGGGTATCCAGGTCTCCAGCTTCCTTCCGGAGAGGGCCCACATTTTCCCTAGTCTGCCTTCTATCACTGACATACCTGTAGAAGGCTTTCTTGTTCCCTTTGACATCCCTGGCCAGATTTAATTCTGTCAGGGCTTTAGCTTTCCTAACTTGCTCCCTGGCTACTCGGACGATTTCTCTATATTCCTCCCAAGCTACCCGTCCTTGCTTCCATCCTCTGTAGGCCTCCTTTTTCTGCTTGAGTTTGGCCAGGAGCTCCTTGTTCATCCATGTAGGCCTCCTGGCATTTCTGCCTGACTTCCTCTTGGTCGGGATGCATCGCTCCTGAGCTTGGAGGAGGTGATCCTTGAATACTGACCAGCTTTCCTGGGCCCCTCTTCCCTCTAGTGCTTAATCTCATGGTATTCTACTAAGCAGATCCCTGAGGAGGCCAAAGTCTGCTCTCCTGAAGTCCAGGGTAGCAAGTTTGCTGCGCACCCCCCTTGCTGCCCTAAGGATCTTGAACTCCACCTCCAACTTTGTGGTCACTGCAGCCAAGGCTGCCCTTGACTTTCGCATTCCCCACCGGCCCCTGTTGTTGGTGAGAACAAGGTCCAGCATTGCACCTCTCCTCATCGGCTCCTCTGTCACTTGGAGGAGGAAGTTGTCCTCAGCACATTCCAGGAACCTCCTGGATTGCCTGTGCCCTGCTGTGTTGTCCCTCCAACAGATGTCGGGGTGGTTGAAGTCCCCCATGAGGACCAGGGCTTTTGAACGTGAGGCTTCTCCTATCTGCCTATAGAGGGCCTCATCCGCTTGCTCGTCCTGGTCTGGTGGCCTGTAGCAGACTCCCACTGTAATGTCGCCAGTCCCTGCCCTGCCTTTAATCTTGACCTGTAAGCTCTCCGTGGGCTCCTCATCCATTCCCAGGCAGCGCTCCATGCACTCCAGCTGCTCTTTGACATAGAGTGCGACACCTCCTCCTTGTCTCCCCTGCCTGTTTTTCCTAAAGAGCCTGTATCTTCCCATCCCAATACTCCAGTCATAGGAGCTGTCCCACCACGTCTCTGTGATGCCGATGATATCATAGCCCCACAGATGTGCACACATCTCTAGTTCCTCTTGTTTATTCCCCATGCTACGTGCATTTGCATAAAGGCATTTGAGCTGAGCCCCCCATGAAGCTGCACCATTGCTGCCACACAGCTCCCTGTTCTGTATCCTCACTGACTCAGCAGAGTGAAGGTCCTCACTAGCACAACGTCCACTAACAGCTGAGTTGCCACCCCCAGGCTTTTCACTAGCTAGCCTGGTTTTATCCCCTTCCCCCTTCCAATCTAGTTCTAAGCCCTGTCAATGAGTCCTGCTAACTCCTGAGCTAGGATCCTCTTCCCCTTTTTCAACAGGTGTACCCCATCTGTTGCCAGCAGGCCTGGTGCCATGTAAACTGACCCATGATCAAAGAACCTCAAATTTTGCCTATGCCACCAGGCTTGGAGCCAGGTATTACACAATCACAGAATCACAGAATGGTAGGGGTTGGAAGGGACCTCTGTGGGTCATCTAGTCCAACCCTCCTGCCGAAGCAGGGTCACCTACAGCAGGCTGCACAGGACCTTGTCCAGGCGGGTCTTGAATATCTCCAGAGAAGGAGACTCCACAACCTCCCTGGGCAGCCTGTGCCAGTGCTCCGTCACCCTCAGAGGGAAGAAGTTCTTCCTCATGTTCAGATGGAACTTCCTGTGCCTCAGTTTGTGCCCATTGCCCTTTGTCCTGTCACTGGGCACCACTGAAAAAAGCTTGGCCCCATCCTCCTGACACACACCCTTCAGATATTTATAGGCATTTATTAGGTCCCCTCGCAGCCTTCTCTTCTTCAGGCCGAACAAGCCCATCTCCCTCAGCCTCTCCTCGTAGGGGAGATGTTCCAGTCCCCTCACCATCCCTGTAGCCCTCCGCTGGACTCTCTCCAGTAGCTCCTCATCTTCCTTGAAGTGGGGAGCCCAGAACTGGACAGAGTACTCCAGATGAGGCCTCACTAGGGCAGTGTAGAGGGGAAGGAGAACCTCCCTCGTCATGCTGGACACACTCTTCTTGATGCACCCCAGGATCCCACTGGCCTACTTAGCAGCCAGGGCACACTGCTGGCTCATGGTTAACCTGTCGTCCACCAGGACACCCAGGTCCCTCTCCACACAGCTGCTCTCCAGCAGGTCCACCGCAAGCCTGTACTGATGCATGGGGTTGTTCCTCCCCAGGTACAGGGCCCTGCATTGCCTTTGTTGAACCTCATCAGGTTCCTCTCTGCCCAACTTTCCAGCCTGTCCAGGTCACGCTGAATGGCAGCACAGCCTTCTGGTGTGTCTACCACACCTCCCAGTTTGGTGTCATCAGCAAACTTGCTGAGGGTACATTCTAACTCTTCATCCAGGTCGTTGATGAAGAAGTTAAACAAGACTGGGCCCAATACTGACCCCTGGGGGACACCACTTGTTACCAGCCTCCAACTAGACTCAGCGCCGCTGATGACAACCCTCTGAGTTCTGCCATTCAGCCAGGTCTCTATCCACTTCACCGACCACTCATCCAGCCCACACTTCCTGAGCTTCCCTAGGAGGATATCATGGGAGACTGTGTTGAAAGCCTTGCTGAAGTCGAGGTAGACAATATCCACGGCTCTCCCTTCGTCTACCCAGCCAGTCATGTCATCGTAGAAAGCGTTCAGATTGGTCAGGCATGATTTCCCCTTGGTGAATCCATGCTGACTACTCCTGATAACCTTCTTTTCTTCCACTTGCTTGATGATGGCCTCCAGGATAAGCTGCTCCATCACCTTTCCCGGGATGGAGGTGAAGCTGACCAGCCTGTAGTTCCCTGGGTCCTCCTTCTTGCCCTTTTTGAAGATTGGAGTGACATTGGCCTTTCTCCAGTCCTCGGGCACCTCTCCAGTCCTCCAGGACCTCTCAAAGATGATGGAGAGTGGCTCAGCAATGACATCCGCCAGCTCCCTCAGCACTCATGGGTGCATTCCATCAGGGCCCATGGATTTGTGGGCATCCAGATCGCTTAAGCGATCCCTCACACAGTCCTCCTCGACCAAGGGAATGTCATCCTGTCTGTATGCTTCTTCTCTTACCTCCGGGGCCTGGGATTCCTGAGGGCCAGTCTTAGCACTGAAGACTGAAGCAAAGAAGGCATTCAGTAGCTCTGCCTTCTCCGCATCCTCCGTCACCAGGACACCCGCCTCATTCAGCAGCGGCCCCACATTGTCCCTAGCCTTCCTTTTGCTGCTGATGTAGTTTTGATCTGTTCACTCTTCCTGTTTCTTCCCTCATCTTCCCCTGCAACTGGAGGGATAGAGGAGAACACTACTTGTACTCCTGATCCCTTTACCTGTCATCCCAGAGCCCTGAAGTCCCTTTTGATTGCCCGTGCGCTTTTGTCCCTAACCTCATCACTGCCAACCTGAACAACTAAGGGTGGGTAGTAGTCAGAGGGCCATACCAGACCAGGGAGTGTCCTAGTGATATCACATAGTGAACTACAGGCGCAGGATGGGATGGATTGGATCCTTACAGTTATCTATCTCATCTGCCACCTCGACGAGTTTGCCAGATTCACAGCCCTAAGGCTAAGCCCGAATGCAAATTAAAATTTGATAAGGAGTATAACGAGCTCTGGCGTAAAGCTCGAGCTATGGGGGTGCCACGGCATCTACTGATTGGTATATCCACAACTGACCTCAAAATTCTCGTACAGGCATTAAGCCATAAATTCAATTCAACAAAGAAACGTCAGCCGGCAGAAAACAAAACAACTCCTGTTAACATTGCACCCTCTGCCCCACAGCAGGAGCTAATTGATTTAACAGACCCTCAGGCAAAAAATGCACATCCGCAGGGAAGGCTGTGAGCCTCCTTCCCCAACGGGTACTAGCTATACAGTGGCTCTCTGATACACCTCCAGAACCTGTCATTGCCATTCAGGTGGGACCAAAGAAAGTTTTTGCAGATTTCCTCACTGATATGGGTGCTCAAATTTCGGTGATCACCAAGGAGACCGCAACATGCTTAAATGCAAAACCTGGTCGCCATAAAGTAAAATTTACAGGCATTGATGGAGTCATAAGGAAATGCCCTACAGCAAAAGATACCCTGTGGCTCCCGGGCGAACAAAGATTAACCCGTGCTGAAGTACTGGTCGGTGCTGCTAACACTAATATTTTGGGATTTGATTTGTTGTATGGCAGAGTGTGGAAATTCCCCGATGGTTCAGTTTGGAGTTTTGCTGGGCGAGAAATTAAACAGAATGAGCATAAAAAAATTAATTTATTAGAAATGTCCATATCTTTACCACCATCAAAAATTACAAGCACAAAACAGTACACCTTACCAGCAGCTGCGCAATCGGGTATTGACGGGGTGGTAAAAGACTTAGAAAACCGAGGCATCATCACTTGTACACACTCACCCTATAATTCCCCTGTTTGGCCAGTAAAAAAACCAAATGGGCAGTGGAGGCTCACAAATGATTCCAGGCGATTAAATGCCAACAGTGCACCTTTAACTGCTGCTGTACCAAGCACTGAAGAAGTGGTAACTCAGATGCAGGGAGCCTCTCACACATGGACGGCAACTTTAGATGTAAAAGATATGTTTTTTATGGTTCCACTCCAGGAACATGCTAAGGCCCAATTTCCTTTTACCTGGAAAGGGACACAATACACCTTTAACAGGCTGCCTCAGGGATGTAAACATTGGAATTAGTTAATCATAAAGCACGAACAATGCTGCTATGTCCCTTGTACAGCCCTGCCCATCTGGACATTAGGTCTGGGAACAGAGGGTTTAGTCCCTAGGTAATCATTAATGTTAAACAATAATGGTGAAGGGGGATTTTTTTTAATAGAAATAGTGCTATTAAATGACTGCAGGTGTATTTGTGGTACCTATCTATTGTGTGAATTAATTGAAGCAAAAAGTCATACATCTCTCCCCAAAGAAGTTAGTTTTAATAAAAACCAGCAGGTGCCTAGAACTGGTCAAGATGACCCATGCCGCAGGGACAAGAGCCAGAAGAGGACTGAGTTTGCGCAAAAACTGTGATGAAGAGGATAAGCCTTCATCTTAGGACCCCCGACGACCACCACTAGGAGGCACTGCGCAAGTGCGGGTGGGAGGAGTGTATGAAAATGGACTGATTTGACTATAAAAGAAAGGGCTTATGTAATCAGATGAATATGTATATTTTGATCTATATAAACTGCACGGAAAGGGTATGGGGTATGCACGTTCGGCGGAATTATCCCCCGTGCATCCGACGTCACAATAAAGAATGCCTGCCTTTTAGCACTACATTGGTGTTACGAGGTTTTATTCCCGGATTTTCGGTGACACACTCCAGGAACATGCTAAGGCCCAATTTGCTTTTACCTGGAAAGGGACACAATACACCTTTAACAGGCTGCCTCAGGGATGTAAACATTCCCCCACCATTGCTCACAATGCTTTAGCTAAAACACTGAGTGGAATTCCTATTCCATCAGATGTTGCTCTATATCAATATACAGATGACCTTTTGATTGGGGGGTAACAATTTGATACTGTTAAACAGGCTATGGATGATGTGACATTGCAATTAACAACCTTGGGTCTGGAAATCCCCCCATCCAAGTGTCAGGGACCAGCACAGGAAGTTAAATTCCTAGGGGTCTGGTGATCTAAGGAGCCTTATCTATCCCTCCTGACACACTGGAGAAAATAGAACTGGGACAGGATCTCTCTAATGGTAAGGAACTGCAACAAGTTTTAGGAACTTTAGTATACTGGCGTAAACATGTCCCTGGATTTTCTATCATTGCTCAACCCCTTTATAATTTACTATGAAAAAAGAAATCATGGGAGTGGACAAATCAACATTCTAATGCCCTGGAGACACTGGTAAAAGAATTGAGACTATTTCAGCAGCTAGGTCCTGTACATCCCTCTGATGCAATTCATGTGCAATGAGGATTTAGTGAACACTGTACTCACTGTAATGTTTGGCAAAGACGACCTGAAGGGCCTGAGCGTCCACTCGAGTTCAGTTCAAAGTCCTTTAATGATACTGAATCGCGATAATCGGACCTAGAAAAAGGACTGTTGTCTTTGGTAAGAGGTGTAAAGCGAGTGGAACAAATAAGAAAAAAACAGAGTGTAATCGTTCGGGGACCTTTCCGCCTCCTAGACACAATTTGTAAAGGGACGGTGCCGCCTGCTGGCATTGCCCAAAAGCCTACAGTCTGTAAGTGGTATGCCTATCTGGAAAGCATCAGTGAGGTTATGCCTTATTACAGAGGGCAGCACTAAGGTGTCTAAACTAAAAAAAGATATAGACAGTACTTTGCTGTTCCAAACTCCTCCAAGCAAACCATCTCCAATTCGAGAGGCGCTTCCTCTAACAGAAACCAGCAACCTCGAAGGGGTATGGTTCACTGATGCATCATCCTACAGGGAAAACAATGAGTGGAATTATAATGCAGTGGCACTGGAAGTAGCCACGGAAGAACGGGTCAGCGAAACAGGTAAAGGAAGTGCACAAGTGGGGGAGCTTAGGATGGTCCTATTAGCTGCACAACTCGGTGCTAACTATATTTACACTGGCTCATATGCTGTTTTTAAAGGAGCTACCGAGTGGGTTAGCCACTGGGCAGCCAATGACTGGCAGGTAAATAGAGTCCCAGTCTGGCAAACTGACAGCTGGAAACAATTGCTAAAAATAGGAGAACAAAGGATACTGCACATGGGTTGGGTGAAAGGGCATGATCGATCAGCCTCTATTGCTGCCCAGCTCAATCAACAAGTTGATAGCCTCACAGGGCTACACAAAATTGATATTGTAAGTGATGATCAAGAATGGGAACATTTACTTGAATGGTTACATGTAAAATGAGGGCACACTGGCCGAGCTGATTTGTATCGGGAAGGCATAGCCCGAGGATGGCTTGTGTCAACAAAACTGTGTGAACAAGTGGTCACTGCCTGTTCACAATGTCGCCTGCGACTTAACAAAGATCATCCAAGTAAGGCACCTCCCATGCACATCCGAAATAAAAAAACCACTGTTGCACACCTGGCAAATTGATTACATAGGTCCATTGAGACCCTCAGGGGGTAAAAAACTTATATTAGTAGGGGTGGAAGTTGCTTCAGGAATTACCATGGCAACAGCTGTCCCGGCTGCAACTGGAGATAACACAGTTTACAGCCTGAAGGAATGGTTCAGCACCCTCCCCCTTCCTGAGGTGATTCAAAGTGACAATGGATCACACTTTACAGCCACAGTGGTACAAGACTGGGCCAAAGGAGAAGGAATTCGGTGGGTATTCCATAGTCCGTACTACCCCGGAGCCAATGGTATTGTTGACCTAACAAATGGGTTAGTTAAACAATTTGCTAAAACCCACGTATCTGGGTGGCATCTGCGACTATCTAATGCCATCTATCAATTAAATAATAGATGGACTGGAGATGGCTGTCCCAAAATGAAAGCCTTCTCTGCTTCTGCCAGAACTTTGGTGCCAAAGGCAGGCGTAAAACCCAGAGAACACCTTACTGGCTTTTACGTAGGCCAGCCAGTGCTAGTTAAAATACCTCAGAATGGAACAGTGGTGTTGTAAAACAGGGTACATGATGTGATGTACATGGGGGGTATGTGATGTACAAGAGGGGTATCTGATGCATAAGAGTGATAGGGAATTTCACAAAGATTAAGCAGAAAACAAAGGACCGACTATCAGCAGCCTCAGGCAAGAATGCACCAAAAGACATGTGACAAGCACATCTTAAAGAAAGTGGGGATAAACCAGCAGACACTAATATAAGGAACCTGAGAAATCCACAAACTTCTCAGTGAGCCAATTCATGACCATATATGGAAGGAAAGACTCAGAATTCATGGAAAGGACACTAGGAAGTACCACTTCTACAGCCACCAGGGACCACCAGAGACCATCGAGGACCCCATGGTAGCCCCACAGAGACCCAGGCCGCATGCGTAATGACTATGAAAATATGAAAATTAGTTCCAAGAAATAAAATAAATATGTATGAACATTACGGGAAACTTAATGCACATGTATGTAACAGGGTGACATAAGCTTGGAGTGAGGCGACATACGGCATGCATGTTAGGAGAAGCAATCTCCTGTGCATCCGGTGCCGTAATAATGAATGTCTGCTTTTTAATGCTACACTGGTGTTAAGAAGACTTACTCCCAATTTTGGTGACAGTGGCACTAGTATTAACAAAACCAAAAAATCTTTACGCTTGGGAAGCAAAAGATAGCTCTGGAAAACTGTATCGAATCAGTACCAGATGGATAGTACCTACCTTTTAACCTATTATATGCCGGTTTAAATGACAACCCAGCACTTTCTTATCTGTTTGCAGGTATTTCAAACACTGGGAAACTACACCTAAAATCATGGACAATCATGTGTCGAAACAGAGTGCCTTAAGGACTGTTGATTTTTATCTGTGAGATACTTCTAGTCCTAATCCATGGAATCATCTGTACACCAAAGTTCCCAGAAACTCCAAACAAAGAAAATAATAGTTATTTAATTCTGATAGGAATACTGATTTCCAGTTTTACTTGTATATTATGTGACTTAGTTTTTTTTACCTTTTGCTTTATTGTTTAGGTTTCTGGTTTTTAATGCACAATAGTTTTCTTTTGTTGTGGTTTTGATAGTTATAGAACTGTCACTATTAATCGACTATCATGCATTGGCAGTGGTAGAAAAATATGTGTAAGTTTAATATGCATTTATATATTACGTATAATGATTGTGCATGTGTTCCATGCAGATTATAATCAAAAAACAAAGAAATCTTTGGGTATGATAGAGGAAAACACAGCCTTTAAGTTGTTACAATGATTTGATACCTGTGAATGTAACAAATGTAACATGTAGCAGATGTAGATAAAAGTTATCATCACTTCAGGTGGTCAGAATCATTGCACAACCAAAGCAAGTCTTGGTTCTTTGTGAATAATTGGGATGATTGTAAGATAAGAGACTCCTGAATAATCCCTTTAGGCTGGGCCTTGGGAGAACAGGTATGCAAACTACAGAGATAAGGAGGCTGCAAAGATGATCTCAAGACCCCCAAGGATTGAAGTACATTAACACCTACTAATGAGTTCTCTGAAAAACCATTGCTATGATAAGCATTTCTTGGAAATGTAATGAATATGTATGTTAACATACCATAAATACCTAGTAATTGTGTCCTTTCGGTGCATTTCGAAGATAGGTCCTCTATGTGCCCTGTGCCCTAATAAAGAATACCTACTTAATAGCTTTACGACTGTTGAGTCTTCATGTTCCTCTTTTCTACTTGCCCACTGGCTTGTGGTCTGTAGGGCGTATGTAATTGCCCACAAGCCAGTGGGCAAGTAGAAAAGAGGAACCACATGATAAAACAACAGATAGCAAAAATATGCCAAGAAGCAAATCTATATTGGTACCAAGCACTGCCTATTGCACTATGTCGGATGCGTGTAAAACCTAGGACCAAAGAAAATCTGAGCCCTTTTGAGATACTATATGGGAGACCATACCAGGCTAAATATCAAGGGGAAGATTTGAACCAGTTGGAAAGTCAATATCTACAGAATTATGTTATATCCTTAAGAAAACAATTAGAAAAGATTAGTAAAAATGCTTTCGGTACCAGGGCTAAGGGGTTAGATCACTCGATCCATCCATTTAGCCCTGGAGATTGGGTTTATGTTAAGAGAATTTTTCAGGTGATCCACTAGGAGAGAAGTGGAATGGAACTTAACAGGTATTGCTGACCACTTTCACTGCAATCAAGAATCGAGGAGAACTGGCCTGGATCCATAATTCTCAAGTGAAGAAGGCTCCTAAACCAGGATGGATGGTCGAAAAGACTGGTAGTCTGAAACTGTCACCGAAAATCCGGGAATAAAACCTCGTAACACCAATGTAGTGTTAAAAGGCAGGCATTCTTTATTGCGATGTCGGATGTACGGGGGATAATTCCGCCGAACGTGCATACCTCATACCCTTTCCGTGCAGTTTATATAGATCAAAATATACATATTCATCTGATTACATAAGCCCTTTCTTTCATAGTCAAATCAGTCCATTTTCATACACTCCTCCCACCCGTGCTTGCGCAGTGCCTCCTAGTGGTGGTCGTCGGGGGTCCTAAGATGAAGGCTTATCCTCTTCATCACAGTTTCTGCGCAAACTCAGTCCTCTTCTGGCTCTTGTCCCTGCGGCATGGGTCATCTTGACCAGTTCTAGGCACCTGCTGGTTTCAATTGAAACTACCTTCTTTGGGGAGAGATGTATGACTTTTTGCTTCAATTAATTCACACAATAGACAGGTACCACAAATACACCTGCAACTATTTGCTAACGCTATTTCTATTAAAAATTACCCTTCACCATTACTGTTTAACATTAATGATTACCTAGGGACTAAACCCTCTGTTCCCAGACCTAATGTCCAGATGGGCAGGGCTGTACAAGGGACATAGCAGCATTGTTCGTGCTTTATGATTAACTAATTCCATCACCGTGGTTACATTTCCCCCCTTTGGAAGTTTTGAAATAATTATCTTTTCAATACTTCCATAATTAAATTTTTCTTGATCATATAATGATTAAATACTATTAAAATATACTTTTCAAAATTACAACACTACACTTATAGTCCACTTGTTTCGCTATAGGGTGGTGGAAGTGTTACAACCGACTCACTAAGGTTTTGTCTTCTTGCAATAGCCTGAATAATCATTCGATTAAAAGCTGTTCTGTTGGTGAGTTCCTTTTTTAGACAATAATAAATGAGCAGTATTATTATTAAAACTACTACCAGTAAAAGCAGTCCGGTACCGATTAAAGATTTGACCCAAGAACTAATATTCTACCTGAATCCATTAAAAATGTTATGAAGCCAATTTTCTTGCATGTCTTGTTGAATTTCCCCATGGGACTGATTCTCCTACCACCCTTGGGATTGGAAGACATGCAGTTATTTGGGTCACATTTTGTAAATTTGCAAATTCTTTTATAAGCCCGATCATCAAATTTTTTTCTGGAGTCCTCCTTAGGAGGTATATTAATTGTTCTGCTTTTATTGGCAGTGAATCAACGTTTTCTGTTCTTACTTCTAATACACTGAACAGTGCTCCTATTATCATTAGTTTCCAGATCGAGATACAGTCTCCCCGCATTTTATAGTAATAGCTACTTTTTAGATATATTTCAAAGTCAGTTTTGCAGTTTTTGGATCTTTATTGATGACTTTCCACGAAGGGGCCTTCTTCACTCGAGTGTAGTGTATCCACGGTTCCACCCCTTCTACTCTGATTGCAGTGTAAGTTGTTAACAGTACCTGAAAAGGTCCTTTCCACTTTTTCTGCAGTGGTTCAGAGTTCCAAGTCCTTATGTACATGAAATCACCTGGTTGATACTGATGCACAGGTGTATCCAAAGCAAGCGATCTGGTCAGCACAATGTATTTTCGGAGTGCTTCAAGTGTTTTTCCTAAAGAAACCAAATACATTTTTAAATGTGTTTCCCCTGCTATTTTTATATCCCCTGGGATTAAAGGAGTCTGATAAGGTTTGCCATACAAAATTTCGTATGGACTTACACCATCTTTAGATCTTGGTTGGATTCTGATTTTCAGAAGTGCTAATGGTAAAACTTGTGGCCATTTTAAAGACACCTCTTGACAAATTTTACTTATTTGTCTTTTTAATGTTTGGTTCATTTTTTCAATTCTCCCACTTGATTGTGGCCTCCAGGGGGTATGTAAATCCCAATTTATTCTTAAAATTTTACTTACTTGCTGAACTATTTCTGCTACAAAATGTGGTCCCCTATCGGAAGACATGCCAACTGGTACCCCAAACCTTGGTATTATTTCTTTTAACAATATTTTAACTACTTCTCTCGCTTTGTTGGTGCGACAAGGAAAGGTTTCCGGCCATCCAGAAAAAGTATCAATTAATACTAATAGATACCTGAATCCATTCTGCCTGGGGAGTTCAGAAAAATTAACTTGCCAGTAATCTTCTGGAATGTTACCCTGTTTTGTTACTCCTAGGGGTGCCCTTTTTCGATTTAAAGGATTATTTTTGAGACAAATTGGACACTTAGCTATTATGGATTTAACTACTCTTGTCATTCCTACACACACCACAGATGATTTTAGGCTTGAGACCATAGCATCTACACCCTAATGTGTCTGTGTATGTTTTTTTTCGCAAGTTCTAACATAACTTGCGGGGTTACAATTACCTGTTTTTGTGGCGTTACCCACCACCCTTCTGTATTTTGTGATGCCTTTAATTGTTCTGATAATTGTTCATCTAATTTACTGTATTTTGTTTCAGATTTGGGATTTTTATTTGTTTTACTGGTACTAGTGCAAAGATACCTTGTTCAGCAGCCTCTTTTGCTGTTTTGTCTGCCAATCGATTACCTATGTTTACAGCTGTCCGACCAAATTGATGAGCCTTGCAGTGCATCACTGCCACTTCCTTTGGTTTCTGCGCCTCTTCGAGGAGCTGAAGGATTTCTTCTTTATGTTTTATCGATGAACCTTGGGCTCAGAGCAGTCCTCTTTCTTTCCAGATGGCTCCATGAGCATGAATTACACCAAATGCATATTTAGAGTCAGTCCATATATTTACCCTTTTTCCTTCTGCCATTCGCAAGGCTTGCCTCAATGCCACCAGTTCTGCTTTCTGTGCCGAGGTATTTGCAGGTAGAGTTCCTGACTCCAGTACCTCGGTCGTGGTGACAACAGCATATCCGGCCATTCGTCTTTCTTCTTTCACAAAGCTGTTTCCATCCGTGAACAACTCCAGATCAGGGTTCTCCAGAGGCTCATCCCTCAGGTCCGGTCTGCTAGAATAGACTTGTTCAACAGTTAGCAGGCAGTCATGTTCTAGATTTTCTGTTGGATTTTTCGTTGACAGAAACATTGCTGGATTTACGATGGTTGTGGTTTTCAGTTCCACATCATCCTGCTTTGGCAAGACAACCTGATATTTCAGCATTCTGCTGGGGGACAGCTAATGACCCCCCTTTTGTTCTAGAACAGATACTACCATGTGTGGTACATACACCACCATCTTTTGGCCCATAGTCAATTTTCAAGCTTTCTGAATCAGCAATACCGTCGCTGCCACAGCGCGCAAACATCCCGGCTATCCTTTACTCACGTTGTCAAGTTGTTTAAAGAAGTATCCTACTGGCTGCTTCCAGGATCCCAGACGTTGTGCCAGCACTCCAAGGGCCAGGTGTTGCCTCTCATGGACAAACAGTTTTCCAAATATTGTGGGGCTATTTTTAAATCCTTGTGGAAGTACAGTCCATGTCAGTTGCATCTTTCATCCTGTTGCAGGGCTCTCCCATTCAAAAGCAAATATGCTTTGACTTTGTGCATCCAGAGGTATGCAAAAGAAGGCATCCTTTAAATCTAGTACAGTAAACCATTTATGCTCCTTTTTCAGGGATGTCAATAAAGTATAGGGATTGGCCACTACTGGGTGTACATCTTGAACTATTTGATTTATAGCTCTTAGATCCTGGACTAGTCGATATTCCCGTCCCCCAGGTTTCTTTACCGGTAGTATAGGTGTGTTGTATTTTGACTCGCATTCTACCAAAAGCCCATATTCCAAAAATTTCATGATTAACCCCTCTAATCCTTTTCATGCCTCCCACTTAGTAGGATATTATTTTTGTCTTACCGGTTTGGATCCAGGTTTTAAGGTCACTTTTATCAGTTCTGCCAATTTGGACTGTCCCGGAACTTCATTTGCCTAAACCAAGCGGGATTACTGCGTTTTCCACCTCTTCTGGAATTTGTTCCTCCTTAAAAGAATCCTGTAACACAAACACCCTTGCCTCTACGGCTTTTGATTCTGGTATCAATAATTCAATTTCTTCATTTTTTTTAAAGTTATTTGTGCCTCTAATTTGCTTAATAAATCTTGTCTTAACAAAGGCAATGGACATTCAGGCATATATAGAAACTGGTGAGTTACCCACTGTTTTCTCAATCTAAATTTCAACAGCTCTAAGAAAGGTTAATTTTCTTTTTACCCTGTCGCACCAACAACATCTACAGATTTATGATTACATTTCCCTTTACATGTGTTTAATACCAAATAAGTGGTCCTTGTATTTATTAAAAATTTTACTTCCTCATTTCCTGTCTTCTCAGAGAGGGGCTTGGAGGGGAGAAGCCGATTCTGCTACCCCCCCCCCCCCCCCAGGAGAAACGGAAGGACTGTCTGTCTCAGATTTTCGGTCCTCCTCATTACTTCCCTATCTCCGACAAGGTGCAACCATTAATTCAACATCATCCTCCTCAGGCTCATATTTCAAACACTTTTTGCCAACACTACAAGCGACGCAACATTTTTTGAACTTTTTTACAGTTTCCTTTCTTTAAAGCCATTACCATAGAACCGCGCGGATGTATCCCACACTGCCTTTGCCATTCCGAATGATTTCTCAACGAGAAAAACAAATCTACATATGTCATTTCTTCCTATTTACCTTCCCTTTTACAAAACAACATTAATTGCAAAATGGTATTATAACACAGTGTCCCGTCCTCTGGCCACTTCTCCCCGTCATCCAGAGTATATAACGGCCACCAATGATTACAATATTCAATTAACTGTTTCCGAGTTAAAGGAACCCCCCCCAGTTCTTTCCAGTGCTTTAAAATAGATCCCAAAGGCGTGCCCCTTGGGATGGGTCTTTTACTCCGAAAGGTGCCCATCCTTCAAATGACCAGTGGTAGTGATTGTGCACTATATCACAAACACTAATCAGAGGGACCCCAACCCTTGTTGGAGCTCCCTTTTGGGATCCCAGCCCCCTGCTGAGATCCTGGAGACTTCAACCCCCTGTTGAAGACCTCCCCCTTGGGCCCCGCTCCACCGGCTTTCACCGAGCAGAGACTTTCCACAAAGGTACCTTTCAGCCCAACTCTACGAGGTTTTCACCACGATTTACGAGCAGGCGTATATTATACCTAAAGAATGCCTTAATTAAATTCCAGGGGACTTACTTGGAATCCTTCGGTCCGGGGATCAGAGGTTCTCCTCGAGAATCCCTCGATGCCGGCTGGAGGTCCCGTGATCCCGCGGATCCGTCGGTTTTCACAAGCAGGGTCCCACCTGGGTCGCCAGAAACTGTCACCGAAAATCCGGGAATAAAGCCTCGTAACACCAATGTAGTGTTAAAAGGCAGGCATTCTTTATTGCGACGTCGGATGTACGGGGGATAATTCCGCCGAACGTGCATACCTCATACCCTTTCCGTGCAGTTTATAGAGATCAAAATATACATATTCATCTGATTACATAAGCCCTTTCTTTCATAGTCAAATCAGTCCATTTTCATACACTCCTCCCACCCGCACTTGCGCAGTGCCTCCTAGTGGTGGTCGTCGGGGGTCCTAAGATGAAGGCTTATCCTCTTCATCACAGTTTCTGCGCAAACTCAGTCCTCTTCTGGCTCTTGTCCCTGCGGCACGGGTCATCTTGACCAGTTCTAGGCACCTGCTGGTTTCAATTGAAACTACCTTCTTTGGGGAGAGATGTATGACTTTTTGCTTCAATTAATTCACACAATAGACAGGTACCACAAATACACCTGCAACTATTTGCTAACGCTATTTCTATTAAAAATTACCCTTCACCATTACTGTTTAACATTAATGATTACCTAGGGACTAAGCCCTCTGTTCCCAGACCTAATGTCCAGATGGGCAGGGCTGTACAAGGGACATAGCAGCATTGTTCGTGCTTTATGATTAACTAATTCCATCACCGTGGTTACAAAACTACGATTACGGCGGTAACTCTGTTAAACCTAGGCTTCGGTTTTTAGGTGCAATGATTCTGACCACCTAAAGTGGTAACTTTTATCTACATCCGCTGCATGTTACATTTGTTACATTCACAGGTATCAAAATCTTAACTATACCAACATACGGTCTAACTCTAACTGCACTCGAGAACTTGACAAAAGCTTCCTAAATTTAAGCAACAAGATAAAATTGTCTATTGACTGTACAGAGGTACCCTGGCTTAACCAGCCTTCTGGACCATTCTGTGGTGTACCCACTACCTTTAAATATAGTATCCCGGTACAAGCTGAATGGTGTATCGAATTTCCCCCAAACTATGGATCTAAATGTCATCCATAATCTAATGACGTACCTTGTATGTGGACCATTGCTGATCATAGAACCCGTTTTACACAATGGGGAGAAAAACCTCCAATTACCATGCCGCTAGGGCCAGTCCAATTATGGAATTGTACCAACAAGATAACTTGTTCTAATATTGATGAGTACCCATGGGTATGGATGGTTGCAGACCTTTACCACGCTTTAAGAATTGTATATTTGTGTCATAATTATAGTGCTCCAATCCCTAAGACAAGGCCACATTGTATTATAAAAGTGGATCCCAAACAGGTTAACACATGGGCATATGATATAGTTTCTAACAACAATGCTGAGCCACAGGCCAAAAGATGTCGAGTTCCTTTCCAACATACAGTCAAAATCGACATAATAGCCTCGATGAACTCGGAAACAGTACGTGTAGCACTTTAATGCTGCCTGCACCACCTGAAACTGTATGGGTATGTTCTAATGGACAAATATCAGACCACATTCAACCCTATTGGGATGGATTAGAATATACTCTAGGTATTCCAAGCTTGTGTCCTACTATAGCTTTTAATTTCATTCAATCCTTAACAAAATCATGAGGACATAGAGCTAAAAGACAATCACAAATGTGGAACTCTATGCAAGAAAATGGTAAACTTTTTGCCTGGCCGAGCTATATACCAGCAATGAGACTAAACTTAGGAATGAAAGCTTTTTGTGGTTATTAGACAGTAATAACCAATAATCGATTATATATAGAAAATTTGACATGGCAAGTGTTGGGGTCGATGTAGTTTGAGAGTTAGCATGACTATGTCACTGAAAATCCGGGAATAAAGCCTCGTAACACCAATGTAGTGTTAAAAGGCAGGCATTCTTTATTGCAGCGCCGGATGCACAGGGGATAATTCCACCGAACGTGCATACCCCATACCTCTTCCGTGCAGTTTATATAGATCAAAATATACATATTCATCTGATTACATAAGCCCTTCCTTTCATAGTCAAATCAGTCCATTTTCATACACTCCTCCCACCCGTGCTTGCGCAGTGCCTCCTAGTGGTGGTCGTCGGGGGTCCTAAGATGAAGGCTTATCCTCTTCATCACAGTTTCTGCACAAACTCAGTCCTCTTCTGGCTCTTGTCCCTGCGGCACAGGTCGTCTTGACCAGTTCTAGGCACCTGCTGGTTTTAATTAAAACTACCTTCTTTGGGGAGAGATGTATGACTTTTTGCTTCAGTTAATTCACACAACAGATAGGTACCACAAATACACCTGCAACTATTTGGTAACACTATTTCTATTAAAAATCCCCCTTCACCATTATTGTTTAACATTAATGATTACCTAGGGACTAGACCCTCTGTTCCCAGACCTAATGTCCAGATGGGCAGGGCTGTACAAGGGACATAGCAGCATTGTTCGTGCTTTATGATTAACTAATTCCATCATCTTGGTTACAACTAGGCCGCTTAAGCAAAACAGTTAGCATAGCATAGGCTGCTGAAAAGTACAGCTAAGAATAGCCATTGAGAAAGTTCTGAGAGTGTACATGATGTGGGTTAGCAAAAACAAGATGTGTTCAAGGACGTGCAGGCGGTCTGTTGCTATTAGCGTTAGTGCATAGTTACCAATTATAAGGGAATGTGGGGCGTGTGAACAGCATGTGATTTATGTCTGTAGCCTATTCGATGTAAGCGTAATCGTGTGTACAGATATGGTAAATGTATATAACCGCACAAGCGGGAGAATAAAGTGTTCCGACTGTGTATCTTAGCAATGCGTGTGAGAGTCGTTCCTGTCCTTTCACGGATGCTGAGACCTGGCATTTTGGTGACCCTACGGATTTATTATCGCAGCCAGAGAAAAAAAAGGCACAGGGCTGCCAGCTGGCGAGGTAAGCCGGGCTGCCCGAGAAAGGCAGGAGCAGATCCGCGGCACGCCGGGGGGGGCATGAACATCTGCAGCATGGGTTCCACTGTATCAGCGTTGGAAAACACGGTGCTGAAAAGCCTGTTGGAATTGGCAGATCGAGCCGACGCTAAGTTAACTGAAGGAGACGTATCGGGACTATTATTATGGTGCCGCCGCCAAAAGCTGATAACAATGGATCAGCTGTTCGATCCGGATGCGTGGCACAGAGTTGGGATGGACCTGTGGGACTCTGTGCAGGTCGGAAACAAAGAGGCACGGCAATTAGCCCGTTTTCCGAACTGTTAAAAATATGATTGCCGATATGAAGGACGATGCTACTGTGGCTGCAGCCGCCGCGAGAGCTGTTTATGAAATCAGTCAACACGCAGGAGAGTATCAAGATCCCTGTACGGCGCCCCACACGTACCCTGTTCGTTCCAGTGAAACTGAGTTATGGGAAGGACCGTGTATAGAATTGGGAGACTGGGCACTGGCGCCACCTACAGCCCCACCACTGCTGGAAAATGTGCCACTCCCGGACTTCGATTCTCAAGAAATGGATACTGACTCACCCGAAGGAGCAACATCGCTATCATACCCAAAGATTCATAAAAGTGAACTTACGGACACATTGAGAAAGCAGCAGGATCAAATGACAAAGCTGCTGGACGAGATGCAACGATTAGATAAAGGATCCTGTAACGCCACGATTGAACAGGCATATCGAAAGGCTCACCAAGCCATAACGGACGGTTTGCGAGCGGTCAAGCAGCACATATGTGGGGAGTCGGACGGGATGGGGGAGGTGATTTCACGGGGGTCAAATAATGGAAGCATTAATGACAGTGCGCCGGCACAGCATTCGCAACGGCACTGGGTTAGGCTCATGCTGGAAGACGGGGAAATGAGCTTAGTTGACGCTGATCACTATTTACACAGTAAATACAGTAAGGGGGTGGGGGATGATGAACGTGAGGCGTGGAAGTGGGACGTGAAGTGGAGAGAGCAAGGAGGGGGGGCATCCGGTGTTCAAAAGCCTGATTGCGTGCGCGGTGGGTGTGGTCTGCAGGGACCAGGCAGTACAGAGGGGGGTGGTGTGGCCGCTGGAGGTCGGAGTGGAGACGGGACGCCCCCGATACGCGACCCTAATTTTAATAAGGGACAACGATGGAGGAGGGTAATAGAAAATGCTGTAATTGAAGGACAAATGCTACCAAACAGTTTAACAGCATTCCCGGTGTTTACGCAGGGGAATCAACGGATATGGGCTCCTTTTGACTGGAAAACAGTGAGTCAGTTACAAAAAACCGTAATGAACTATGGTTTGGATAACAAGCAAGTTATGACGCTGGTTACCACCTTTTTAAAAAATCAGATATTAGTGCCAGCTGATGCCCGAGCCTTGTTAGAATTGGTGTTGCCCCCCACTGCCTTTATGTTGTGGAAGGATAAGTGGCGGGATAAATGTGAGGTTGCAATGATGGAAAACCTTCACCTAGGTTCTGATGATCCTTTACGTGTAGTTACACTAGACCAGCTCATGGGTACTGGTGCTTTCCGCGACGGGGCGGCTCAAGCAGCGCTACACCCTCCAATATTGCAACAGTCACAGAGCTTAGCCCTGGCCGCTTTAACTGAGTTACCACAGATTGGGAAGCCTGTATTACCTTATACGCAGATTCGTCAGGGTCCTGATGAGCCGTACATGCACTCTATAGACCGATTAAAGGAAGCATTAGATGCGGCACCAAATCTGCCAAGTGAAGCAAAAGGTGCAGTAGGAAAGGATTTAGCTTTTCAAAATGCCAGCACTCAATGTCAACAGATAATTGCATCCCTACCTAGTGGGTCTACCCTTAGTCGGTACGTGGAGGCTTGTTCCCGATTACCTCGCTTAGCGGAGGAAAGAGAGAAGGCCAGAATACATGCGGCTGCTATGGCCGCTGTTTTACGTCCAGCCATGCAAACGGGGAAACGGGATCAAAGTGTTAAAGCAAAAACTGGTTGTCTTATTTGCGGAGAGGAAGACCATTACAAAAGAAACTGTCCTCAGATCAAGAAGCAAGAGGTGGTGGTTGACGAATTTGTAGGGACATGCCATAGATGTGACAAGTTCGGGCATAAAGCAGCTCAATGCAGGTCGCAGTTTAAGAAGGATGGTACCCCCTTGTTGGGAAACAGGCAGAGCAGCGCCAGGATGGGGGGGCGCGAGGACAAGAAAGTTCCCCACAGCTATGGCTGTCTCGACCAGTTCCGAGCCGCCACAAGCGGCTCCGCAGGAGTCGATCTGGCCGTGGGACAAGACATCACTATAGAAGATGATAAGGTGCATGTCGTCCCCTCGGTAGCCACAGGACCTTTAGGTCATGGGCTGAGTGCATTGTTGGTGGGGCGATCCTCTGTAACTAGACAGGGAATTTTTGTCCTACCAAGAGTAATTGATGCAGATTCCACAGGCCCAATAGGGATTATGTTAAAGGTATTCACGCCACCATTAACCATCAAACGAGGCAGCAAGGTTGCCCAACTGATTCCTTTTATTGCTCAGGTCCCCCTAACTGACCCTAACTATAGGGGAAGTGACGCCTTTGGCTCAAGTGGACCCCCCTTGGTGGCATTCGTACAATCTCTTTCCACACAACAGCCCATAAGAAAGATCACTATTAAAGGACCGAACGGCATTGTGCTAAAAGACCAGAAAATGTTGTTAGACTCCGGAGCGGATGTTACTATAATCCCGAGGGCCCAATGGCCAGAGTCATGGCCATTGACGGTAGTGTCGGACATGGTGACAGGAATCAGTGGTGCAACAGCGACACAAATGAGTACTGAGTTCATTACCTTTGTAGACCAAGATGGTAAGTTGCTGGCACAAGCACGCCCTTATGTCTTGAATACTACTATTTGGCTATTAGGCAGAGACGTATTATCACAATGGGGTTGTGTCATTCAGACGCCTTTTTGACAGCGGCCATTGAAGCAAGCACATCCAGGCCTACACTGAAGCTCACGTGGTTGACAAAAAAGCCGATCTGAGTGGACCAATGGCCGCTGTCTACTGAAAAGCTCACCCATCTCTAAGAATTGGTGGATGAACAAGTGAAGCTGGGGCACTTGGTCCCGTCCACTAGTCCTTGGAATACTCCTGTGTTTACCATTCAGAAAAAGTCCAAAAAATGGAGACTCTTACAAGACTTAAGAGCAACCACCGTGCGGACCAAGTAGTGACAGCCATTAACAGAGCATCACCCACGAAGCGGTACCAATGGGTAGTGCTACCACAAGGTATGAAAAACTCACCAACAATGTGCCAATGGTATGTGGATTTGGCGCTGCAACCTTTCCGACGATCTCATCAGGAACTAATTTTGTATCATTACACGGATGACTTATTATTGGCCTCACAATGTCCAATCCAAGATGACATTGTTCTTGAATTAAAGGGGATGTTGGAAGATTGGGGTTTAGTGGTGGCTCCTGAAAAGATTCAACGACAACCCCCATGGAAATATTTGGGCATGACTTTAACTGAAACCGTGATTAGGCCACAAAAGTTGACTATACGTGCTGACAACGTCAAAACCCTTAATGATGTCCAAAAGTTGGTGGGAGACCTTCAATGGATTCGGAACGTTTGTGGAATAACCAATACGGATTTACAGCCCCTGTATGAAGTATTGCAGGACAGAAAGGATCCTCACGAACCACTCCAATTAACACAACCAGCAGAGGCAGCACTTCAAATTATCGCGCAGAAGATTTCACACGGTTCTATCTCCCGGATACTTGAAGGCTCCCCGATCCAGTTATATATCTATGACTCTTGGGAAGAGATCATTGGGATATTGGCTCAATGGCGGGAGCAACAATCAGACCCATTATGCATCCTGGAATGGATTTTTGGTCCTAGCCATTTCAAATGAACTGTGACCACAAGGATTGAGGCTATTGCGGCTATAATCCATAAAGGATGCCAACGAGCAAAAAATTATTGCTGGAGCTGTACCACACCAAGTAATAATGCCACTTACATCCCAACTGGTCGCACAGTTTTGTCAAACCAATGATGAATTTGTGGCGGCCGTATTGAACCAACCGTTTGTAATAGATAATCACTACCCGCGTCACCCATTGTTTAAGACATGTTGACGGTTGTTGCCACGGAATATTGTGACTGATTGCCCTCTAGACGCATTGACAGTGTTTACGGATGCGAGCAGCAAATCGAAGCGTGCTGGGTTTGTGTGGCAACTACATGGCTACTGGTACTCGCACAGCCTTGTGGCGGAAGAATCTGCTCAAATTTTAGAACTTTTAGCAGTAGCGGAAGTATTGAAACGGTGGCCTCAACAACCTCTTAATATTGTGATTGACTCACTATATGTCGTTGGTATCGTACAAAGGTTACATTTTGCATTTATCGGTAAGATACAAAACCCATTGCTGTTCAGTGCCATAACTCAGTTATGGCACATGCTTCAGCAGCGGCAAGAACCACTATTTGTAGCTCATATTAGAAGTCATACTTCCATTCCTGGGGGCCTAACGGAAGGTAACCACCGTGCGGACCAACTAGTGACAGCCACTCCTCTACAATTGTCCACAAGCTTTGATGCTGCACGAGCAGCCCGTGATTTTTTCCACCAGTCTGCGGCGGCGCTGCAACGACAGTTTTCATTATCTAAAGCAGATGCGCGTGCTATTGTTGCAGCCTGCCCTGACTGTGCGAGACTCACTCCTATACAGGATGGTGGTGTAAATCCTCGAGGTCTACAGCCCAGACAACTTTGGCAAACCGATGTGACCGAGTTCCCCCAGTTTGGGCGTTTGAAGCACATCCATGTCTCTGTCGATACATGTTCGGCTGCCATCTGGGCAACAGCAGCTACTTCTACCAATGCCAAAGCAACCCAACGACATTGGGCGCAAGCCTTTGCTGTGTTGGGAGTACCTGAACAAATTAAAACTGATAACGGCCCAGCCTACAGGTCTCAGGTGGTGGCCCGTTTCCTTCAGCGGTGGGGTGTTAAGCATGTACGGGGCATCCCATACAACTCCACCGGTCAAGCTATTGTTGATGTTCCCATCACTTACTAAAAGATCATTTAAATATTTTAAAAAAGGGGGGAGAGCAATCCCCGATAGACTGTCTACACAAAACCCTTTTTGTCCTGAATTGGTTGAATGTTAGAGGAGGTCATAGTGACCCCCCAGTTGTTCGGCACAGGGGAACAAACAAAAATGTCTATGACAATGATGTGGTGTTAGTAACGATATTCCGCCCGGACAAAGGGGTTTGGGAAGGTCCAGTACAACTACTCACTTGGGGGAGGGGGTATGCTTGTATTTCTACAGATAATGGACAGACGGAGTGGGTGCTGGCGAAATGGATCAAACCCATCTTGAATGAACACGGAAGAAGAAGGGGAGGTGATAAAAAGACAGTGGGCCCGGTTAACAAAGATGCTACATCCTAACGATGTACAGCTGTTATCTGTACTATTTGAAGAGTGTCAATATGAGTGCCTGCTTTCTAGGGCTCCGGGGTTAAGTTTTGGAGAGTGAATTATTTTGCTCCTTTCTGGTAGTAGACTTTGGGTACCCAGGTAGGACCCTGCTCTTGAACATCAATGGTCCCAGGGATCGCAGGACCTCCAGCCGGCACCGAGGGATTCTCGGGGAGAACCTCTGATCACTGGACCAAAAAGTTCTGAGCAGGGACTATTAATAAGACAAAGGCATTCTTCCAGTATTACTTTTGTTGCCTGCCTGCTGTCTGTTCGTAAGTCTTTGTAATATTTGGATTTATGTTGAAAACTGGGTGTGCCTCTGTGTGTGTGTCTGTGTGTGTGTGTGGTTGCGACCATGAATGTGTGTTTTTATGTTATGGTGTTTGTATTTCTGTGTTCTGTAGGATTTTTTTTTTTTTGTGATCTAATGGATTTGTCTGGACTAAGTAACTGCCTATGCATCTTCTGGTTTGGTAAGTTTTCCGGGTTCTGCCTTTAGACTATTTTATCTGCGTTCTGATTTATTGGGGCTGCAGAAGTATTTGATGTAGCAGGAAACAGATGGGGAATTTCTGGCTGGTTAATGTCACTAGTCAAAATGTTATTGCTTATTGTTGTAATGATTACGGCAGTGATTATGTTGGTCTCGTGTATAATACGCATAACACAAGAGGCACTAGAGGTAACTGTGAAGAAAATTTTTGTGATGCAACTAACACAAATTGAGCAAATGTTTTTAAGGCAATGATAAGATAGCTTAGCTTTTTTTTGAAAAGAAAAAGGGGGAGATGTAGTCTGAGAATTAGCACGACTAGGCTGCTTAAGCAAAACAGTTAGCATAGCATAGGCTGCTGGAAAGGACAGCTAAGAATAGCCATTGATAAAGTTCTGAGAGTGTACATGGTGTGGGTTAGCAAAAACAAGATGTGTTCAAGGATGTGGAGGCAGTCTGTTGCTATTAGCATTAGTGCATAGTTACCAATTATAAGGGAATGTGGGGCGTGTGAACAGCGTGTGATTTATGTCTGTAGCCTATTCGATGTAAGCGTAATCGTGTGTACAGATATGGTAAATGTATATAACCGCACGAGCGGGAGAATAAAGTGTTCCGACTGTGTATCTTAGCAATGCGTGTGAGAGTCGTTCCTGTCCTTTCACGGATGCTGACACCCAGCAGGGAAGCAGAGTCCCTAGCAAACTGGACTAGAACAGCAACTGATGCAGTTGACTTGCAGCTGCAATCTACATCCAAAATGACACTACAAAATAGGTTAGCCTTAGATATGGTTTTGTTAAAAGAAAGTGGTGTTTGCGGATGGCTAAATGTCTCCTATCCTGATGAAACCTGTTGTGTTTCTATCCCAAATGTATGTCACTTCACATCAAGCCATGGGTGAAATGCGTAAGATTGCAGAACAGTCTCGAGAACTCCGTGAAAATATGAAGCAGAAGCCCTGGGAATGGACGGGATGGATTTCGAAAATTTTTAATGGACTTGGACTAAGCTTTAGTGGATGGATACAAAACTTGATTCAATACATATTTATGTTTATTGTACTCCTTATTGTTATTTTTGTGGCTTTATCATATATAACATCTTTACTGGTTAGACTTTTAGTACACGTGTTAGAGTGCTTCAGGATTATGACCCTGAATATGTTCCTTTAATACCTTCTCCTATGAGGGAGGAAGATGAGCCCCTCAACCTGTCTGAATCCAAATAACCTGATATTCCTTTTGGCGAGATGTGGCTAAGGTCACAGGGTGGATAATGTGGGTCGATAACCTTGCTGGACTTGTCAATGAAAGAGGAAGACATGCTCGGACTCCAGCATCAAGAGCCAAAGAGATAACAAAGGGAAAAACTGACTTGTGCTTACCTTTGATTCGAAGATCCAGTAAGAAAAACCTAACAGTACAATGTATACTGTTAAGCAGGTATTCTTTATTGTGGCGCCGGGCACACGGGGGATTTCTCCTCCAAACGTGTGCGCCAGACACCCTGTTGCTTCAGGTTAAATACAATCACACAGGTAATTATTCATTGTATTTCTAGGAACTAATTAGCATATGTAAATATCTTTCACACATGTCTGTTAGTATCTTTGGGTGGTCTTCGGGGGTCCCAAGATGAAGGCCCATCCTCTTCATCACGCTGTTCACTGATTGACATTTGTTTCTGTGCAAACTCAGTTCTAGCATCACGTATATCATGTCCTTCAGGTTGTTTTGCTCCGGTCTTGTTGCTCTCTTGGTGCCTCCTTATCTCTGTAGCTTGGCGCATTTGCCCTCCCAAGGCTGAGCTGTCTGGAGTAGAGTTATTTAGGAGTCTCTTTTATCCCACAATTATCCCAATTATTTGCTGAGAACCAAGACCACTTTTGTTTCACTTAATTATTTTGTCTAACGACTAAGTGATAGCTTGTGCCCATGTCCTTCCACTACATTCCTTAATGAGAAAACAGGGATTAGTGTAACAGTTACATCATTAGATCACTATGCATGCAGAAATACAAGTTACAGTACTAAAGACTACTAAAAACTAGAAAATATTAAGGCTTTTTGTTATAGTTTCACATTTCTTACAATCCCCTCTATCACCTTATCAGACAAAAGTAAATGGTGATGGCCCACCACTGTAAATCAGGAGATCTCTGGGGTGCAACGAAGGCCACAAAGCCAGAGGTTGCTTCAGATAAGAAACAGATGGCCCCCCCTGAGCACATACCAAGATGCCCGCTCTAAAGGCATGTCAAACTGCTTCTGAGAGTTCCGAGTCCCTCTTCTGAAAACGCAACATTCCATGCCAAGAGCCAATCAACACACAATAATTGACTTAGTCCCACCTCGCCAATAGATTTCACAAGTGTCAAAATTGACACTTGAAAACTCTCTTTGGAGGAGGAGCCAGGTGAAAACCTTACCTGATGGACAGGTCAACGGGCCTAAACCTCTCTTCCCCCCCAAGAAGTGATGCCTTTTTGGTAAGAGTCGCGCCTCTGACTTTGTTAACTGAAGCGCTAAACTATTACCTTGAGCTCAACTTTTGTAGACAGTGCATTTATCAACGGCAATCTCGAATCTGTGATACCTGTCACTTGAATAAATTACCTATTGTTTCAACTTTGTGAAACTGTTTCAGTGAAAGTCCTCAGAAGGTCTCTGACAGGCAAACACTGAATCTGATAAGTGGCTACATACTTAAGCCCTTAAATATAAACAGTTGACCAAGTCTGGGACTAGGAGTGGATCCAGCCCCACCTAGACTCTGATACCTGTGAAGGTAACAAATGTAACATGTAGGGGATGTTATCACTTCAGGTGGTCAGAATCATTGCACAACCAAAGCAAGTCTTGGTTCTTTGTGAACAATTGGCACAGTTGTAAGATAAGAGACTCCTGAATAATCCCTTTAGGCTGGGCCTTGGGAGAACAGGTATGCAAACTACAGAGATAAGGAGGCTGCAAGATGATCTCCAGACCCCCAAGGATTGAAGGACATTAACACCTACTAATGAGTTCTCGGGGGAAAAAAACATTACTATGATAAGCATTTCTTGGAAATGTAATGAATGTGTATGTTAACATACCATAAATACCTAGTAACTGTGTCCTTTCCGTGCACACGTTTGGAGGAGTGATCCTCCATGTGTGGGTGCTGTAATAAATAATACCTACTTAATAGCCTTCCTACTGTCGAGTCTGCAACTCCAGCTTTTCACGGCATCATTTCCTCTCGGAGAGTTTAGAATGCAAGGGGGTCTGCTCTGAAGCTCGTGACTCAGTGGGAGGGCTTTCCCCTTGCTGCTTATCAGACTCCTTTACCCCTTTTAATGCAACACAATGAGATGGTAAAGTTAAGGATCCCATGAGGAGGGAACAAGACAAATAGCAGGATCACAATCCTGCACTTCAGAAGAGCTGACTAAGGCCTCTACAAGATGCTGCTTGGAATAATCCAAGGGTCCAGGGACCTGGTGACAAAGAACACAGAAAATGTTGATGCACTGATTGTTTCTTAGCCTTATTTTTACTGCTAATATTTGCATTCAGGAATCCCAAGCCCCTGAGTCTACTGGGTAAATATGGAGCAAGAATATCACTGAAAATCCGGGAATAAAACCTCGTAACACCAATGTAGTGTTAAAAGGCAGGTATTCTTTATTGCAGGGCTGGATGCATGGGGGATAATTCCACCGAACGTGCATACCTCATACTTTTTCCATGCGGTTTATATAGATCAAAAATATACATATTTATTTTATTCATGCGTATTCAGTATTATTCTCTTTGGTGATTGGTGTAAACTTTCTCACTTCCTATGTAAATGGTTGCGCAGACTCAGTTACCCTCTTCTATTGTTCCTTTTTGAGTAGGTGGTATTACTTGAGTAGGGGGTCAGTGAGTCGGTGGTCGCGATCTCCCCCTGCCGGAATTACCTTTTACCTATTAGGCTCGCAATCTTGGCAAACCTGGTCAGTTTCTTCAGTCCACTTCACAAAACCATACTCCATCATTTCTCTTGACAGAAACACAATTACCTACTATGGTTAGCATTAATGGTTACCTAGAGACTAGACCCTCTGTTCCCAGACCTAATGTCCAGATGGGTAGGGCTGTACCAGGAACATAGCAGCATTGTTCATGTTTATGGTTAACTGATTCTATCACCTTGGTTACAAGGACTTATCCACAGTAGTTAGGGAACATTGAAACAAACCCGACATGTACAAGACCATGGGATGATAAGATGCACCCATGAGTACAGAGGGAGCTGGCTGGTCTTATTGAGGCCACTCTCAATTGTATTTGAAAGGTCATGGTGATCAGGAGAGGTTCCTGAGGACTGGAAGAAGTCAAATTTCACTCCTATCTTCAGGGAGGGGAAGGAGGATCCAGGGAACTAGAGGCTGGTCAGCCTCGCCTCCATCCCTGGGAAAGTGATGGTGCAAACAATCCTGGATGCCATTTCTAGACATACGATAAAAAAGTGCTTGTGATTAGTCAGCACAGATTTATGAAGGGAAAATCATGCCTGACCAACTTGCTAGCCTTCTGTGATAAGATGACTAGCTTGGTGTATGAGGGGAGAATAGTGGATGCTGTTTATCTTGAATTTAACAAGGCTGCTCACACTGTCTCTCATACTGTCCTCATAGATACACTGATGAAGCACTGACCAGATAAGTCGCTGAGGCGAGCTGCTGGCCCGGTCTGCCACAGAGCGGCAGATCTTGGCGT
Organism: Opisthocomus hoazin; assembly: GCF_030867145.1. Classification (NCBI taxonomy): domain Eukaryota; kingdom Metazoa; phylum Chordata; class Aves; order Opisthocomiformes; family Opisthocomidae; genus Opisthocomus; species Opisthocomus hoazin. Next base: position 30,061,596 of record NC_134453.1, read on the forward strand.
ACAGGGGGTTTTCCTGAGGCAGGAAAACACCAGGGCAGTGGAGAGACCCACCAGGAGCTAGCAGCTCTCCTGAGAGACACTGACCAGGCCTGGGTGTTGCCAGAGCAACCGCGGCCACCCCTACATCTATAAAAAGCAGCCTAGGGAGTGCTAGCAACTAGGGTGTGCTGCAGCAGTTTGCATGTGAAGGGTGTCGTCACCCTACGATCTCCAAAGGTCAGTTCAGTTGGTGGTCATCACCTTCCCAGAAGGAGCTTAGCTATGGTAACCACCCAGCAGAAAGCTATGTCCTCTGCACTCACCAGAATGGACGTGGCAACCCAGACAGAGCTCCCATGAAAACATGCAGCCATCCATGCCTCAGGCTGCAGAGAGTGCTAGAGCCTTTCACTAGTACCTGATGGCAGTAGCGAGAACACCTGTGTGAGGTGTGACCAAGTAGATGATTTGCTCAGCTTGGTGGCAGAACTTTGAGAGGAAGTGGACAGGTTAAGGAGCATCAGGGAGTCTGAGGAAGAGATAGACTGGTGGAACCATGCTCTGCCCTCCATGAGACAAGAACAGGAACAGCCACCAGAAAAAAAAAAAAAAAAAGATCAAGGGGATCCTGTATCCTTCCCCCTGCCAGTCTGAAGACAGTAGCTTAAAGGAAAGGAGTGAACGGAGGCAAATCCACGCTCAGGGTGGCAGGCAAACCCCCTCCTTGCCCACCTTGCCTTCCCAGGTGCCTCTGTACAACAGGTATGAGGCTTTGGATTTGAAAGGTCACATTAATGATGTGGATGATGGTCCATCTACACCAGAGGTGTTGCCAAGATCAGAAAGGCCTACTGACGTGCGGAAAAAAACCCCACAACTCACAGAGAGTTATAAAGCAGGTATGTTTATTACAGCGCTGGATGCAAGGGGGATTGTGATGAATAACTTCACGGATCCCAATCTTGTGCTCGATCAGAATCCTTTTATTGCTTAAGTGAATACCTTATATACTAATACAATAGTTACTAGAGCCAATCAGCTTTGGATTCGTGGCTTTGCGAATGCCAGTTCACGGTTGCTGTTTTCCAGGATCTTTTGCAGCTGCATGTGTGAAAACAGCTTATCTCATGAGAACAGGATGCACTGATCCTTCAGGGTCATGAGACAATGCTGTTCTGTCTCAAGTTATATGGTTTCCCACAGGGGATCACTCCTCCTAACTTGCACACCAAGTCACAAAGCATGCACATATTTATTACAAAGTTTATCTAAGTGGGCTGGATTATTACAATTAGTTCTGAGAATATGCATGATTATTATAATTATTTCCAAGAATTCATTATCATACTCCGCCCCTCTATAGTGCTTGTGCAATGTTATCTGGTGGTTGTCTGTGGGGGTCTTCTCCTAGTCTTCCTTGCTGTGTACTTTTCACCTTTGGCCCCAAACTGCTGAGTTGTCTGTGTTGGCTGAGTACCAAGCCACCAAACCAGTTTCAGCTACAGGGGTGCTTCTTACAGACAATAGGGTTCTGATTATCAGTCCTTATCAGTCCCTGTCTCTTTTTACCTGTCTTGCACCAGTCCTTGTTATCTACATTTGAGCTCACAGCAGTCCTCATTAGCAAGGTTACAAAGAACAAAACTAAACTAAATGTCAGTGGTTAACCCTTGCCCCGACACGGCTGCAAAGCTATATAACAAAATCAAACTAAAGCTATAGCAAAATCGAACTAAATATCTATTTCCCACATCACTACCCTCATATCACAACCACCTCCATGAGGAAGAAAAGATCGGTTATAGTTGTGGGTGACTCCCTTCTGAGGGGAACAGAGCATCCAGTATACCAGACAGACCCTCCTCATAGGGAAGTCTGCTGCCTCCCTGGGGCCCAGGTTAAGGACATCACTAGTGTAACCACGGTGATGGAATTAGTTAATCATAAAGCACGAACAGTGCTGCTATGTCCCTTGTACAGCCCTGCCCATCTGGACATTAGGTCTGGGAACAGAGGGTTTAGTCCCTAGGTAATCATTAATGTTAAACAATAATGGTGAAGGGGGATTTTTAATAGAAATAGCATTACCAAATGATTGCAGGTGTATTTGTGGTACCTATCTATTGTGTGAATTAACTGAAGCAAAAAGTCATACATCTCCCCCCCAAAGAAGTTAGTTTTAATTAAAACCAGCAGGTGCCTAGAACTGGTCAAGATGACCCGTGCCGCAGGGACAAGAGCCAGAAGAGGACTGAGTTTGCGCAGAAACTGTGATGAAGAGGCTAAGCCTTCATCTTAGGACCCCCGACGACCACCACTAGGAGGCACTGCGCAAGTGCGGGTGGGAGGAGTGTATGAAAATGGACTGATTTGACTATGAAAGAAAGGGCTTATGTAATCAGATGAATATGTATATTTTGATCTATATAAACTGCACGGAAAGGGTATGGGGTATGCACGTTCGGCGGAATTATCCCCCGTGCATCCGACGTCACAATAAAGAATGCCTGCCTTTTAACACTACATTGGTGTTACGAGGTTTTATTCCCGGATTTTCGGTGACAGTTTCTGGCGACCCAGATGGGACTCTGCTTGTGAAAACCGACGGATCCGCGGGATCACGGGACCTCCAGCCGGCATCGAGGGATTCTCGAGGAGAACCTCTGATCCCCGGACCGAAGGATTCCAAGTAAGTCCCCTGGAATTTAATTAAGGCATTCTTTTAATAAGTAACGTGGGTTAGAGTCCCACTGAAGCCTGCTCTTAAGTCGCGGTGAAAGCCACGAAGGGTTGGGCTGAAAAAGGTACCTTTGCGGAAAGTCTCTGCTCGGTGAAAGCCGGTGGAGCGGGGCCCAAGGGGGAGGTCTTCAACAGGGGGTTGAAGTCTCCAGGATCTCAGCAGGGGGCTGGGATCCCAAAAGGGAGCTCCAACAAGGGTTGGGGTCCCTCTGATTAGTGTTTGTGATATAGTGCACAATCACTACCACTGGTCATTTGAAGGATGGGCACCTTTCCGAGTAAAAGACCCATCCCAAGGGGCACGCCTTTGGGATCTATTTTAAAGCACTGGAAAGAACTGGGGGGGGATCCTTTAACTCAGAAACAGTTAATTGAATATTGTAATCATTGGTGGCCGTTATATACTCTGGATGACGGGGAGAAGTGGCCGGAGGATGGGACACTGTGTTATAATACCATTTTGCAATTAATGTTGTTTTGTAAAAGGGAAGGTAAATAAGAAGAAATGACATATGTAGATTTGTTTTTCTCGTTGAGAAATCATTCGGAATGGCAAAGGCAGTGTGGGATACATCTGCGCGGTTCTATGGTAATGGCTTTAAAGAAAGGAAACTGTGAAAAGGGTTCAAAAAAATGTTGCGTCACTTGTAGTGTTGGCAAAGAGTGTTTGAAATTTAAGTCTAAGAAAGATTACGTCGAGCTAATGGTGGCACCGCATCGGAGATTGGGGGATAATCAGGAAGAGGAATCCGAGATCGTTAGCCCTTCCACCTCCCCTCTGGGGGAGGGTGCAGGAAGATTTAGCCTGGTTTCGGGAAGGACACAGGGAAGGGGGGGGGAGGGGGGGGGTAGCAGAATCGGCTTCTCCCCTCCAAGCCCCTCTCTGAGAAGACAGGGAATGAGGAAGTAAAATTTTTAATAAATACAAGGACCACTTATTTGGTATTAAACACATGTAAAGGGAAATGTAGTCATAAATCTGTAGATGTTGTTGGTGCGACAGGGTAAAAAGAAAATTAACCTTTCTTAGAGCTGTTGAAATTTAGATTGAGAAAACAGTGGGTAACTCACCAGTTTCTATATATGCCTGAATGTCCGTTGCCTTTGTTAAGACAAGATTTATTAAGCAAATTAGAGGCACAAATAACTTTAAAAAAAAAATGAAGAAATTGAATTATTGATACCAGAATCAAAAGCCGTAGAGGCAAGGGTGTTTGTGTTACAGGATTCTTTTAAGGAGGAACAAATTCCAGAAGAGGTGGAAAACGCAGTAATCCCGCTTGGTTTAGGCAAATGAAGTTCCGGGACAGTCCAAATTGGCAGAACTGATAAAAGTGACCTTAAAACCTGGATCCAAACCGGTAAGACAAAAATAATATCCTATTAAGTGGGAGGCATGAAAAGGATTAGAGGGGTTAATCATGAAATTTTTGGAATATGGGCTTTTGGTAGAATGCGAGTCAGAATACAACACACCTATACTACCGGTAAAGAAACCTGGGGGACGGGAATATCGACTAGTCCAGGATCTAAGAGCTATAAATCAGATAGTTCAAGATATACACCCAGTAGTAGCCAATCCCTATACTTTATTGACATCCCTGAAAGAGGAGTATAAATGGTTTACTGTACTAGATTTAAAGGATGCCTTCTTTTGCATACCTCTGGATGCACAAAGTCAAAGCATATTTGCTTTTGAATGGGAAAGCCCTGCAACAGGACGAAAGATGCAACTGACATGGACTGTACTTCCACAAGGATTTAAAAATAGCCCCACAATATTTGGAAACCAGTTGGCAAAGGAATTAGAAATATGGAAAAGACAAAACCAGGAAAAGGGGACATTGTTACAATATGTGGATGATATTCTAATAGCAGCAGAAAGCAAAGAAGAATGTTTTGAAATTACTATCAGTTTGTTGAATTTCCTGGGCCAAGGAGGATATAGAGTCTCCAGAAATAAGGCCCAGATAGGAAGAGAAGCAGTGATTTATCTGGGATTTGAAATATCTCAAGGGCAAAGGCAACTAAGCAACGAAAGAAAGGAAGCCATTTACCAAATCCCAGAACCTAACAGTCCAAAGGAGCTTAGAACCTTTTTGGGAATGATTGGATGGTGTCGGCTTTGGATTCCAAACTATGGACTATATGTGAAGCCACTCTATGAGGCTTTAAGAGAATCCAAAGACTTGTATCTGACATGGACACCTGAATGCCAAAAATCATTTAAAGAACTTAAAAAAGCATTGATGATGGCCCCTGCTTTGGGTTTACCTAATTTAACCAAACCTTTTGAACTGTTTGTCCATGAGAGGCAGCATCTGGCCCTTGGAGTGCTGGCACAACGTCTGGGATCCTGGAAGCGACCAGTAGGATACTTCTCTAAACAACTTGACAACGTGAGTAAAGGATGGCCGGGATGTTTGCGCGCTGTGGCAGCGACAGTATTGCTGATTCAAGAAGCTCGAAAATTGACTATGGGCCAAAAGATGGTGGTATATGTACCACACATGGTGGTAACTGTTCTAGAACAAAAGGGGGGTCATTGGCTGTCCCCCAGCAAAATGCTAAAATATCAGGTTGTCTTACCAGAGCAGGATGATGTGGAACTGAAAACCACAACCATTGTAAATCCAGCAATGTTTCTGTCAACGAAAAATCCAACGGAAAATCTAGAACATGACTGCCTGCTAACTGTTGAACAAGTCTATTCCAGCAGACCGGACCTGAGGGATGAGCCTCTGGAGAACCCTGATCTGGAGTTGTTCACGGATGGAAGCAGCTTTGTGAAAGAAGGAAGACGAATGGCCGGATATGCTGTTGTCACCACGACCGAGGTACTGGAGTCAGGAACGCTACCTGCAAATACCTCGGCACAGAAAGCAGAACTGGTGGCATTGAGGCAAGCCTTGCGAATGGCAGAAGGAAAAAGGGTAAATATATGGACTGACTCTAAATATGCATTTGGTGTAATTCATGCTCATGGAGCCATCTGGAAAGAAAGAGGACTGCTCTCAGCCCAAGGTTCATCGATAAAACATAAAGAAGAAATCCTTCAGCTCCTCGAAGAGGCGCAGAAACCAAAGGAAGTGGCAGTGATGCACTGCAAGGCTCATCAATTTGGTCGGACAGCTGTAAACATAGGTAATCGATTGGCAGACAAAACAGCAAAAGAGGCTGCTGAACAAGGTATCTTTGCACTAGTACCAGTAAAACAAATAAAAATCCCAAATCTGAAACAAAATACAGTAAATTGGATGAACAATTAGCAGAACAATTGAAAGCATCACAAAATACAGAAGGGTGGTGGGTAACGCCAGAAAAACAGGTAATTGTAACCCCGCAAGTTATGTTAGAACTTGCGAAAGAAAAACATACACAGGCACATTGGGGTGTAGATGCTATGGTCTCAAGCCTAAAATCATCTGTGGTGTGTGTAGGAATGACAAGAGTAGTTAAATCCATAATAGCTAAGTGTCCAATTTGTCTCAAAAATAATCCTTTAAATCGAAAAAGGGCACCCCTAGGGGTAACAAAACAGGGTAACATTCCAGGAGATTACTGGCAAGTTGATTTTTCTGAACTCCCCAGGCAGAATGGATTCAGGTATCTATTAGTATTAATTGATACTTTTTCTGGATGGCCGGAAGCCTTTCCTTGTCGCACCAACAAAGCGAGAGAAGTAGTTAAAATATTGTTGAAAGAAATAATACCAAGGTTTGGGGTACCAATTGGCATGTCTTCCGATAGGGGACCACATTTTGTAGCAGAAATAGTTCAGCAAGTAAGTAAAATTTTAAGAATAAATTGGGATTTACATACCCCCTGGAGGCCACAATCAAGTGGGAGAATTGAAAGAATGAACCAAACATTAAAAAGACAAATAAGTAAAATTTGTCAAGAGGTGTCTTTAAAATGGCCACAAGCTTTACCATTAGCACTTCTGAAAATCAGAATCCAACCAAGATCTAAAGATGGTGTAAGTCCATACGAAATTTTGTATGGCAAACCTTATCAGACTCCTTTAATCCCAGGGGATATAAAAATAGCAGGGGAAACACATTTAAAAATGTATTTGGTTTCTTTAGGAAAAACACTTGAAGCACTCCGAAAATACATTGTGCTGACCAGATCGCTTGCTTTGGATACACCTGTGCATCAGTATCAACCAGGTGATTTCATGTACATAAGGACTTGGAACTTTGAACCACTGCAGAAAAAGTGGAAAGGACCTTTTCAGGTACTGTTAACAACTTACACTGCAATCAAAGTAGAAGGGGTGGAACCGTGGATACACTACACTCGAGTGAAGAAGGCCCCTTCGTGGAGAGTCATCAATAGAGATCCAGAGACTGCAAAACTGACTTTTGAAATATATCTAAAAAGAGTAGTTATTACTGTAAAATGCGAGGAGACTGTATCTCGATCTGGAAACTGATGATAATAGGAGCACTGTTCAGTGTATTAGAAGTAAGAACAGAAAACGTTGATTCACTGCCAATAAAAGCAGAACAATTAATATACCTCCTAAGGAGGACTCCAGAAAAAAATTTGATGATCGGGCTTATAAAAGAATTTGCAAATTTACAAAACGTGACCCAAATAACTGCATGTCTTCCAATCCCAAGGGTGGTAGGAGAATCAGTCCCATGGGGAAATTCAACAAGACATGCAAGAAAATTGGCTTCATAAAATTTTTAATGGATTCAGGTGGAATATTAGTTCTTGGGTCAAATCTTTAGTCGGTACCGGACTGCTTTTACTGGTAGTAGTTTTAATAATAATACTGCTCATTTATTATTGTCTAAAAAAGGAACTCACCAACAGAACAGCTTTTAATCGAATGATTATTCAGGCTATTGCAAGAAGACAAAACCTTAGTGAGTCGGTTGTAACACTTCCACCACCCTATAGCGAAACAAGTGGACTATAAGTGTAGTGTTGTAATTTTGAAAAGTATATTTTAATAGTATTTAATCATTATATGATCAAGAAAAATTTAATTATGGAAGTATTGAAAAGATAATTATTTCAAAACTTCCAAAGGGGGGAAATGTAACCACGGTGATGGAATTAATCATAAAGCACGAACAATGCTGCTATGTCCCTTGTACAGCCCTGCCCATCTGGACATTAGGTCTGGGAACAGAGGGTTTAGTCCCTAGGTAATCATTAATGTTAAACAATAATGGTGAAGGGGGATTTTTAATAGAAATAGCATTACCAAATGATTGCAGGTGTATTTGTGGTACCTATCTATTGTGTGAATTAATTGAAGCAAAAAGTCATACATCTCTCCCCAAAGAAGTTAGTTTTAATTAAAACCAGCAGGTGCCTAGAACTGGTCAAGACGACCCGTGCCGCAGGGACAAGAGCCAGAAGAGGACTGAGTTTGCGCAGAAACTGTGATGAAGAGGATAAGCCTTCATCTTAGGACCCCCGACGACCACCACTAGGAGGCACTGCGCAAGTGCGGGTGGGAGGAGTGTATGAAAATGGACTGATTTGACTATGAAAGAAAGGGCTTATGTAATCAGATGAATATGTATATTTTGATCTATATAAACTGCACGGAAAGGGTATGGGGTATGCACGTTCGGCGGAATTATCCCCCGTGCATCCGACGTCGCAATAAAGAATGCCTGCCTTTTAACACTACATTGGTGTTACGAGGTTTTATTCCCGGATTTTCGGTGACACTAGGAAACTTCCTAGCCTAGTACGGCCCTCAGACTATTACCCATTATTACTTTTCCATGTGGATGGCAATGAGGCTGCAATATGTAGTCCAAGGGCAATCAAAAGAGACTTCAAAGCCTTGGGACAGTTGGTAAGGGAATCTGAGGCACAGGTAATTTTTTTCTTTTGGAAAAGTCTTATGGAGATGAGCCAGGGGCTCCTGAGGTAATAGGAGCCAACAGGGGTACACCAGTGAAATACCTCAAAGGAATTAAGGTGTTTCTTTAAAAAAGGTGACACAGCTGACAGCCCAGCTGAAGTGCTTATACACCAATGCATGCAGCATGGGCAACAAACAGTAGAAGTTGTATGCCACCGTGTTGCTATAAAGCTACAACCTAGTTGCCATTATTGAAATTTGGTGGGATGAATCCTGTGACTGGAGTGTGGCTATCAATAGCTACAAGCTGTTCAGAATGCACAGGCAAGGAAGGAGGGGCAGAGAGGTTGCTCTCTGCATCAAGAAATGGATAGATTGTTGTCCTGGGTTTAGCCAGGATAGGGTTAATTTTCCCTAGAAGCCAGAAGGGGACAGAGGGGACAGAGCCGGGCGGGCCAAACAGAACAGGGTGTTCGATACCATGTGCCGTGATGTTCTGAGTGGGGAAACCTGGCGGGGGGGGGGGAGTTTACCAGGGCTCTGGAGCATGCTGGGCATCTGAGGGTGAGAGTTGCTCTGCCCATATCACTGTTTGTTTTGTATATTCTCCTTATCAGTACTACTGTTGTTACTGTTTGTTTGCTTTGTTTGCTGTTCTGTTAAACTGCCCTTATCCCGACTCACCAGTTTTGCCTTTTTCTTCCCATTCTTCTCCCCACCCCATCGAGGGGAGGGGCAATAGAGCAACCACGTGGTCCTTTGTTGCTGGCCAGGGCCAAAACCACAACAATTGCGAAAAGCAATTCTGAAGAATAGGCAGGAGCAGGTTGAAAGACGCCCCTGGGAAACTGCCCTCAGGGACAGGGGAGCTGGCAGATCTTTAAGGATGCTTTCCATAGAGTGCAAGAACTCGTGATCCTCAGGTGTAAGAAATCAGGAAAAGAAGGCTAGAGACCAGCATGGCTGAGTCAAGACCTGCTGGTGAAACTAAAGGGCAAGAGGGAAATGCACATAGAGTGGAAGCAGGGACAGGTATCCTGGGAAGAATATAGGGATGCTGCCCAGTTGTGTAGGGATGGGGTCAGGAAGGCCAAGGCATAGCAGGAGCTGAACTTAGCAAGAGATGCTAAGAATAATAAGAAGAGCTTCTACAGGTATGTCAGCTAGAAAAGGATGGTCAAAGAAAGCATACTACATCACTCCCCCCCCAGTCTTCACTGGCAACCTCTCCTCCCACACAGAGTCCAGCTGTCACAAAGGGGAAAAAGGATTCTTGGCCACAAGCTGGCGGGGCTCATTGAGAGGGCTTTAAACTAGGTTCGAAGGGGGAAGGGGACATCACTAGGGATGAGCTCAGGCATGGCATGCCACAGTCAGGGGTGAGATCAACAGCCCAGCTCAAGTGTGTCTACGCCAATGCACGTAGCATGGGCAATAAACAGGAGGAGCTGGAAGCCATTGTACAGCAGGACAGCTATGACTTGGTCGCCATCACAGAAACATGGTGGAACAGCTCGCATGACTGGCATGCTGTCATAGATGGCTACAGACTCTGTAGGAAAGACAGGTGTCGCGTTAAAGGGGGGGTAAGGGGAATCTGATATTCAACTAGCCTGCCAGAGCCCTTCCAAGGACTTTCACTGAAACAGTTTCGCAAAGTTGAAACAATAGGTAATTTATTCAAGCGACAGTTATCACAGATTCGGAATTGCCATTGATAAATGCAGTGTCTACAAAAGTTGAGCTCAAAGTAATAGTTTAGCGCTTTAGTTAACAATGTGTTCCCGGGGGTACGTCTGACAAAGTCAGAGGCGCGACTCTTACCAAAAAGGCGTCCCTTCTTGGGGGGGGAAGAGAGGTTCAGGCCCGTCGACCCGTCCGTCAGGTGAAGTTCTCGCTTGGCTCCTCCTCCCAAAGAGAGTTTTCAAGTGCCAATTTTTATATGTTTGGAAATCTTTTTGCGAGGTGGGACTAAGTCAATTATTGTGTATCGATTGGCTCTTGGCATGGAATGTCGTGTCGTCAGAAGCGGGACTCAGCAGTGTGACACGCCTTTGGAGCGGGCATCTTGGTATGGGCATTCGGGGGCCATCTGTGCTTTGTCCAAAGCAATCTCTGAAGCAATCTCTGGCTGTGCAGCCTCCACGGCGCCCCACAGATCACTGAGTTTACAGTGATGGGCTATCCCCCCTTACTTTTGTCTGATAAGATAAGCACCAGTTATTTACTTCCTTTGTTAGCTCTTCGGCTCTTGATGCCTCAGTCCATTTGTCTTTTGTCTTGCATTCGACAAGTCCAGCAAGGCCATCGATTACAACAGGCCAACAAGGAGAGGTGGTGGAGTTGCTCTATATGTGAAGGAGCAACTGGAATGCATTGAGCTTTGCCTGGGGGCAGATGAAGAAGGAGTTGAGAGCTTGTGGGTTAGAATTAAGGGACAGCCTCATATGGGTGATGTTATTGTGGGTGTGTACTACAGGCCACCTGACCAGGAGGAGGAGGTTGATGAGGCCTTCTACAGGCAGCTGCAAGCAGCCTCACAGTCACAGGCCCTGGTTCTGGTGGGGGACTTCAACCACCCTGACATCAGCTGGGAAGACCATACAGCTAGGCACACGCAATCCAGGAGGTTCCTACAGAGCATCGATGATAACTTTCTGATGCAAGTGGTGGAGGAACCAACAAGGAAAGGCACTCTTCTGGACCTTCTGTTAACAAACAAGGAGGGACTGGTTGAGGATGTGAAGGTCGGAGGCATCCTTGGCTGCAGCGACCATGAAATAGTGGAGTTCAGGATCCTGCGTGGAGAAAGCAGGACGATAAGTAGGATCAAAACCTCGTTCTAGAGGTCATCATCAAGCAAGTGGAGGAAAAGAGGGTTATCAGGAGTAGTCAGCATGGATTCACCAAGGGGAAATCATGCCTGACCAATCTGATAGCTTTCTACGATGGCATGACGGGCTGGGTAGATGAGGGGAGAGCCGTGGATGTTGTCTACCTCAACTTCAGCAAGGCTTTCGACACAGACTCCCATAACATCCTCCTAGGGAAGCTCAGTAAGCGTGGGCTGGATGAGTGGTCAGTGAGGTGGATTGACAACTGGCTGAATGGCAGAGCTCAGAGGGTTGTCGTTAGCGGCGCTGAGTCTAGTTGGAGGCCTGTAACTCGTGGTGTCCCCCAGGGGTCAGTACTGGGCCCAGTCTTGTTTAACTTCTTCATTAGTGACCTGGATGAAGAGTTAGAATGTACCCTCAGCAAGTTTGCTGATGACACCAAACTGGGAGGAGTGGTGGATACACCAGAAGGCTGTGCTGCCATTCGACGAGACCTGGACAGGCTGGAAAGTTGGGCAGAGAGGAACCTGATGAAGTTCAACAAGGGCAAATGCAGGGTCCTGCACCTGGGGAGGAACAACCCCATGCATCAGTACAGGCTTGGGGCGCACTTGCTGGAGAGCAGCTGTGTGGAGAGGGACCTGGGTGTCCTGGTGGACGACAGGTTGACCGTGAGCCAGCAGTGTGCCCTGGCTGCCAAGAAGGCCAATGGGATCCTGGGGTGCATCAAGAAGAGTGTGGCCAGCAGGTCGAGGGAGGTTCTCCTTCCCCTCTACTCTGCCCTAGTGAGGCCCCATCTGGAGTACTGTGTCCAGTTCTGGGCCCCTCAGTTCAAGAAAGATGAGGAGCTACTGGAGAGAGTCCAGCGGAGGCCTACGAGGATGATGAGGGGACTGGAGCATCTCTCCTACGAGGAAAGGCCGAGGGAGCTGGGCTTGTTCAGCCTGAAGAAGAGAAGGCTGCGAGGGGACCTTATAAATGTTTATAAATATCTCAAGGGTGGGTGTCAGGAAGATGGGGCCAGACTCTTTTCAGTGGTGCCCAGCGACAGGACAAGGGGCAACGGGCACAAACTGAAGCACAGGAAGTTCCGTCTGAACATGAGGAAGAGTTTCTTCCCTCTGAAGGTGACGGAGCACTGGAACGGGTTACCCAGGGACGTTGTGGATTCTCCTTCTCTGGAGATATTCAAGACCCGCCTGGACAAGGTCCTGTGCAGCCTGCTCTAGGTGACCCTGCTTCGGCAGGGGGGTTGGACTAGATGACCTACAGAGGTCCCTTCCAACCCCTAGCGTTCTGTATGATTCTGTGTGATTCTGATTCTATGATTTGTATGCAAAACTGCAAGTTGCCTTCCAAGAGTGAACTTATGAGTTCAGCTCCTGTTATGTAAATTGAATAACACTAGTGTATGTCAGTTGAAGATCTTTCATTTTTACTGGTTTTATATTGTTTCATATACACTTTGTGTTCATTGATTGAATTGTTGCTGGACCCTTGAATTGCAGTAATTAGGTCGTTATAAATGTTATCTAACAAATGGTGTTTTATGGGGATCTAAAATGCAAAACAGTGACTTGCAAGTTATTTGTTCGAATTATAGTGAGCTCTCTTCCTATTATTGGTTCTTAAACTTCTAGAATCTTAGTTTTGGTTATAGTTAGTAAATGAAGCAAATATCATGAAACATTCATAGTGTCATTTTGCTTTTTTCGTGATGTAAGAAAGGTAGCCCCAAGCTTTCCTTTTCCCGGTAACAATGTGTTTTGATTTCATAATGTATTGTTTTTTTCAAAAGCACCTGCGGATTGTGACTTCATTTGGAGGGAGGAGGTGGACTGTAATTATTTTTCTCTGGCTTTAAAGATAAGGGAGTGTTATTTGCACAGTAACATGCTATGAGCATGCAATTGAAGCTTGGGTCTACAGTGCCTTTTCATCAGATCTAAATGGTGCAGTTTACTTGCTTTCCACTATCTTGCTAAGGCAGAGGATCTGATCAAATACACCCTGTGGCTGAGACTCATTTTGGGTTGATTCAGGCTAGAAAAAGATAAAAGTAAACAAATCTGGTGATTGGTGAGCACCCCCCCTTGCTCAAAGAAGGGTTAACTAGAGCAGGTTGTTCAGGGCCGTGTCCAGTTGGATTTCTAATATCTTCAAGGAGGGAGACTCCACAACCTCTCTGGGCAACCTGGTCCCGTTTTTGACCATCTTCACAGTAATATTTTTTCCTTAAATCTAAGTGAAATTTCTTGTATCTTAATTTGTGTCCATTGCTTCTTGTCCTTTTGCTTGGGTACCACTGAGAGGAGGCTGGCTCCATTTCCTTTACACCCCCCTGTCAGGTATTTAGACACATAGATAAGATTCCACCTGAGCTGCTGCTTCTTGAGCCTGAGAGAGCTGGGATTGTTTAGCCTCTCTTTGTATGAGAGATGCTCCAATCTCACAATCATCTTTGTGGCCCTTCACTGGACTTGCTCCAGTATGTCCATGTCTCTCTTGTGTCCACTTCTGGGCTCCACAGTACAATACTCCAGTTGGGGTTTCACCAGTTTTGAGTGCTCTCCCTAATGTAATTCAGGGTGCTGTTGGCTGCCTTTGCCACAAGGGCACATTGTGGACTCACAGTCAACTTGATGTCCACCAGGGCCCCCCAGTCTTTCTCTGCAAAGCTGTTTTCCAGCTAGTCAGCCCCAAGCCTATACTGGTGCATGGTGTTATTCATCCTCAGGGGCAGGACACAGCATTTCCCTGAGTTGAACTGCATGAGGTTCCCGTCAGCCCATTTCTCCAGCCTATCCAGGTCCCTATGACTGGTGGCAAAACTGTGGTGTATCAGCCACTCCTCCCAGTTCTGTATCATCTGCATATTTACTGAGGGAATGTTCTGTCCCATCATTTAGGTCATTAATGAAGATACTGAACAGGACTGGACCCAATATTGACTCCTGGGGTATGCCAATAGTGACTGGCCTTTGTACTGCTGATCACAGTGCTCTGAGCCTAGCAGTTCAGGCAGTTTTCAGTCGATCTCATTGTCTGCTCTTCTAGTCTAGGCTTCGTTGGTTGGTTTGTGAGGATGGTGTAGAAGATAGTGTCGAAAGCCTTGCTAAAGTCAAGACAAACAACATAGAATCATAGAATGCTTTGGGTTGGAAGGGACCTTTAAAGGTCATCTAGCCCAATGCCCCTGCAGTGAGCAGGGATATCTTCAACTAGACCAGGTTGCTCAGAGCCCCGTCCAACCTAGCCTTGAATGTTTCCAGGGATGGGGCCTCCACTACCTCTCTGGGCAATCTGTTCCAGTGTTTCACCACCCTCATGGTAAAAAATTTCTTCCTTATATCCAGTCTGAAGCTACCCTCCCTTAGTTTAAAGCCATTGCTCCTTGTCCTATCGCAACAAGCCCTGCTGAAAATATTCTCCCCATCTTTCCTATAGGCCCCCTTCAGGTACTGGAAGGCTGCTATAAGGTCATCCTGGAGCCTTCTCTTCTCCAGGCTGAACAGCCCCAACTCTCTCAGCCTGTCCTCATAGGAGAGGTGCTCCGGTCCTCAGATCATCTTTGTGACCCTCCTCTGTACCTGCTCCAACAGGTCCATGTCCTTCTTGTGCTGGGGGCTCCAGAGCTGGACGCAGTACTCCAGGTGGGGATCACGAGAGCAGAGCAGAGGGGCAGAATCACCTCCCTCGACCTGCTGGCTATGCTTCTTTTGATGCAGCCCAGGTTACGTTTGGCCTTCTGGGCTGCGAGCACACATTACTGGGTCATGTCCAGCTTTTCGTCCACCAGTACCCCCAAGTCCTTCTCAGCAGGGCTGCTCTCAATCCCTTCGTCCCCCAGCCTGTATCGATAGCGGGGGTTGCCCCGACCCAGATGCAGGACCTTGCACTTGGCCTTGTTGAACCTCATGAGGTTCCCACAGGCTCACCTCTCCAGCCTGTCCAGGTCCCTCTGGATGGCATCCCGTCCTTCCGGTGTGTCAACTGCACCACTCAGCTTGGTGTCATCTGCAAACTTTGCTGAGGGTGCGCTCGATCTCACCAAGTCATTGATGAAAATGTTAAAACAGCACCGGTCCCAGTACAGACCCCTGAGGGATACCATTTGTCACCGGCGTCCATTTGGACCTCGAGCCGTTGACCACTACCCCCGGCTGTGACCTTCCAACCAATTCCTCATCCACCAAACAGTCCACCCGTCAAATCCATATCTCTTCAATTTAGAGAGAAGGATGTTGTGAGGGACTATGTCAAAGGTCTGTTGCTATTAGCGTTAGTGCATAATTACCAATCATAAGGGAATATGGGGTGCGTGAACAGTGCGTGATTTATGTCTGTAGCCTATCCAAATAAGTGTGATCGCGTGTGCAGATATGGAAAATGTATATAACCACGCAAGCAGACCAATAAATGGGAATCGGCTTTGCATTGTATCAATGTGTGGGAGTCGTTCCTGTCCCTGCATAGATGCTGAAACTCAGCACTCTGTCCTTATAGAACTTACAGCAGAAGAACAAGCATTCCACCTTCAATATTTGGATCCATCACCATCCACAGTTGGCAATAACTGACTCCACTTATTTTCTGATATAAGTGGTGTGAACCCAGTTTCTAAATAACTGGTATAAATCCACATTGAAATTGATATCCTGTCTAGCACAAGTCAAGTACAGAACAGACAAGTAAGTGTTAAGGGTATGTGGAAAGAGAGCGTTTGCTTGTGTAAGGGTATCTGATCAAGGACACTTTTCAACAAGGGATAATGAGGAGGAAGCCATAAACAAGGACATTCTGGGACACAAACCTGACTGACAAATGGTAAGGAAGGCAGTGATGAGAACCAAATATGGTCAGGCACCCTAACTATGAGGGCATGTGGAGTGTGAGAATGACAAGGTCCCCAATCAGATAACCTTGCTGGAATAAACAATTGGGAAACTAAGGTAAAAAGGTGGAAACCAGAAATAAAATATGCATACCTGACAAAACAATCATGGAGACAATGACAAGGAACAAACCTTGCCAGTCACACTAATTAATCGGATATCAAGAAGAAACTACAGGTGCCACTTCCAAGATGATTAACCTGGACTTTCCAACTGATAAGATTGTGAAGAGGGGGAAGGAGGAGGAGGATGATCCTGGACACCAGACTGGAAGAGGTGCAGGAGTTGATAGAGCATGAAAGAATGCGCAGGGGGAAGGGGGAGCAGGGAGGAACAAAATGGGAGGTAAGCAGAATGGGATATAAAAGGGGCCAGTCAGCTGAGCCCTGTGTCTGATCACTGCAGTCAGTCCTATATTCTTATATCTACTTATTAAGTGTTTTCTTAACCATCTCGCTCTCTGTCCTGTGTGTATGTGTGCTGCGAGGACTAAGTGCCAGCTACTGGTGAGACCTACATCTGTGTGTGTGAGTGTTTGGAGGGGCAGTGTGAGTGTCTGCATCTTCCCGAATTCTGGTGTGCGTGGGGGTGTGCATGTGTACCCCCGGGATCAATACTGGATCCAGTCCTGTCATCCAGACCAGATGACCTCCTGAGGTCCCATCCAACCTCGACCGTTGTGATTCTTATTTACAAAATTCAGGATAATATAAGAAAATAAATATTAAAATGATTAAGATTTATGTGACCTTTTCCTTGTGTTTAAACATTTACTTAAGGACATTCCTGATTAGGTCTATGTTTCTCTTCTTCCAGTCACCAGGGACTTTGCCTGACTACCATGACCATTCAAATATCATGGAGAGTGGCTTGGCAATGACATCAGCCAATTCTCTCAGGCCTCTGGGATGCAACTCATCAGGTCCCATAGACTTATGTATGTTCAGGTTCCTCAGGTGGTCTTGAACCTGATCTTCTCTTACAGTGGGAGGGACTTTGCTTCCCCCGGTCCCTAACTTGAGGTCCATCTACTCAAGAGGTGTGGGAAGAGAGGTTGCCAGTGAAGACTGAAGCAAAAAAGTAGTCGAGTACCTCAGCCTTCTCCTCGTCTGTTGATACGAGGTTGCCATTCTTGTTCATTGGGGGGTATGCTTTCTTTAACCTTCCTTTTCTGGCTGACATACCTGTAGAAGCTCTTGTTATTCTTACCAGGATACTGGTCCCTGCTTCCACTGCCCGTGCATTTTCTTCTTGCCCTTCCTTTCCTCATTTCTTACACCTGGGGATCACAAGCTCTTGTGCTCTGTGGAAAGCATCCTTAAAGATCTGCCAGCTCTGTTCTGCTCCCTTGTCCCTGAGGGCAGTTTCCCAGGGGGTCCTACTGACTAACTCCTTGAAGAGATGGAAGTTGGCTTTCCTAAAATTCAGGGTCCTGACTTTACTCTTTGCCTTTCCCATATCCTTCAGGACTGTGAACTCCACCAATGCATGATCACTGCAGCCCAGGCTGCCTCCCGTCTTGATGTCACTGATGAGCTCACTTGCATTAGTGACCATCAGGTCCAGTATCACATCCACTCTGGTAGGGCTGTCTATTACCTGGCTTAAGAAGTTATTCTCCATACACTTCAGGAGTTTCTTGGATTGCCTACAGCTCGCCGTGCTACTTTTCCAGCAGATGTCAGGGTGGTTGAAGTCCCTCAGCAGGACGAGAGCCTGTGAGTGCGAAGCCTCCTGGAGCAGGAGGAAGAAGGTTTCATCAATAGGTGCCACGTTAAAAGGGATAAGGGAGTCTGATAAGCGGCAAAAGGAGAGCCCTCCCGTTGAGCCAAGAGGCTCAGAGCAGACCCCCTTGCATTCTAAACTCTCTCTCAGAGAGGAGTCTAGGTGTGGCTGGATCTACTCCTAGTCCCAGACTTGGTCAACGGTTTATGTCTAAAGGGTTAAGTGTGTAGCCACTTATCAGATTCAACTTGCCTGTCAGAGCCCCTCCAAGGACTTTCACTGAAACAGTTTCGCAAAGTTGATACAATAGGTAATTTATTCAAGCGACAGGTATCACAGATTCGAGATTGCCATTGATAAATGCACTGTCTACAAAAGTTGAGCTCAAAGTAATAGTTTAGTGCTTTAGTTAACTATGTGTTCCCGGGGATACATCTGACAAAGTCAGAGGTGCGACTCTTACCAAAAAGACATCCCTTCTTGGGGGGGAAAGAGAGGTTCAGGCTCATCGACCCATCCATCAGGTAAGGTTCTCGCTTGGCTCCTCCTCCCAAAGAGAGTTTTCAAGTGCCGGTTTTTATATGTTTGGAAAATCTTTTTGCGAGGTGGGACTAAGTCAATTATTGTGTATCGATTGGCTCTTGGCATGGAATGTCGTGTCGTCAGAAGCGGGACTCAGCAGTTTGACACACCTATGGAGCGAGCATCTTGGTATGTGCTTTCGGGGGGCCATCTGTTCTTTATCCGAAGCAACCTCTGGCTGTGCAGCCTCTGCTGAGCCCCACTGATCACTTGGTTTACAGTGATGGGCTGTCCCCCCTTACTTCTGTCTGATAAGTGCAAGTCAATTGCTCCCTTTGTTAACTCTTCCAGCTCTTGATGCCTGAGTCCGAGCATGTCTTTCCTCTTGCATTGACAAGTCCAGCAAGGCCATCGATTACAATAGGCTCACCTTGATCGTGGGGCTTGTAGTAGACACCAACTACAGGGTTCCCTTGGTTGCCTTTGTCTCTAATTCTTACCCATAGGCTTTCAGTTTGCTCATGGCTGTTCTTCAGAGACGTGTAGGTAAGGGGAGGAATACCCAAATAAGGTCTTGATGCAGTTGTGTTTTGCTTTCTTGAAGTATTGGGTCTGTTGGGTAAATGCTGTTTTTTGCTTGTGACATGAAAAAGGTTGACAGTTCTGTAAACTTGACATTCCTTGTTTGCAAGCAAATGGGTCACCCAGCAGTAATGACCATCCTACTCTCCTATGCCATAAAGTCTTCTCAGTGGGGCTCTTCTCTCCTTTGGTGGGAATCCTGGGAGGGTACGTTCTGTTAAGTGATGTTAGGAACAGTCTAACATCAGTTAGTGATGTCTGATACCCCAGCCCAGACCAAAGTCCCACCACGCCCAGTGCTACTTCCAACTAGTCCAGCTTGAAGTTGGCTAGTGCATACACAGTATCACAGAATGGTTGAGTTTGGAAGGGACCTCTGGAGGTCGTCTGATCTAACCCCACTGCTCAAGCAGGGCCACCTAGAATCAGTTGCCCAGGACCTTATACATATAGCCTTTGAATATCTGCAAGGATGGAGACTCCACAACCTCTCTGGACAACCTGTTCCAGTGCTCAGTCACCCTCACAGTAAAAAAGTGTTTCCCAATTGTCACAGTTTAACTTGGCAGCCAGCAACTAAGCACTAGACAGCCGCTTGCTCACCCCTCTCCTTCCCCCACAGAGGGATGAGGAGGAGAAATGGACAAAAAGGCGAAACTCATGGGTTGAGATAAAGACAGTTTAAAGAAGCAACAAAGGAAATACTAATGCTGGTAATGATAATAACAATGATAATATTCCAAACAAACTATATGCAATACAGTTTTTCTCACCACCCAATGATCAATCTGCAGTCAGTCCCTGAGCAGCAATCACAGAACCCCAAATCACAAATTTTGCTAAATTCTTGGAAAAGTTTGAACTCCCAGACAAAAGAGGATTTGAACTTCCAGAAACTGAGAAGAGCAGATAGCTTCCTGCTCTTCAGCCAACCCCCATTCATAAACTGAGCATGATGTCTATGGTAGGGAGTATTTCCGTTGGCCAGCTTGGGCTTGCTCTCTGGCTATTCTCCCTCCCAGCTCCTGCATACCTGCTCATTAGCTGAATATGAGAAACTGGGAAAAAGCCCTTGATTTCACAGCAACAACTGAAAACATCAGTGTTATCAACATTCTTCTCGTACTAAATCCAAAACACAGCAGCTACTGGGAGGAAAATTAACTATCCCAGCCAAAACCAGGACACTGATGTTTACACAGAATCTCATGTGTTTCAGCTTTTGCCTGTTGCCTCTTGTCCTGTCACTGGGCAGCAGTGAAAAGAGCCTGGCTCAGTCCTCTTTGCACCCTCCCCTCAGATATTTATACACATTAATAAGATCCCCCCGGAGCCTTCTCTTCTCCAGGCTGTACGGTCCTAGCTCTCTCAGCCTTTCCTCATAGGAGAGATGCTGCAGTCCCTTCATCATCTTTGTGGCCCTTTGTTGGACTCTCTCCAGTATGTCCATGTTTTTCTTGTACTGGAGAGCCCAGAAGTGGATACAGTCCCTCAGGTGTGGCTTCACCAGTGCTGAGGAGAGGGGGAGGATCACCTCCCTCAACCTGCTGGCAATGCTTTGTCTAATGCAGCCCAGGATGCCATTAACCGAGTTGGCTGCAACCCTCTGGCATGTCAGCCACTCCTCCCGGTTTTGTTTCATCTGCAAACTTTCTGAGGTTACACTCTAACTATACTGGTTTTGGCTGGGATAGAGTTAATTTTCTTCATAGTAGCTTTTGTGGTGCTATGTTTTGGATTTGTGCTGAAAACAGTGTTCATAACACACTGATGTTTTAGCTGTTGCTGAACAGTGCTTACGCAGAGTCAAGGCCTTTTCTGCTTCTCATACCACCCCACCAGCAAGTAGGCTGGGGGTGCACAGGAAGTTTGGAGGGGACACAGCTGGGACAGCTGACCTGAACTGACCATATTGCATATCATATGATGTCATGCTCAGCAATAAAAGCTAGGGGAAGGAGGAGGAAGTGGGGGATGTTCTGAGTGATGGCGTTTGTCTTCCCAAGTAACTGTTAGTCCCGATCCAGTATCGGGGAGGTTTCGATGCGATCCCAGGAGACGAGATTAAGACGCAAACGCAGTCATATGCCATGCAACCTTGTAAACTTTATTTTCGGTGAACCGGAAATCGGAGGTCTGGCGGGGATGGCAGCGGGGGGGGGAGAAGACGAGACAGAAAAAAAAAAGAGTAAAGTCGGAAAAACCCCAGCGGGCGAGGAAAAGAAGTGCGGGGGGAGGACGGCATCAGTCACCACCACCACGGATTCGATGATGTCCAGCGATGTCCGGTCGGCTCAGTCTCTGTGCAGGCGTGGAGGCCCCGGCGAGGGCGGTGCCCAGCAGCAAGGCGGCAAGGAGGAGAGCAAGAGCGCAGTGAAGAGGAGAGAAAGAGGGCGGCGAGGAGCATGTGCTGCCCTTTTATAGGGGCATTTGCACATGCGCAGAGCATGTTCGCATACGTGCAGTTC
Organism: Opisthocomus hoazin; assembly: GCF_030867145.1. Taxonomy (NCBI): domain Eukaryota; kingdom Metazoa; phylum Chordata; class Aves; order Opisthocomiformes; family Opisthocomidae; genus Opisthocomus; species Opisthocomus hoazin. The sequence continues at coordinate 30,083,179 of NC_134453.1, forward strand.
CTGCCATGCATGCTGCCCGCTTAGACAAGTCTGTTCTTGCCCGTCCACGCGCTTCTCTGTGCGCAAGCACTTTCCTGCAGGTCGTTGTGGCGGTTTCTTTCCAGAGGCCAGCAAGAGATGACAATGGCAATGTCGAGACAAAAACAGTTTGTAGCGATCTTCTACACTGTTATGCGTGATGGAACCCTGCTTTCATTGAAATGGCTAAGCATCCACCTCCTGATGGGACATAATGAATAAATTTCTTATTTGCTTTGTTTGCGTGTGCAGCTTTTTGCTTTACCTATTAAATTGTCTTTATCTCAACCTACAAGTTTTCGCACTTTTACCCTTCCAATTCTCTTCCCCATCCCACTATAGAGGGAGGGAGGGAGCCGCTGTGTGGTGCTTAGCTGCCTACTGGGGTTAAACCATAAGAAACTTTTTTTGGTGCCCAACATGGGGCTTGAAGGGTTTGAGATAATGAAAGATTTTGATTGGAGTTTGCTAGATGATTTTATAGCCCATCATCCAGATCATTAATGAAGATGTTAAACAGGATCAGTCCCAATATTGACCCCTGGGGTACACCACTAGTTTCTGGCCTCCAACTAATCTTCATGCTACTGATTACCACCCTCTGGGCCCATCCCTTCAGCCAATTTTCAATCCACCTCACTCTCTGCTCATCCAGCCCATGCTTCATCAGCTTGTCTACGAGGATCTTATGGGAGACAGTGTCAAAAACCTTACTAAAGTAAGTCTTCCACTAAACCATTCATTTCCCCTCCCCTTGGTAAATCCGTGCTGACTACTCCCAATCACCTTTTTGTTCTTAATGTGTCTGGAAATGGTTCCCAGAATTAGTTGCTGCATCACTTGTGGCTGGAAAGCTGCCCAGCAGAAAAGGACCTTGAGGTGTTGGTCGACAGCCGGCTGAACATGAGCCAGCAGTGTGCCCAGGTGGCCAAGAAGGCCAACAGCATCCTGGCTTGTATCAGGAATAGTGTGGCCAGCAGCAGGGAGGTGATCATTCTCCCGTACTCGGCACTGGTGAGGCCGCACCTGGAGTACTGTGTTCTGTTTTGGGCCCCTCACTACAAGAAAGACATTGAGGTGCTGGAGTGTGTCCAGAGGAGGGCAATGAGGTTGGTGAGGGGTCTAGAGAACAATTCTTATGAGGAGCAACTGAGGGAGCTGGAGCTGTTTAGCCTGGAGAAGAGGAGGCTGAGGGGGGACCTTATTGCTCTCTACAACTACCTGAAAGGAGGTTGTAGTGAGGCAGGTGGTGGTCTCTTCTCCCAGGTAACTAGCGGTAGGACGAGAGGCAATGGCCTCAAGTTGAGTCAGGGGAGGTTTAGGTTGGATATTAGGAAAAATTTCTTTACTGAAAGAGTGGTCAGACATTGGAACAGGCTGCTCAGGGAAGTGGTGGATTCCCCATCCCTGGAGGTGTTTAAAAACCATATAGACGTGTCACTTCAGGACATGGTTTAGTAGGCATGGTGGTGTTGGTGGATGGTTGGACTCAATCATCTTAGAGGTCTTTTCCAACCTATGATTCTATGATTCACTTTCCTAGGGATCAGAGTTGAGGATGACTGGCCTGTAGTTCTCTGGGTCCTCCTTCTTGAAGATACAAGTGATGATATTTACTTTTCTGCAGTCCTCAGGCACCTCTACCAATCGCCTTGATTGTTCAAAGATTATTGGGAGTGATCTCGCAATGACATCAGCCAGCTCTCTCAGCACTCATGGGCGCATTCCATCAGGGCCCATGGGCTTGTGTATATTCAGTTTGCTTAAGGATTCCCTGACCTGATCCTCTTCCTTATTCCAGCCTTTCCCTGTGGTCTCTGGGACCTGGGATTACTGAAGGCTGGTCTTGCTAGTAAAGACTGAGGCATAGAAGGCATTCAGTACCTCAGCTTTTTCCATGTCCTGTGTCACCACGGTGGAGGAGTTATCCACACTGCAGCCCATGGAGGACTCCACTCTAGAGCAGTTAGTTAGTCCCTGAAGGAATTGCATCCCGTGGAGAGCTCACACTGGAGCAGATTTTCCTGAAGGAATTGCGTCCCATGAAGAGGACCCACGCTGGAGCAGGGGAAAAGTATGAGGAGGAAGGACAGGCAGAGAAGAACTGTTACTACTGACTGTAACCCACCATTCCCCATCCCCTAGTTTAAAGCCCTCTCAATGAGCCCCGCCAGCTCGTGGCCAAGAATCCTTTTACCCCTTTGAGATAGCTGTGATCCACCTGTCGCCAGCAGGCCCGGTGCTGTGTACACCTCCCCATGATCAAAGAAACCAAAATTCCATCTATAGCACCAGTCCCTGAGCCACCTGTTAACCAGGTGAGTTTTCCTGCCCCTTTCAGTGCTGTTCCCTGCCACTGATGGGATGGAGGAAAACACCACCTGCGCCCCGGATCCTTCAACCAGTCACCCCAGTGCCCTGAAGTCCCTTTTGATGGCCTTGGGACTTGTCTCCGCGATCTCATCCCTGCCAACCTGCATTACCAAGAGGGGGTAATAATCAGAAGGCCGCACCAGACCAGGGAGTTTCTTAGCAACATCCCTAACCCGGGCCCCAGGGAGGCAGCAGACTTCCCTGTGGGATGGGTCCGGTCGGCATATCGGGCCCTCTGTTCCCCTCAGAAGGGAATCACCTATGACAATTACCCTCCCTTTTTTCTTAGCCGAGGCAGTCGTAATACGTGGGGCTGACTGACTCGTCCTGTGCAACCTCCTGGATGGAGCTTCACCTGCGCCCACATTCTCTGTGGCCGGTCCCTCACATTCCAGAGCCCCATATCTGTTGCTTAAGGGCAACTGGGCAGGTGAGGGAGGCCGGGAGGGGATTCGCTTGCCACCCCGAGCAGGGACCCGTTTCCATTCCCCCCCATCTCTTAGGGCCCCTCTTTCTGCTCGGTGGCAAGAGGGTAGGGGGTTCTCTGCTTTTCGTGGAGCCGCCTCCTGCTGCCTCTGCCTCAGGGAGGGCAGGGTGCGCTCCACCAGTCAATCTCTCTCTCACACTCCCGGATGCTCCTCAACCTCTCCACTTCCTCTTTCAGCTCTGCCACCAGGCTGAGTAGGTCATTCACCTGGTCGCACCGAACACAGCAGTTGTCTCTGCTGTCCTCCGGTATGAGCGCCAGGCTCAGGGACTCCCTGCAGCCAGAGACCTGGACACCTGCGTTCTTGCATGGGACCTCTGACTGAGTCCCCACACTCCTTCTAGCAAGAGCTTTACCATGGGTGGTAACCATGGCTAGAATATCTCCTGGGTGGGCAATGCCCACTACTTGAGTTGCCAGGAGGGGCGTCTGCACCCTGCCTGTTGCCTTCCCTGCATGCCCTGCCTGAGCGAACTGCCGCGCAAACTGCTGCGCCGCTCCCGGCTGCTGCGCCGCCTCTGTTTGCCGGCTCTGTTCGCTCACGCTCCTGGTCGCTCGCACTCCCTGGGGGCTGCTCTTATCCGTGAGGGTGTTGGGATCCTGGAAGCAGCCAGTGGGATACTTCTCCAAACAACTTGACAACGTCAGTAAAGGATGGCTGGGATGTTGGCGTGCCGTGGCAGCAACAGTATTACTGATTCAGGAAGCTCGAAAATTGACTATGGGCCAAAGATGGTGGTATATCTACCACACATGGTGGTAACCATTTTAGAACAAAAGGGGGGTCATTGGCTATCCCCCAGCAGAATGCTAAAATATCAGGTTGTCTTGTTGGAACAAGATGATGTGGAATTAAAAACGGCAACCATTGTAAATCCAGCAATGTTTCTGTCGACGGAAAATCCGACAGAAAGTCCAGAACATGACTGCCTGCTAACTGTTGAACAAGTCTATTCCAGCAGACCGGACCTGAGGGATGAACCTCTGGAAAATCCTGATTTGGAGTTGTTTACGGATGGAAGCAGCTTTGTGAAAAAAGGAAGACGAATGGCCGGATATGCTGTTGTCACCACCACCGAGGTATTGGAGTCAGGAACGCTACCTGCAAATACCTCGGCACAGAAAGCAGAACTGGTGGCATTGAAGCAAGCCTTGCGAATGGCAGAAGGAAAGAGGGTAAATATATGGACTGATTCCAAATATGCATTTGGCGTGATTCATGCTCATGGAGCTATCTGGAAGGAAAGAGGATTGCTCTCAGCCCAAGGTTCATCGATAAAACATAAAGAAGAAATCCTTCAGCTCCTCGAAGAGGTGCAGAAGCCAAAGGAAGTGGCGGTAATGCATTGCAAGGCTCATCAATTTGGTCAGACAGCAGTAAACATAGGTAATCGATTGGCAGACAAAACAGCAAAGGAGGCTGTGGAGCAAGGTATCCTTGCACTAGTACCAGAAAAAAAATAAAAATCCTGAATCTGAAACCAAAATATAGTAAATTGGATGAGCAATTGGCAGAACAATTAAAAGCATCACAAAATACAGAAGGGTGGTGTGTAACGCCAGAAAAGCAGGTAATTGTGACCGCGCAAGTTATGTTGGAACTTGCAAAAGAAAAGCATGCGCAGACACATTGGGGTGTAGATGCTATGGTCTCGAGTCTAAAATCATCTGTAGTGTGTGTAGGAATGACAGGAATAATTAAATCTATAGTGGCCATGTGCCCAATTTGTCTCAAAAATAATCCCTTGAAAAAGGCACCCCTAGGAGTGATAAAACAGGGTAACTCCCCAGGAGATTATTGGCAAGTCGATTTTTCTGAATTGCCCAGGCAGAATGGGCTCAGGTATCTGTTAGTACTAATCGATACATTTTCTGGATGGCCGGAAGCCTTTCCTTGTTGCACCAACAAAACAAGAGAGGTGGTTAAAATATTGCTGAAAGAAATAATACCAAGGTTTGGGGTACCAATACGTATGTCCTCTGATAGGGGACCACATTTTGTAGCAGAAATAGTTCAGCAAGTAAGTAAAATTTTAAGAATAAATTGGGATTTACATACCCCCTGGAGGCAGCAATCAAGTGGGAAAATTGAAAGGATGAACCAAACATTAAAGAGACAAATAAGTAAAATTTGTCAAGAGGTGTCTTTAAAATGGCCACAAGCTTTACCATTAGCACTCCTGAGAATCAGAATTCAACCAAGATCTAAAGATGGTGTAAGTCCATATGAAATTTTCTATGGCAGACCTTATCAGACTCCTTTAATGCCAGGGGATATGAAAATAGCAGGGGGAACAGATTTAAAAATGTATTTGATTTCTTTAGGAAGAACACTTGAAGCACTCCAAAAATACGTTGTGCTGACCAGATCGCTTGCTTTGGATACGCCTGTGCATCAATATCAACCAGGTGATTTTGTGTATATGAGGACTTGGAACTCTGAACCACTGCAGGAGAAGTGGAAGGGACCTTTCCAGGTACTGTTAACAACTTAAAGTGTGATCAAAGTAGAAGGGGTGGAACCATGGATACACTACACTCGAGTGAAGAAGGCTCCTTCATAGAAAACCATCGATAAAGATCCAGAGACTGTAAAACTAATTTTAAAATATGTCTAGAAGGAAGGGCTATCATTGTAAAATATGGAAAAAATAAATTCTGACCTAGAGACTGATGATGATGGGGGCATTGTTTAATGTATTAAAAGTGAAAACAAGAAGTAAGGATCCACTGTCAATAAAACTGGAACAGTTAAGATACTTCCCAAGAATTCTGGAAGAAAATTGGCTTGACAAAATTTTCAATGGATTGGGGTGGAATCTGAGTTCCTGGGTAAAATCCTTAATTAGTACTGAACTACATTTTGTTAATCGTATTTTTAGTGATATTGTTCATTTATTATTGTTTAAAAAAAAAAAGAACTCACAAATAAAACAGCCTTCAATCGAATGATTATTCAGGCTGTTGCTAAAAGACAAAACCTTAGTGAGTCGGTTGCTACACTTCCACCACCCTACAGCGAAACAAGTGGAATATAAGTAAATGTAGTGCTGCAATTTTGAAAAGTATGTTTCAATTATTAATATCTAATCATTTTATGATTAAGATAAAAATTTAATTATGGAAGTATTGAAAAGATAATTATTTCAAAACTTCCAAAGGGAGGAAATGTAACCAAGGTGATGGAATCAGTTAACCATAAACATGAACAATGATGACGCCTTCTACAGGCAGCTGCAAGCAGCCTCACAGTCACAGGCCCTGGTTCTCATGGGGGACTTCAACCACCCTGACATCAGCTGGGAAGACCATACAGCTAGGCAGGCGCAATCCAGGAGGTTCCTACAGAGCATCGATGATAACTTTCTGATGCAAGTGCTCGAGGAACCAACAAGGAAAGGCGCGCTGCTGGACCTTGTACTAACAAACAAGGAGGGACTGGTGGAGGATGCGAAGGTTGGAGGTAGACTCGGCTGCAGTGACCATGAAATGGTTGAGTTCAGGATCCTGCGTGGAGGAAGCAGGACGATAAGCAGGATCAAAACCCTGGACGTCAGGAGGGCTGACTTTGCCCTCTTCAAGGTGTGGAGTCCTGGCTGGACGAGAGGGGACATAGTTTGGTGCGTTGAGCAACCCAGGTTCTGATCCGGAAGTGAGCCTTGGGAGCAGCTGACATGGAACCCTGCTGGGAAGGCAGAGCGACGAGCTCGGGACACTGGAGCAGGGGGAACGTCACCGTTTCCTGCCACACTGTCGCTTCCTTCCTGCCACGTTGCTGTTTCCTGCCACAGTACTGTTTTCACTTCGAGATGCAGCTCTGCACCAATCACAACGAGTTGCAGTAGTTTTGCCTATATATGGGTTGGGGTTTTAACCATTCAGATGCTGTAATAGTTTTGCTATATAAACCTTGTTTTGCTGACTAATAAAGCTGTACGATCATACTCATATTGGGGTCACATCGTTACAACGGGTCCGTTACCCACGCCTACATTTGGTAGCAGCGGATGGACGGTTTCCCTGCAGGAGGCCCTCGGTCTGCGGTGACCAGCTAGAGAGGGGGGCGTGGGAGTAACGGCTGGGAGGGTCCTGCCTGGGTGCGGACGCGCAGGGCAGGTACAGACGGCCGACTCCCAGGGATTTTCGAGCCACACTGGGTTTGCCTGGCGCAGCTAAATTTTAATGTGGAGGCCGTGGTCGCAGGCATGGAGGTGGATGCTGCGGCAACGTTGCTAGTCGGTATTCTCTCTAAGAGAGGAATAGACGCAACGGCAAACCAACTCATGAAGTTGATTAAACTGGGGCAATGATGGGGTCACTTTGCGGATACCCCGCTACTGTTTTCCGTCTCGGAATGGCAAGAGTTAGGAGAGACGATGTGGGAAAGGACAATAACGGGGGAGGACAAGGAGGAAAAGGAGATAAAAGCCGTCCGCGAGCTCTGGCGAACAGTATTACACATCTTAAAAGCCATGAAAGCTGAACGAGAGGTGGCGTGTGCTGCAGCTCAGATGCTAGCTCTGGAGCCCGGGAAAGATCACGCGCCTAAGCCTGGGACATTATCACGGGTTTTCGGGCTACCTGCCGTTAGAGGGATGACTGGGATCACTTGTAACACAATTGCCGAGATTCGAGCGAGTGCAGCGTGCGGTTCCGGTCTCGGCGTAGAGGGGGGTGGCCCACCGGAAGTTGCTGCCAGAGACATCAACTCGAAATGCGAGCCGGACACGGTAGTACGACCGCCCCCAGGGAGCGGGGAGGAGTCGGGTGCGGAAGTGCGACTGTCTTTCGGAAGAGGGGAGAAGCGGCTAGTACCACCCCCAGAGGGGGAGGGAGAAGGGGTGCGGCTTACGACATCGGCCCCTCCTGGGGCGTGGCCTGCAACATGGGCCCCTCCTCTCTATCCACCCCTGCCACATTCCAGTGAGGCGTCTCCACTCCCGACGCCCTCTGATGGCGGCCAGAACGAATTGAAAAAAAAAAAAAAACAAACACCCAAAAAACCGTGTGATCTGTTGCAGTCAGTTTTGCAGAGTCTTCAAGACAAGAGCTCGCAGTTCCAGCATATGTCAATCGTTACCAACCCCCCCCACCGGGAAAATGAGGCTTCCTCTCCGAGATGTTTAGCTGGGCCTCTGGCACGGATCACACCTACCCGCTGGAGCGGTGTTACAAGAGATGCCATCCTAGATGGACAGTGGAACGTTGCCACCATTATCTGAGGTACACAAGCCTCAGCCTGTCCTGTGGTACAGGTTAATGGATGACAATCGTAAGTACAGGTGTTTGGCCGGAGGAGTGGCCACTAAGTTACCACCTGAAGAAAGCCGTGAGCAGGGGCTGGGTCTAACAGACCCTGAGCAGGAATCAGGTCTGTTTTCCGCCCCCCCCCCCTCCCCCGGCTCGCTGGAGAATGGGACAGTCACTGAGAAAAGGAGCGAAGGCTCCATTAAAGAATTTTTTACAGTGAAGTTTGAAAGAACAAAGTCTTGCAGTTTAAAATACCTGAGGAAATCATTACTTGGAAATCAGTGCATACAGCTTTAAATGCTCTAAAACTTACAGAGACTATCTTAGAAGCAGCTTCTATACCTCTGTCCTTATCTCAAAAGCAAGGACAGAGCAGCAGTCTGTTGAAATTTAACCCTACATACGACGAAATTCCTACCGAACATGAGAAGTGCGGGAAGTAAATCTGCCAAAACCTGACGATCCTTTGAATCCAGAGAAACGGGAAGTGGGGTGTAAAAATCCGGCATCCCGAAAGTGCACGACAGGGTCTCTCGACAGCAATTGGCGTACCCGACCTGAGATCAAAACGAGGTAAATTCCAACATAAAACTGCACAGTCCCTCAGACGCTGTACAGCCGCCGCGCCAGCAGTCACCGCATCGAACGGGTCAGCAAACCTTACACCTGGTGGGGCACATGACCCCCCCCGGGCAACCTGTGGCACGGTTCCCCCCCCCCCTCTTTCCCCCCCCCCCCCCTTCCCTCGATCCCAGCGCACCGGCCCATTCCGGCCAGCCCAGGAGCGGCGCGGCGAGAACCATCTTTCTGACATTCAAGGACTTGGTTACAAAAAAATGTATACAATTCAATTACTGCAGTAGAATTCCTTCTGAACAAACAGCTGGACTTTATTATCTTTCCAAGGTTCAGATGGTCTACCTACATGATGTTATTCACTCTGTTGAAAGGTGAAAATATTGACTTTACAGCTGAAGATTTGTCCCCTCTATTTACTTTGTCAAAAGGGACTCAGATTTATTATTTTCCCGAAGATCAATGCCAAAAGCAAAAACTGTTTTACAAAAGATTTCAGATAGAATTGCAATTGCCTTTACCTTCAGAATTAATGTCGAATTGCCAACAAATTTGTATATCATTTATGAAGGTTTTGTTTTACAGCCTTACCCTCTTTTCGATCAGTGGTGTGTTAACACGCAGAAGTTGAAGACTCTGGAATGAATCTTTTTGTCTCATACGCCCATGAAAACATTGACCTCAAAGGTACACATCATAGTGTCCTTAATAGCACAAGGTTGGAATCACTGTCAGCAAGTTGATACTATTTGCCTGCTGCTGGCTAAAAATGACTTTGTGGCATTAAATAGCGAATCCTTATCACTGCAAGCCGCTCTAGCTGATTATTTAAATAACATATGTTATACCCTTCCACGACATAAGCTGTTACATTCCCTCTCTCAAATTTCATTGCAGCCAAAAAACCGATGTGTTTCTGTTCCTATTAAAGTAGCACGAACAGTGTTTTGGAAACAAACAAATTCATCAGATTAGCAATCATCTATTTTAGTCGTTGAAGGATCCACACCAATTGTTAAGCTATCAGCGGCCTTGCACGTTTTTGAATTGTTTTCGACTGAACCACTCAATGTTGTCACAGATTCTGCATGTTGTGAATATTGTTCAACGCATTGCAGATGCAATTGCTATTGAAATTAGAAAATCGTGTACGTGTATATTTTATAATGCATATATAGTTACATACTACTCTACTAAAACCAATAACTGAAGAAAAAGTTGTAGCAGATCAATTGACAATGGCAGCAGTACTGCCACACAGTTTCAAGCAAGCCCGATTATCTCAAGACTTCTTTCATCAAAATGCTTCTTCCTTGCATAAACAATTTGCTTTGCCCCAGGGGCAAGCGACAAAAAATGTTCATGCATGCCCTGACTGTCAATGTATTACACCCGTACCATCGTGTGCAGGAGTGAACCCTCGTGGTTTACGAGCTGATGAGTTGTGGCAAAGTGATGTTACACATATATCAACATTTGGTCGACTGCATTGTGTACATGTTAATGTGGATACTTTCTCAGGATTTCTGCTAGCCACGGCACATACGGGAGAAAAGGAACGTTTCACGGACAATTTCTGTTTTCCTACAGGACTGGAGTATACAACATGTTACAGGTATACCACATTCTTCTACTGCACAAGCCATTGTCGAAAGTGTCCACGGGACCCTCAGAGCTATGCTAAATAAACAAAAAAGGGGGAATCCTATGGGCAGTGTTACCCCACAGGAACAGTTAATGTACTTAATTTTTAAAATCGTTCTGATGATCAATTATTTACAACAGCAGCTGACCGTCAATTCGGGATGGTCCCTCCATTTGTGGTTCGACCAAAAGTATGGTATAAAGAATTTGGGGAATCACAATGGACAAGTCCTATAGAACTAATAATGTGGGGAAGAGGGTATGCGTGTGTTCTTCTTTCAGTAGGCCCTCGATGGTTACCAGCAAAATATGTGAAGCTGTATCATGAGCTGAAAGAACGTAACGCAGAATCCGATGCCAGAGGTGACCACGCTCACTCTCAGGGAGCAACCTCTGACATGGAAGCAGAAGAGATCCACTCTGGATGATCCTATTACACAGGGAACACTGAAAAAATTGCAGCAAACGCAAGTACTCTGATGACTGCAGTGGGTGCATCACCCACACCAATTAATACATTCCTTGCATATTTGGCAATTATCTCCCACAACAGCTTTTGTATAACGAAGCAATCTTGGAGAACACGGTATACGCGATTTTAGAACTGCGTCTGCACAAGAGCAAAGGTCAACTAGCAGACACCGTGAGGAAAAGTATAAACCTTCACCTGAGGGCTCCCGACGACTGCCCAGAGGTGCCAATATGCATGTACAAAAGACATTTATACATATATATATATATAAGAAAAAAAAAAAAAAAGGGGGGGGGGAGAAATGGAGAATGAGAAGTACTTTGCAGAAATGTAATGATTATGTATGTTAATATGGCATAAATATCTAGTAAGAGTGTCTTTTCGGTACACACATTTGAGTAGAACTATTCCCTGTGCGTTCAGTACTGCAGTAAAGAATGCCTGCTTTCTAGAACTCCAGCATTAAGTTTTAGGAAGTTAATTATTTTGCTGCTTTCTAGTAATAGATTTTGGGTACCCAGGTAAGACGCTGCTCTTGAACTTCAGTGGTCCGAGGGATTGCAGGACCTCCAGCCGGCACCGAGGGATTCTCGGGGAGAACCTCTGATCACTGGACCAAAAAGTTGTGACCACGAACCATTAATAAGGCAAAGGCATTCTTCCAGTATTGTTTCTTGTTGCCTATTTGTTAGTCATAGTAAAAGCTTCACAGCATTGAGCTATATCCCTGACGAGTAGGGAAAGTGTCCTTTCTAATCCTGAACTGAAAAGAGAGTACTCTTCCTGAAACTGAGGCTTGGGAATTTGTCTGTTAAATGTTGAATATTATTGTAAGTCCTGTCTTTGCAATATTTGGATTTATGCTGAAAACTTGGTGTGCCTGTGTGTGTGTGTGTGGTCGCGACCATGAACGTGTGGTTTTATGTTACACTGTTTGTATTTCTGTGATCTGATGGATTTATTTGGTTTCTGTGATCTAACGGATTTGTCTGGACTAAGTAACTGTTTCGTGTCTTTTGGTTTGGTAAGTTCTGCAGGTATTGACTATTTCTGGGTTTTGACTTTAGATTGTTGTATTTGGACTCTGATTTATCAAAACTTCGGAAGCATTTGATGCAGCAGGGAATAGATGTGGTGATGTTTGCAGCTTTATGCTTTTATGTACATTAATTTTATCCTATATAGTTAATGAGTCATAGTTCTAGGTGCATTGATCTTAACCTAGGTAATTAATATCGATAGCCAATACTAAATGTTATGGATGTTTGTATATGTGATAAGTATACCTATAGACCAAGTGCAAATTTACTGAGCTCATATTATTGACACACTGCTATTTCGATGCCTGACGTGGTGAGATGCATTCCCTCCCATTGACAATAATGATATGTTGTGGTCAAGCGGTACTTTAATCCCACCATCCACACAGGAAGAAAATTGGATACAAGTAAATCCAGCAAGAAAATTGAATACAAGTAAATCAATCTACACCCATATGCTAGGTAACAGATTTACCATCAGTATGTATCATTCTCAAGTTAATTTAATCTTTCTTTATATCCAGCAGGTTGTGGTATGCACTTCACATCTCTATGTCTTAAATTAGCATTTGTGTTCTTATACTGTTAGTATTGTAGTTTGTGTGGGCCTCTGAAAGAGTGGTAGCAAGCTGAAGACCAAAATTATGTCAGCTCTCATCATCATCAACAACCTCATCAACTATACCTGGCTTGCTCAAAAAACAAAAAGGGGGAATTGTGGAGTCCTGGCTGGACGAGAGGGGACATAGCTTGGTGCGTTGAGCAACCCAGGTTCTGATCCGGAAGTGAGCCTTGGGAGCGGCTGACATGGAACCCTGCTGGGAAGGCAGAGCGACGAGCTCGGGACACTGGAGCAGGGGGAACGTCACCGTTTCCTGCCACACTGTCGCTTCCTTCCTGCCATGTTGCTGTTTCCTGCCACAGTACTGTTTTCACTTCGAGATGCAGCTCTGCACCAATCACAACGAGTTGCAGTAGTTTTGCCTATATATGGGTTGGGGTTTTAACCATTCAGATGCTGTAATAGTTTTGCTATATAAACCTTGTTTTGCTGACTAATAAAGCTGTACGATCATACTCATATTGGGGTCACATCGTTACAACGGGTCCGTTACCCACGCCTACATTTGGTAGCAGCGGATGGACGGTTTCCCTGCAGGAGGCCCTCGGTCTGCGGTGACCAGCTAGAGAGGGGGGCATCAAGGAGCTACTGGGAGGAATCCCATGGGCCAGGGCTCTCGAAGGCAGGGGTGTCCATGAGTGCTGGTCGCTCTTTAAACAACACTTCTTCCATGCACAGGAGCAATGCATCCCCCTGAGAAAGAAATCTAGCAAAGGAGGCAGGAGACCTGCATGGTTAAACAAGGAGCTTCTAGCGGAGATCAGGCAGAAGAGAAAGGTCCATGGAATGTGGAAAGAGGGACAGGCCACTTGGGAAGAGTACAGAAACGTAGTGAGAGCATGCAGGGATGCGACGAGGAAGGCCAAGGCCCACCTGGAATTGAAGCTGGCAAGGGATGTCAAATACAACAAGAAGGGCTTCTTCAAGTACATCAGCAGCAAATGGGAGACCAGGGACAATGTGCGACCGCTGCTGAATGAGGCGGGTGTCCTGGTGACGGAGGATGCAGAGAAGGCAGAGCTACTGAATGCCTTCTTTGCTTCAGTCTTCAGTGCTAAGACTGGCCCTCAGGAATCCCAGGCCCCGGAGGTAAGAGAAGAAGCCTACAAAGAGGACGACTTTCCCTTGGTCGAGGAGGACTGTGTGAGGGATCGCTTAAGCGATCTGGACGTCCACAAATCCATGGGCCCCGATGGAATGCACCCACGAGTGCTGAGAGAGCTGGCGGATGTCATTGCTGAGCCACTCTCCATCATCTTTGAGAGGTCCTGGAGGAAAGGAGAGGTGCCCGAGGACTGGAGAAAGGCCAATGTCACTCCAATCTTCAAAAAGGGCAAGAAGGATGACCCAGGGAACTACAGGCCGGTCAGCCTCACCTCCATCCCGGGAAAGGTGATGGAGCAGCTCATTCTGGAGGCCATCATCAAGCAAGTGGAAGAAAAGAAGGTTATCAGGAGTAGTCAGCATGGATACACCAAGGGGAAATCATGCCTGACCAATCTAATAGCTTTCTACGATGACATGACTGGCTCGGTAGACGAAGGGAGAGCTGTGGATGTTGTCTACCTCGACTTCAGCAAGGCTTTTGACACAGTCTCCCATGATATCCTCCTAGGGAAGCTGAGGAAGTGTGGGCTGGATGAGTGGTCGATGAAGTGGATTGAGAACTGGCTGAATGGCAGAACTCAGAGGGTTGTCATCAGCGGCACTGAGTCTAGTTGGAGGCCTGTAACTAGTGGTGTCCCCCAGGGGTCAGTACTGGGCCCAGTCTTGTTTAACTTCTTCATTAGTGACCTGGATGAAGAGTTAGAATGTACCCTCAGCAAGTTTGCTGATGACACCAAACTGGGAGGTGTGGTAGACACACCAGAAGGCTGTGTTGCCATTCAGCGTGACCTGGATAGGCTGGAGAGCTGGGCAGAGGGGAACCTGATGAGGTTCAACAAGGGCAAATGCAGGGTCCTGCACCTGGGGAGGAACAACCCCATGCACCAGTACAGGCTTGGGGTGGACCTGCTGGAGAGCAGCTGTGTGGAGAGGGACCTGGGTGTCCTGGTGGACGACAGGTTAACCATGAGCCAGCAGTGTGCCCTGGCTGCCAAGAAAGCCAATGGGATCCTGGGGTGCATCAAGAAGAGTGTGGCCAGCAGGTCGAGGGAGGTTCTCCTTCCCCTCTACACTGCCCTGGTGAGGCCTCATCTGGAGTACTGTGTCCAGTTCTGGGCTCCCCAGTTCAAGAAAGATGAAGAGCTACTGGAGAGAGTCCAGCAGAGGGCTACAAGGATGGTGAGGGGACTGGAACATCTCCCCTACGAGGAGAGGTTGAGGGAGCTGGGCTTCTTCAGCCTGAAGAAGAGAAGGCTGCAAGGGGACCTAATAAATGCTTACAAATATCTGAAGGGTGGGTGTCAGGAGGATGGGGCCAAGCTCTTTTCAGTGGTGCCCAGTGACAGGACAAGGGGAAATGGGCACAAACTCAAGCACAGGAAGTTCCGTCTGAACATGAGGAAGAACTTCTTCCCTCTGAGGGTGACGGAGCACTGGAACGGGCTGCCCAGGGAGGTTGTGGAGTCTCCTTCTCTGGAGATATTCAAGACCCGCCTGGACAAGGTCCTGTGCAGCTTGCTGTAGGTGACCCTGCTTCGGCAGGAGGGTTGGACTAGATGACCCACAGAGGTCCCTTCCAACCGCTACTATTCTGTGATTCTGTGATTCTGTAATGCTGCTATGTTCCTGGTACAGCCCTACTCATCTGGACATTAGTAGGAATGAACAGTTATGTTTCCAGTCATTAAGTATTAAGCAATGGTAAATAGGAATAATGTTGCGCGCTAACCACAGATGTATTTATGGTACTTATATGTTGTGGAAACTAACTGAAGCGAAGAATCATACATCTCCCACCAGAGAAGTCAGTTTTTAATTAAATCTAGGAGTTGCCTAGAACCAGTCAAGTCGACCCTGCTGCAGGGACAGGAGCCAGAAGGAGACTGAGCTTGCGCAGAAACAGGGGTCAATCAACGAACACCGTCATGAAGAGGATAAGCCTTCATCTTGAGACCCCCGACGACCACCACTAGGAGGCACTGCGCAAGCGCGGGTGGGAGGAGTGTAGGAAAATGGACTAATTTACTATGAAAGAAATGCGTTATGTAATTTAATGAAAATGTATATTTTTGATCTGTATAAACTGCATAAGGAAAGTATGAGGTATGCACTTTCGGTGGAATTATCCCCCGTGCATCCGGCGCCGCAATAAAGAATGCCTGCCTTTTAACACTACATTGGTGTTATGAGGTTTTATTCCCGGATTTTTGGTGACAAAAACAGTGGCAAACAACCCATACAGTACCACGACAACTAGGTCTGAACAAAGCTCTAAAAAGACATCGTATAATATCATGCTTAAGGTCAAGGCACTCGGCATGGTGAATGAAAGCTGCCTGCTTCAATTCCAAACTCCTCGAAACTCTCAAAGAAAAATTTTATATTTTTTCGACTGAGCCTAATCTCCTGCCAGAGCCCTTGTTTGGACTCAGACCCCCTCTCAAGCCCCCGGCCTCACATTGGGCACCAATAATAATCTGTCACAGGTTAAAGCAGGGCATCAATAAACCGAGTGGCAGATGCTTTCTATTAACCCTCACCCTCCCACCAGGGGAAGGGAAAAGGTGGAAATTGAATATAAGAAGTTTTACTAATAATACTAATAATATTAATAATAAGAGAAATAATGTAAAATATACAAAACCGTTACTGAGTTTCCCAGAGTTAGGTGTTGAGCGCTGGCGTCCTGCCAGCAGCTGCTAGGCAGCACCAGGAAGTCCCGGACTGGCCTCGGCAATATACAGGAACTGGACTCAGGGATGCACGGACTGGAATCTGGATCAGGATTGCAGGTAGAACAATGAACAGAGTCCTCTTCAGAAGACGGCCATGGACAAAGAGAACGAGACCCTCGTGATCCCCCAGCTTTAAACTGAGTATGATGTGCATGGCTTGAATACCTCGTTGGTCAATATCGGGTCACCTGTTCTGTCCGCCCCTCCCTGCATGTACGACCCTTTCTGACTCCTCACTTGCGGGACCTAAGAGATCTGTCGGTGACCTCGGCTGCTATGGTGATAATTATAACCAGGGGCCTTTTTTTGCATTCCTTTCCTACCGTTAGCTCAGTGTAACTATAAACATTAGGTGTTATCAGCTTTGGAGCTGACAGTGTCTGTAAAGTATGCAGCCAACTTCAGAAAAATGCAGTTACTTAGGAGAACTTAGCTGTAAGGAAGATTCACTAAAAGAGAATTAGTTCTGTTTTAACCAAAACTAGGACAGATGGTCACTTTTTTTGATGTATTTTTGTGTGTGTTAGGTTGGATAAGACAAATGGTGGGAAAACAGGTATAGATTAGCAGAACGTCTTTGTTTGAACCACTGTGGGCTGTGACTGGGATCCTGGTCAATACTTGTTCCTGTATCTTGAGCATTGGAAAGTATTGTTTTTCAGCTACACCTTTCGCTATCAATTAAGTTAAATAGAACTGACTTCTGAAGGTACAAATTCTGCATCAGCTTGAAGTGTTTTTCCATTGATTTCAGTGGAATTCAAGCATGCTTGTCGGTATGTCACCGAAAATCCGGGAATAAAACCTCGTAACACCAATGTAGTGTTAAAAGGCAGGCATTCTTTATTGCAGCGCTGGATGCATGGGGGATAATTCCACCAAACGTGCATACCTCATACCTTTTCCATGAAGTTTATATAGATCAAAAATATACATATTTATTTTATTCATGCATATTCAATATTATTCTCTTTGGTGATTGGTGTAAACTTTTCTCACTTCCTATGTAAATTGTTGTGCAGACTCAGTTACCCTCTTCTATTGTTCCTTTTTGGGTAGGTGGTATTACTTGAGTAGGGGGTCAGTGAGTTGGTGGTCGCGATCTCCCCCTGCCGGAATTACCTTTTACCTATTAGGCTCGCAATCTTGGCAATCCTGGTCAGTTTCTTTAGTCCATTTCACAGAACCACACTCCATCATTTCTCTTGACAGAAACACAATTACCTACTATGGTTAGCATTAATGGTTACCTAGAGACTAGACCCTCTGTTCCAAGACCTAATGTCCAGGTGGGTCGGGCTGTACCAGGAACGTAGCAGCACTGTTCATGTTTATGGTCAACTGATTCTATCACCCTGGTTACAGGTAGAGCATGGGAAGCTGAAAAAGTCCTTGACTTAGTATAAGCACTATCTAACAACAACTAAAACCATCAGTGTGTTATCAACATTATTCTCCTACTAAATCCAAAACACAGCTCTATATCAGATACTAGGAAGAAAATTAACTGTATCCCAGCCAAAACCAGGACAAAAACACAGCACTATACCAACTACTGTTGTCCCAAAAGTGGGATCGTTTACCCGGTGTGTGATATGCCAATATATGCACAGAGCATTGTTTTATTGTATTGTTTTATTGCATATTTGTGAAGATATGGGTGGTAGGCGGCAATTCCACAAAGCTAACACACTTCTTAGCAGAGTCACAAGGACTATGTACTCTTACAAAAACAAAGAAATTACTCATTACACTCTGATTGGTTCATCGGGTTATATGCTTGTCTTGGAGGTACACTCCTTCCTTACTTAACTATGCGTGCTCTCAAGCTGGGGGCGTGTAGTCTTTCTGGTTCTGAATTGAGTCGGTGGTTGTGATCTCCCCCTGCCGCCTTTACCTTTTTCCTAGTTACCTAGATCTTTGTTAACTTCATTCTTCTTCGGCAAGGATCCAGCTTTTGGCGCCTTCTGGGCTGGATGTTCCCCTTTTATCAGTCTGTTAGCTCCTCTTCAAGGGTACAATTGTTACTAAGGCATGCATTGTTTATACAAAGTAGTCAGGACTAAAATGAAACAATGTCACTATGACCTAAGCATTTTTGCCCTATATCACTATGACCTAATCATTACTATGACCTAAATATTTCTGCCCGATATCACTACTAGGGAGAAAATTAACTCTATCCCAGCCGAAACCAGGACAGAGCAAAATTTTACCTGAATATGCATTCAGAGACAGTTTTGCCTATAACAAATGTGTTCCCTAAAATGAACAGAATGTTTACTCTGAAAATGAAAACTGATTCAATTTAAACATAATGTGCTAATAATACAGTACAATACTTAGCACTGTGGGTCATAGCTCATGCATGGGACTTCTCTGTGCTACAATAAAACTAATAAGCAGTAATAACAGGTATGGCTGTCTATACAAAAGACATGTATAGTGCTTGGCTTGCTTCTGCATAGAATTCTAATTTAGAAGAAAAGTAGCACTAAGCAAAATGAATATAACCTATATTAAACAGACTAAAACTTGTTAAGTGATAGCTTATAAAAATAACTAAACAGTGAATCTTTGACCAGTTGGGGACATTTCTAGTTGGTCTTGCGGGAATCTGAATATGTTTGTCGTAAATATATGTCATAAACTCATTGCTGCTAGAATTTGCAGATAATAGTGGTGTTTGTAAATAACAAAAGGAACAAGTTGATCATGTATGCTGACCAAGATCATAGAATGATACCAATGAACTGAAACAAACCAAACAAACCCTCTTGTTTTTTCATGGAATTTGAAACTAAATAAGTGCAATTATTGTGATACAGCAGTGAAACCCACTCCAATTACAATGTTTAAAGTGCTCTGTTCACAGCTGATAAAAGAACTCGAAATGCAAAGATAAGCACTGCAGGGTTTTTAAGGCAATGGGACTTCATTTCTATACATTTTTAATCACCAAGCAGTGTTTGCTGAGCTTTTTACAATAAAGCTACCCAAATTTAGGTTAACATAGAGTTCACCAAGTTACTGCTTCCTCACAGAGAATATTATGTTTATAGTCCCTACTGTTCTTAATCTTAGCTGCGCTTTTCTGATCCTTTCAGCCTTTTAAAGATGAGAAAAACCTATTTGGTCATCTTATCCATCTGTCTGCTAGTGGAAGACTACCTCTCAACAGTATATTTCTCCAGTCCTAATTTTGAATGAATTGCATGCTTGGGGCCTTCATATCTTTCTCTTAGTTGACAGTTTCACAAGAGATGATATTAGCACTGGCCATATTACCAATGAGGAAAATATTATACTTTGCTTACCTTAAATAAATCTTCCTGCGGCTTCAGTCCTGTCTGAATATATTACTCACTATATATTTCTTCAAAGATGTTATGTGCTCTCACTGTGTATTGTGAATACTTCTTCAGTTCTTCCTTCGGAGACTACATTTAATTAATGAAGTGAGTCAACCTAAACAAACCATTGAACTAAATTTCTTCAATTCCAGTCTATATCCCCTCCTCCCAAAACTTGTTTGCATTCATTGTTTCAATAAAAATCCCATCCCCACCCTCTCTGCCATCAGTTGTATCAGAGCTGACAGCAGTTGAAATTTTAATGTATATGGTCCACATACATTTTCATCATTTAAGTCATCTTAATATTTAGTGGTAGTTAAGAGCTTAGTTGACTTACGCACTGTTTAATATTCTACTGCTTGGAATGGTGGAATCTTGACTGTGCATCTAGTGCTATCTATTATAGTATTGTGGTTTAGAATTAATAACGTCATCTGCTGTTTATTCATAGACTAGAAAATGAGTACAAGTTTTCCTCAGCTTTTAGCTCCTGTTTTCTCAACTTTGAAAGAATTAGTCCAAATGAAAAAGAAGTTCTATTTGCATCTGCTAAATAAAATGAAAGCAGAAGCAATTAAGGCAAAAAAAAAATATACACTGCTCCCCCCCCCTCCCCCCCCCCCCCCGCACTTGCTTCTGGAGAAGTGTTAGAACTAGGATTTGTTCCACTGTGAAGACTGAAAATAGTATTCTTATTTTATATAACACATGATGCTATGACATACTTGTGTAGATCAAGTTGTATCAAAGTCTGAAAAAAATTTGGTTGCTAATTATATATATATATAGTTAAGAAAGCCTTTTAACTTCCTAAAATTTGAGAAGAACTCAAAGGAACAGCCTCTTCTACTAGGGATCATAGAGAAGACAGAGCCAGACTATTCAGAGCTGCCTGCTGACTAGCAAGAGATATTCTAACTGTGCACAAGGAAAAAAAAAACAGTGAGAGTTGTGCAGCACTGGAACAAAGACCCAGAGAGGCCTTGGAGACTTTCAAAATTTGCCTGGATAAGGCTCTGAGCAGCCTGATCTAACTTTGAAGTTAGCCCTGTTTTGAGCAGAAGGTTAGACTACATGATACATTTTTTAATAAAGAAAGAATTATTTCTGAGAGTAGTTAATAGTCTCAGTCCTGACACTTTTGGTGCACAGAGATTAATAAATAGAATAAACTGTATGACCTGTATGATTATTTATCATGGCTTTTATCACCAGCAATATATTTATGAATGAACGTATAAGGAATTTTGATGTTAATCTTTCTGTTGAACAACCTCAGTAATTTTAACTTTTTACCATTAATGTCTCTTATTCTTCCTATTCATTCTTTCCTCAACTTTTTCTTTCTATCTTTCCCTTAGGTTTCTTATTTTTTCTTATTTTCAACAGGGTCTTCTTTTCTTGTCTTTTTGCTCCTTAGTTATAAAACTGAATTCTCAGTCTCTTTCTGTCTTATCTGATCTTTTCCTAACTAAAACTTCTTTTTCTGTCCTGTCCTTCCATTTCCTTTTCCTATCTTTGAAAAACAAAACACAATCAATGCCAAATCTCCGTTCTTTTTTCTTTATTCTTTCTCTCAGTTATTTTTAATGTGTAGTTCACTGTAGGATAGTAGTATCCTCAGACTCCACCTTTCAGGGTGGGCAGAACAGAGCTGGCAGATCTTTAAGGATGCTTTCCGTAGAGCACAGGAGCTCTTAGTCCTCAGGTGTAAAAAGTCAGACAAGGAAGGCAAGAGACCAGCATGGCTGAGTCAAGACCTGCTGGTCAAACTAAAAGGCAAGAGGGAACTGCACAGGCAGTGGAAGCAGGGGCAGGTATCTTGGGAAGAATATAGGGATGCTGCCCGATTGTGTAGGGATGAGGTCAGGAGGGCCAAGGCACGGCTTGAGCTGAACTTGGCAAGCAATGCTAAGAATAACAAGAAGGGCTTCTACATGTATGTCAGCCAGAAAAGGAAGGTTAAAGAAAGCGTGCCCCCCCGATGAGCATGAATGGCAACCTCATATCAACAGATGAGGAGAAGGCTGAGGTACTCAAGAACTTTTTTGCCTCAGTCTTCACTGGCAATCTCTCTCCTCGCCCCTCCCAAGTTGATGGACTGCAAGATGAGGACCAGAGGGGCAAAGCCCCTCCCACTGTAAGGGAAGACCAGGTTCGGGACCACCTGAGGAACCTGAACATACATAAGTCTATGGGTCCTGATGAGATGCATCCCAGGGTCCTGAGGGAATTGGCTGATGTCATTGCCAAGCCACTCTCCATAATATTTGAAAACTCATGGCAGTCAGGAGAAGTCCCTGGTGACTGGAAGAAGGGAAACATTGTGCTCATTTTTAAAAAGGGTAGGAAGGAGGACCCTGGGAAATATCGACCTGTCAGCCTCAGCTCTGTGCCTGGGAAGATCATGGAACAGATCCTCCTAGAAGCTATGCTAAGGCACATGGAGGACAGGCAGGTGATTTGAGACAGACGGCATGGCTTCACCAAGGGCAAGTCCTGCCTGGCCAATCTAGTGCCTTTCTATGATGTGATCTATCTGGACTTCTGCAAAACCTTTGACACAGTCCCTCACAACATCCTTCTCTCTAAATTGAAGAGATATGGATTTGACGGGTGGACTGTTTGGTGGATGAGGAATTGGTTGGAAGGTCACAGCCGGGGGTAGTGGTCAACGGCTCGAGGTCCAAATGGACGCCGGTGACAAATGGTATCCCTCAGGGGTCTGTACTGGGACCGGTGCTGTTTTAACATTTTCATCAATGACTTGGTGAGATCGAGCGCACCCTCAGCAAAGTTTGCAGATGACACCAAGCTGAGTGGTGCAGTTGACACACCAGAAGGACGGGATGCCATCCAGAGGGACCTGGACAGGCTGGAGAGGTGAGCCTGTGGGAACCTCATGAGGTTCAACAAGGCCAAGTGCAAGGTCCTGCATCTGGGTCGGGGCAACCCCCGCTATCGATACAGGCTGGGGGACGAAGGGATTGAGAGCAGCCCTGCTGAGAAGGACTTGGGGGTACTGGTGGACGAAAAGCTGGACATGACCCAGTAATGTGTGCTCGCAGCCCAGAAGGCCAAACGTAACCTGGGCTGCATCAAAAGAAGCATAGCCAGCAGGTCGAGGGAGGTGATTCTGCCCCTCTGCTCTGCTCTCGTGATCCCCACCTGGAGTACTGCGTCCAGCTCTGGAGCCCCCAGCACAAGAAGGACATGGACCTGTTGGAGCAGGTACAGAGGAGGGTCACAAAGATGATCTGAGGACCGGAGCACCTCTCCTATGAGGACAGGCTGAGAGAGTTGGGGCTGTTCAGCCTGGAGAAGAGAAGGCTCCAGGATGACCTTATAGCAGCCTTCCAGTACCTGAAGGGGGCCTATAGGAAAGATGGGGAGAATATTTTCAGCAGGGCTTGTTGCGATAGGACAAGGAGCAATGGCTTTAAACTAAGGGAGGGTAGCTTCAGACTGGATATAAGGAAGAAATTTTTTACCATGAGGGTGGTGAAACACTGGAACAGATTGCCCAGAGAGGTAGTGGAGGCCCCATCCCTGGAAACATTCAAGGCCAAGTTGGACGGGGCTCTGAGCAACCTGGTCTAGTTGAAGATATCCCTGCTCACTGCAGGGACGTTGGGCTAGATGACCTTTAAAGGTCCCTTCCAACCCAAAGCATTCTATGATTCTATGATTCATTAACTTTCAGTTCTTTGGCACTCGCATGTCTCAGCTTGTATGAATTATGAATTTACAGCTACCGAGATCTCACCAATCAAAATTTGTAGAGTTCCCCTATGCTGCCCTTATTGGAAGAACAGTGAAAGGAAGGAGTAAAATTGCTTCTTACTGTGACCAGGACTAAGTATGTATAAAGTTGGCATAGTTTCAGTTCAGAATGTCAGATCAGCCAAGGAATCACAGGAGTAGATTTGATTCCACAGAACTCAGGGGAGCCTGCGTGACCTTTTGAGTTGTGAACTATAACCTGGTCAAAGACTGTGAAAGAGAGATTGGAGGTTTGTTGTTTAGTAAGGCTCATCAGATTGATACTGTGGTGGTTTGACTTTGGCCAGCAACTAAGCACCCACCAGCTGCTTCCTCACTCCCCCCTCTCCCCCAGCAGTATGGAGGAGAGAATCAGAAGGCCAAAAGGAAGAAATTACTTGTGGGTTGTGATAAGGACAGTTTAATGATTGAAGGAAAGTAAAAAACCAACCATGTGTTGAAAAGGCAATCCCTCGCCACCTCCCACAAGAAGACTGATGCCCAGGCAGTGTCCGAGAAACAACTACTTTGGAAAGATTTCCCCATCTTTTTTTAGTGCTGACCATGATGCTGTATGGCATGGAATACCTCTTTGGCCAGTTCAGGTCAGCTGTCCCAGCTGTGTCCCCTCCCAATGTCTTGTGCACCTGCAGCCTACTCCCTGAGGGGGCAGAGTGAGAAACAAAGAAAGACTTGAGCATGTGCAGGCACTGTTCACCAATAGCCAAAACATTGGTGTGTTATCAACAGTGATTTAGTCACAAATCTAAAACACAGTGCCATACAGGTTGCTATGAAGAAATTTGACTCCATCCCAGACAGACCCAGTACAGATACAAATGTTTTATTCTGCAAATCTCTCTTTCACAGCTGGTGGACATCTTTAAAATCTAACTGAAGTGCATCATCTAAAGGATAGGTCTTAAGATATTTTTGTCTTGGATATACTTTGGAGTCTTTGATATCTCACTTAAAAAGCACACCCATACTGTCTATTTTCCTGGATGTGTTATGAAGTTCAGTGAAATATTTGTGAAGTGTAATTAAAATTAAATACTAAACCCTACAAAAAGCAAGGACTGTAATGAAATGAGTTCTGTTCCCTGCAGAGTTGTGCTCACTGTGTGTGGTGGGTTAACCTTGGCTGGCCTCCATGTGCCCACCCAGCTGCTCTCTCACTCTCTCTCCTCAGCAAGATTGGGAGAAAATAAGATGAAAAAAACCTCATGGGTTGAGATGAGGACAGGGAGATTGCTCACTAATTACTGTCACAGGCAAAACAGACTCAACTTGAGGAAGACTAATTTATTCCCAATTAAAAATAAAGTAGGATATTGAGAAACAAAAAGCAAAGCTAAAAACACCTTCCTCCCATACCTCCCTTCTTTTTCCCAGGCTCAACTTCACTCCTGCCTCTTCTACCTCCTCCTCCACCACCAAGTGGCAGAGGGGGGATGGAGAATGGGGGTTGCAGTCAGTTCATAAAGCTTTTTCTCTGCCGCTCCTTCCTTCTCATGCTCTTCTCCTGCTCCAGCATGGGGTCCCTCCCATGGGAGACAGTCCCTCACGAACTTCTCCAGTGTGGGTC
Source organism: Opisthocomus hoazin (assembly GCF_030867145.1). Taxonomy (NCBI): domain Eukaryota; kingdom Metazoa; phylum Chordata; class Aves; order Opisthocomiformes; family Opisthocomidae; genus Opisthocomus; species Opisthocomus hoazin. Next base: position 30,108,209 of record NC_134453.1, read on the forward strand.
CTTCCCACAGGCTGCAGTTCTTCACAAACTGGTCCAGCATAGATCCTTTCCACAGGGTACAGTCCTTCAGGAACAGGTTGCTCCCACATGAGTCCCCCACAGGCCACAGTTCTTGCCAGGAAACCTGCTACTGCATGGGCTCCTCTCCACGGGCTGCAGTTCCTGCCAGGAGCCTGCTCCAGTGTGGGCTCTCTGCAGGGTCACAGTCTCCTTCAGGGCACATCCATCTGCACCCGCGTAGGGTCCTCCACAGACTGTGGGTGGACATCTGCTCCATCGTGGTCCTCCATGGACTGTAGGGGGACAACCTGCGTGTCACCATGGTCTTCACCATGGGCTGCAGGGGAATCTCTGCTCCGATGCCTGCAGCACCTCCTCCCCCTCCTTCACTGACCTTGGTGTCTGCATAGTTGTTTCACATTTTTTCTCACTCCTCTCTCTCACAGCTGCTGCATAGTGTTTTTTTATCCTTTCTTAAATATGTTATCACAGAGGCACCACCAGCTTTGCTGATTGGCTCAGCTTTGGTCAGCAGCGGGTCTGTTTTGGAGCCGGCTAGAACTGGCTCTGTCCAACATGGTGGCAGCCTTATGTGTCTTCTCACAGAGGCCATCCCACAGCCTCCCCTCCCCACTACCAAACCCATGCCACGTAAACCCAGTATACCCTGTTAGATCTTTTATAGGATTTAATGTTTAACAACTTCTTCGGAAGATAGTTTTTGTGTTCAAAGTTGATACTCTGGGTTTTCCAGCACCTGAATGGTAAAAGGTAGTGAATGTTGTTTCTCAGACTAAAAGCTTTAATCCACATAAGCTTGAGGAACTATATAAAAATATGAATTAGATACTGTCTGGTTTTATATTTGTATTTATATTTGTATGTTGTAGAGTATTAGCAATGTTAGTTATGTATCATTGAATAGGTGCTTTGATGTATGCACATCAAAATAAATATACAAATATACAAATATACAAATATACAAATATACAAATATATAAATATAATGCTGTTTTCATAAGCTGTAAAATAGGCAAACATCTTTGAAAACATTCTATAATTAAATATTCATTCAACATACAGGTGAACCAGTGCCCTATCATGCCATTTGATTGCTGTATTTCACATGCAATTTAGTTTTAATTTGTTTTACCCCAAATGCAAGGGGAGTTAATTATTCTGTTTGAATAATAGCTCTTGTAGCCTTCTTGCTGTCTCAGGGAATTTCAGATCATACTTCTGTTCTTGTAGAAAATATTACAGCTCTATTAATGTGAGAGAGAATTTTTTATACTTCAGGTACTGTTTAAGGTAAAGAAACTTCAGTGGAGTTTAGACATGATTAACCTGGAAAATAAGTTTTTGAACCTCTTGTCTGCTCCAGGCTATATGTCTCCACACCTGTCTCCCCTGGGAGCACCAGAACATGTGCCCAGTCCAATGTCTGGATGAGGTCCAACTCCACCCCAGATGACTCCAAGTCAGCCAGGACCCATGATACCAGGAGACCCACAAGTTATGAGTCAACCCAACAGAGGTCCTTCCCCTTTCAGTCCTGTACAGCTACATCAGCTCCGAGCTCAGATTCTAGCGTACAAAATGTTAGCTAGAGGTCAGTATTTACCAGAAAACCTCCAACTTGCTGTTCAAGGAAAGAGGACCCTGCCTGGAATTCAGCAGCAACAGGTTTCTACTGCCTATAGCAGGCAATCAAGTAAGTGAATGTAGGCACCATTTCATTGGCAAGATACTGCTTTAAGTCCTACCTGTGGAAAACAACAGAAATTGTTGGTGCGCGGGCATATAATTTGAAACTGCAGAACAGCTTTAAGTTGGAGTAAGTGCATCAAGCACATTATTAATAGGTTATTAATTATTTTTAAAAATAGAGATAAAAGTAATTTATATACTGTCTGTCCTGATTATACCTGCCACTTTTGAAAATGTTTGTCATATTTTGTAAATTACATTTTACTGCTCTTCTTAGAATGTGTTTTCATTCCCCTGTTGCCATGCAGAAAAATACATGTAAGATCTAGAAGTTGACTGATTATGCAGATCATGAAAATTGAAACTATATGCAGTATGCTGTCAAGTGCATAACCTAGGGAAAAGAGTTTGTCATAATAATAATAGATATTATAATGCAGTACGCAAACTTATTTCGGTCTTAAACAGCTGTGTTACTTTAAACAGCTTGCACCTGTTATGTTTTCTGAACAAGTCCAATCCTAAGATTAATTTAATGGGAGGAAGGGAAAGGAGGGGAGTTTTCTGTTGAAGTTTGGTTTTGTTTGTAAGTTCATTAATTTGTATGATGATTGTCTTTCACTTTTTCCCTCCTCCACAACCTCAAGAAAATAAAGAAGTGGTTTATCTAGCCATGTGGATATTATATGGATCCCACTGTGATATCTTAATAACAGTACTATGTGCATATTTTTTGACTCTTCATTACTTTCAACTTCAGAACATTTAGGACCTTTTCCCATAGGAAAAAATGATTCCAGTTTACTTAAAGGCAGTTTTAAATATCCTTTATGTATTTCTTTTGTCTTTTCCATTTGTATATTTTTTAACGAAGGGCTATGAAAATGTGATCTTTATTTTTAAAAATTAATCTCCTCCTTCTGTTTATTACTCACTTGAAATAATAATCCTATGTTTCGTGATATCATAATATACACCATACAAATTATTTTGGGCACAAAATTAGCTTCAAGAACAGATTAAAAATATGCTGATTATTTTAAAGAGTTAACGATTTCTGTAAACTGTTATTTAGCTTTAGAAGCTGAGGGTAAAGATGATCTTATTTTCTTAAAAAATAATTTGAATAACTGATCACTTAATTTAAATGCATGTGGCTTTGTCATCAAGTATTTTAAAATAGGTAATTTTTAATTTTTTTGCGTGGTGGAATCCACTTAAATCTGTATGTAATGCACAAAGCTTATTTGCATAAATAGACTAGCATATTGGAATGCAGAGAGATTTTTTTAGTGTGTAGCATTGTTTTATATTTTAATAATTTTTTTTCCTCTGTTAAATTGTAGGTATTGGGTCACATGCAATGAGTGGTCCTACAGCTGGCCCAGGACCAGCTCCCGGAGTACCTGGACATATAGCTGCCATGACCCCTAAACCTTGGACAGAAGGTAGAAGGGAGTATAGCAGTAATTTTATATCATGCATACAGTTAAGGTTAAACCATGTGGGTAGGGATTGGGGAAAAGAGTCAGGAAAAAGAATGGGGAAATAAAAAGGCATAAAGAAGAAATGGTGTGACCTTTACTTTGCCTAGGTCTTAAATATCAAGGAGTGTTTTACCACTTATTCAAAGGTGAATGAGTTGACCAGATGAAATTATTGCAGCTGTTAGGCAGCTTGAACATGAAGCACCCTCTACAATCAGAATTAAATATATAAGAAGCTTGTTCCTTTTCCAGAGATTGATGCAGATGGTTGAATGCCAGATGGTCAGGATGCTGGATCTGAAGTGAAATTGATTACAAGACTACAGGCATACTGTGTAGTTGTATTTTTTAGCAATAAATTATTATGTTTCCTCAAACAATCAAGTGATATCTTTATTGTTGCAGATGTCTGTTCCGACTGACTATCTTACATCTGTGTGCATGAGTGACTTCCTGACTTGTTAGAGTACTGAAACTTGTGCTGTCATTGGCAGGTGCTATATTCATGTTAACTGATGAGTTAACTTTCAAAATAGTTAGAATGCTATAACATAAAAGAGTAATCAGATGCCAAGTATTTCAGATACATAAATATAATTAATTGGGAGTTGGGAGCAAAATGGAAGCTATTTATATTTGCCAGGTATATTTAAGTACTGTTGCTGAAATTTTGATATGGCTTACTGGTTCTCACAGAGAGTTGTAAAAGCAGGCCTACCCATGCTTCTAGTTAAATTGTGACTGTGGATACATCCTTGCAAGTGGTATAAGGACAATGTACATATGAAGAGGCAGAATTTGGTCCTGCACTTATATGAAACTAGTTCTAGAGGGCTCTTACTAATGCTAGATTTACTTAAAAATCAGTGTGAAATAAAAAAAAAAAATTGGTGTTGTTCATAAATTAACATGCACTTTTATTATTTTTGGATCACTTTCTGCAAGGTCCATTTGAGTTTGTTTCTCTATAGGAAGGGAAACCTAGCATTTTTCATGATAAGTTTGAATGTTTGTCTTAGCTTCATGTTTTAACCTGAAAAATAATCTTGGATTTTTTACTGCATTACATATTTTGTGTTATCATGTTTCTAATGTTCTAGGCCAAGCCCCAGATATGAGTGTTCCCAATACACCACAAAAGCTCTCTGTACCACCTCCTAGTGGGAGGCCTTCTGCTACTGCTGCTTCCCAGCCTTCTGCAGCCATGCCTGGGCCCTCTGTACCACAGCCCACACCTGGACAGCCTTCACCTATTGTGCAGCTGCAGCAAAAACAGAATCATATCAGCCCCATCCAGAAACCACAAGGATTGGATCCAATTGAAATACTCCAGGAACGTGAATATAGGTAAAAGCTGAATAACAAGATTTAAATACATATGTTTATTTTTTACTTTCTTAGTTGGCGCTCTTGCAATCACCCCCTGTATTGTAGTAAACATATTTTAAATTGAGTTTCCATAGAAGGACCATGTCAAATACAAGTACAGAGGCATCAAACTGTAAAGCATGATTTAATTTCAGCCCAAGTTCTGAATTAGCAAAGCATATTGGTAGTATCATTGCAAACCAGCTTAACTTTTAAATGGACTCAAGTACTGGATTAGTGTGATGTTTGGAAAGCTACAGATAATAACAGCTATGAAATTAAAATCCTTGGAATCCACATGGAAACTGTTTTAGTACAGAAAGTATTCAGAACCATAAACAAAAGGAAATTAGCAGAAAAAAATGGCAATGAAAAGACTGAAGAATAAGTGGCCAAAGCAAAAACTAATTTTGTATAATGATAAATGGGTTAACTGGACTACCAAAGAATAGAGTATTAAGGAGGTGAAAGTGAAGATGAAAAATAGGATACCAGGAAGTATGGTCCATAAATGTTGAGTTAGACTCCTAAGTAAGTGTTGTGGTTTAGCCCCAGCTGACAACTAGGACCATGCATCCGCTCACTGGCAACTAGGACCACGCAGCCACTCACTCTCCCCCCAGTGGGACGGGGAGGAGAATGGACAAAAAGTAAAACTTGTGGGTTGAAATAAAGACAGTTTAATAGGACAGTAAAAGGAAGAGAGAATAATGATAATAATAATAACAGCAACAACAACAACAGCAAATATACAAAACAAGTAATGCACAATACAGTTTCTCGTCACCCGGTGATCAATTGCCGTCTTGAGCAGCGATTGTGGATCTCATGGATTCCTGCCCCCCGGCCAACCCCCATTTATATACTGAGCATGACGTCTATGGTATGGAATATTTCCATTGGTCAGCTTGGGTTAGCTCTGGCTGTGCTCCCTCTCAGCTGTTGTACACCTGCTCATTAGCTGAATATGAGAAACTGGAAAAAGTCCTTGATTCCTAGCAACAACTAAAAACATCAGTGTATTATTCTTCTCATACTAAATCCAAAACACATCAGCTACTGGGAAGAAAATTAACTCTATCCCATCTGAAACTAGGACAGTAAATATCCTAATTAAAAGGTGGTGAGTACACAATAATCTTAGTAACACACAGAGGATTTAATCTCTTAAGATTTTCTGTTATTGGAAAGAAACTGTTCCTTCCTCTTACTGAGACTGTTATACAATTCCCCTTGAGGACTGAAGGAGGAAAAAGGCTGACTTGTATCTAAAGTATGTTCCTGGTCACTATCAGTGACAGAAAGCAGGCTACACATAATGTATTTGCTTGATTTGAAATGAGAATGCCTCTTCTTGTTACTAAAACAATGAGGGTATAGGGGGAAAGTAGACAAAAGACGGTAATCTCACTGAAAACAGGATTAAATGAATACTTGCTTTGTCAATGTGTTCTACCTTTTCAGATACAGGAGAGAGGGTAAGTGGCATTAACCTTTATAGGACATCAAGCATCTCAGGAAGGATATGGTGTGATATCCAGAAACCAGGCCTTGATCCAGTAAAACACTTGTGGTTTTTACATAAGAGCATGCTTAAGTGCTTTTCTGGCTTATAGTTGTGGTCATTCTGTCAGCCTCATAATTTTCACCTTAGCATGGAGTGGCTGTAGCTGTTTTGGTGTGTACATTCATGATCTAACAGCTTTTTCAGAAAATATGTAGGATGCACCATATTTCACTGTTGCTCCGAATGAGGGATCACAGCATTAACCTAAGCCAGCAATCATTTGGCCAATATTGCATATTGCAAAACGCATTTGTAACCGCTTCTGCCCTTCCAGCCCTGCTCCATTGCTGCATTGTTTGTGCCAAATTTTATGACTTGAGGACATGCATAAGTGGAGGAGGAAGGGGAGCAAGGGACAGCAGAAAATAACTGAGGTAGATCTATTCAACTCTGTAGAAATTGGTTGCAGTTACAGCATATCCATTAGGTTCTAAATAGCCTGATCTAGGCAGGCTAAATAAGATGAAAGTTTGAGAAGGATTCCGGAATAGTAGAATTGTTTTTGTAATGGCTGGCTAGTAATTCAAGCTTTTTAAATATTGAATGTTGTTGGGAATTTGTTTTGTTTTGTATACCAAGGTGCTTGGAAAGTGTATAGATCTTTTCATTATTTAAACCTAAATAAGTAACACCAAACTAAAGCTGTGAAAGCATCTTTTATGCTTATGGTAATAGACTTACCTTTAGTACAAGTAGAGTTAACATAACGGTATGAAGTATTCATGCCTTCTTAGTAAAATGGGGATAGAAAAAAGTTAATATAAACATTTTCATCCTGAAAACACAGTGAAGTTAGCAATATCTTTGAAAAACAATTACTGAATAGTAAACAAGAGAGCTCCTTTTTTTAAGAAGAGAAAGCATTTTACTATGAAATATTTTTTTTTAGATAAAAAGGTGAATTATTCACATCTTCAATAAAGATGCAAGATGCTTCAACAAATCCCATAATTCAAATATCCAGACCAAAAGATAGAATTTTGGCATATTGCCTCACTGTGGAGAAGTCTCTGCTTTAAATCTGATGCCACAGCCTGTGGCCTTGAGCATGGTGTTTCTTAACTAAAGCTGTGAAGTCTACTGTGTCACATTCACTTACTGCTAATTTATCTGCTATATAAGAAGTCACTTGCTGAGGTATTTGGGCATTCCTCTTTGTGCATATGCACCCCCATAAGTGATTAATAGTATGCTTTTGGGAGAGATGCATGTTTCTATACACCTTTCAACTTTTATGGATTGCTTATGTAGCATATATGTTAGAGCATGTCCTAGTTTCATGCAGGGCATCTCATCTCTCTCTTGTCTCTCTCTTTTCCTCTCTCATCTCACCTCTCTCATATCTCTCTCCCTCCTTTCTTGTATCTAACGTCTATCTTGTCTCTCTTGCCTCTCCTCTGTCCTTCCAGTCAGGGGAAGGGGTTCAGGAAGGAGGAGACAAATTGAACAGGTGAATGCCTGGCTGTATAGCTGGTGCTATACTCAAGGTTTTGGCTTCTGTGATCATGGATCTACCTTTGAGAAGCCGGGTCTGTCGGGAGCTGATGGAATTCACCCTGACAAGTGGGGCCAGAGAGTCTTCGCCAACAAGCTGGCCAGGCTTATAAGGAGAGCTTTTAAGCAGACATATGAGAGCTTTAAACTAGACTTAAACTAGATTTATCAAGGGAAAGGGATGGAGTTTTGAGTAACAGAGAAGAGCCAGGGGCTGTTGATGTTTTAGGAACCAACAGGGAAAAACCTGTGAAAAGCCTCAAAGGAATTAGGGTGTGTTACTCTAAAAAGGTAACACAGTCGACAGCCCACCTGAAGTGCCTCTATACCAATGCATGCAGCATGGGTAACAAACAGGAGGAGTTGGAAGCCATTGTGCAGCTAGAAAGCTATGATCTAATTGCTGTCAATGAAACATGGTGGGACGAATCACACACCTGGAGCGCTGCAATCGCTGGCTATAAACTGTTCAGAAGGGACAGGCAAGGAAGGAGGGACAAGGGGTTGGCCTTCATGTAAAAGAATGGATTGACTGCACAGAGCTGTCTTTGAAAAACAGAGATGAACAGGTTGAGAGCTTATGGGTAAAAATTAGGGGCCAAGCCAACAAAGTAAACCTCATGGTTTTTGACACTAAATGAGTCTCCTGCAGTTAATGCAGTATTACATCTATTTTGTTTTTTTTAGGAATTTTAGAATCTTGTATCAGACTGTCTAATGTGCCTTACTGCTATTAAGACAAAATTGAGCAGCACTTAAAATTACTAATACTAAGTTCAAATAAAAAAAATTAAAAATCAATTTTAAATCAGTTCTGAACATAATATTTTTGATGAAATTCTAATGTACCCTAATGCTTTTAAAAATTAAGTACATATAATGCTTTGTCTAACTGTTCCTGTGGGGTAACACTGCCCATGGGATTCCCCCTTTTTTGTTTATTTAGCATAGCTTTGAGGGTCCCGTGGACACTTTCGACAATGGCTTGTGCAGTAGAAGAATGTGGTATACCTGTAGCATGTTGTATACTCCAGTCCTGTAGGAAAAGAGAAATTGTCCGTGAAACATTCCTTTTCTCCCGTATGTGCCGTGGCTACCAGAAATCCTGAGAAAGTATCCACACTAACATGTACACAACACAGTCGACCAAATGTTGATATACGTGTAACATCACTTTGCCACAACTCATCAGCTCGTAAACCACGAGGGTTCACTCCTGCACACGATGGTACGGGTGTAATACATTGACAGTCAGGACATGCATGAACATTTTTTTTGTGGCTTGCCCCTGGGGCAAAGCAAATTGTTTATGCAAGGAAGAGCCATTTTGATGAAAGAAGTCATGAGATAATCGGGCTTGCTTGAAACTGTGTGGCAGTACTGCTGCCATCGTCAATTGATCTGCTACAGCCTTTCCTTCAGTTATTGGTCCTGGTAGAGTAGTATGTGACCATATATGCATTATAAAATATACATGTACACGATTTTCTAATTTCAATAGCAAGGAAAAAAAATTGTTTGTTATTGACTTCTCTTATCATTGCATCTGCAATGCATTAAACAATATTCACAACATGCAGAATCTGTGACAACACTGAGTGGTTCAGTCGAAAACAATTCAAAAACGTGCAAGGCCGCTGATAGCTTAACAATTTGTGTGGATCCTTCAACGACTAAAATAGATGATTGCTAATCTGATGAATTTGTTTGTTTCCGAAACACTGTTCGTGCTACTTTAATAGGAACAGAAACACATCGGTTTTTTGGCTGCAATGAAATTTGAGAGAGGGAATGTAACAGCTTATGTTGTGGAAGGGTATAACATATGTTATTTAAATAATCAGCTAGAGCGGCTTGCAACGATAAGGATTCACTGTTTAATGCCACAAAGTCATTTTTAGCCAGCAGCAGGCAAATAGTATCAACTTGCTGACAGTGATTCCAACCTTGTGCTATTAAGGACACTATGATGTGTACCTTTGAGGTCAATGTTTTCATGGGCGTATGAGACAAAAAGATTCATTCCAGAGTCTTCAACTTCTGCGTGTTAACACACCACTGATCGAAAAGAGGGTAAGGCTGTAAAACAAAACCTTCATAAATGATATACAAATTTGTTGGCAATTCGACATTAATTCTGAAGGTAAAGGCAATTGCAATTCTATCTGAAATCTTTTGTAAAACAGTTTTTGCTTTTGGCATTGATCTTCGGGAAAATAATAAATCTGAGTCCCTTTTGACAAAGTAAATAGAGGGGACAAATCTTCAGCTGTAAAGTCAATATTTTCACCTTTCAACAGAGTGAATAACATCATGTAGGTAGACCATCTGAACCTTGGAAAGATAATAAAGTCCAGCTGTTTGTTCAGAAGGAATTCTACTGCAGTAATTGAATTGTATACATTTTTTTGTAACCAAGTCCTTGAATGTCAGAAAGATGGTTCTCGCCGCGCCGCTTCTGGGCTGGCCGGAACGGGCCGGTGCGCTGGGATCGAGGGAAGGGGGCGGGGGGGGGGCGGGGGGGAACCGTGCCGCCGGTTGCCCGGGGGGGGGCCATGTGCCCCACCAGCTGTAATGTTTGCTGACCCGTTCGATGCGGTGACTGCTGGCGCGGCGGCTGTACAGCGTCTGAGGGACTGTGCAGTTTTATGTTGGAATTCACCTCGTTTTGATCTCAGGTCGGGTACGCCAATTGCTGTCGAGAGACCCTGTCGTGCACTTTCGGGATGCCGGATTTTTACACCCCACTTCCCGTTTCTCTGGATTCAAAGGATCGTCAGGTTTTGGCAGATTTACTTCCCGCACTTCTCATGTTCGGTAGGAATTTCGTCGTATGTAGGGTTAAATTTCAACAGAGCCTTCGCTCCTTTTCTCGGTGACTGTCCCATTCTCCAGCGAGCCGGGGGGGGGAAAACAGACCTGATTCCTGCTCAGAGTCTGTTGGACCCAGCCCCTGCTCACGGCTTTCTTCAGGTGGTACATTTGCAACAAAAGGACTTATATGAATGACTCTGGACACTTTTTTCTGTGCTCACACATCTTTTAACGCTTCATAAACCAAACGCCAAGTTGTTAATACTCGACTCGCATTCACATCACCCCTTGAAGTATGTTTAAAAGGTAACTCTCCTGACACCTTCCAAGTTAAAACATCAAAAACATGCGGTGATTCCGCAGGCACTCCATTACTTCTAACAACAGCTCGAAAAACAGGAGCTAATTATCGCTCCTCTTTGTTGCTGACCTGCATGCACAGAGTCCATGATTCTCTGCCACACATCCAAGACGAACAACTGATCTGTTTTCCAATTTTTCACACTCGCTGGTATTGTGGTTATCTCGCTTACAGTTCACACACCACTTTAGCTATCCCTCTCCACCGTACCCCCGACCCTCCCCTGGTTCCCAACCCCCCATTCCACGGCACGGTGCAAGGTGGGACTGAAAGAGAAAATGGGTTATATGGGTTAGGGACTGGTGGTTCCGGCAGCAAAGTGTCTGTAACCTTCTCATCTGTACAACGAGTCACTGGAGTCCTTGGAGACGGTGGCGTAGGCGGAGGAAGCGGAGGATACCATGGTACAGGATTTGGGGACGTGGGACGATCGGAAGGGGCAGCGGCGGCACCCGGCCGACCTGCGGGCGGTGGCGCCTCAGCGCATCTCTCTCCGCGGCGCGGTGGCGGTGGTGGTGACTCTGGCGGTGGGGGTGGAAACCCCTGTACCAGTGGGTCTCGCTGCGCGTACTCTTTTTCCTGGACCGCAGGTTTCCCTGCCTCCACGGGCTGCCGACTCGGACCCCCTCCTGCTTTCACAGGTGGCATAGGGAGGCTAGGACCCTGAAAGCAGAGTTGTTGCCAAGCAGGTCCCTCCCTCGGGTGTTAATGTAGCGAAAGCAGAAGTAATGGCTTAAGTCCTTTCTCCGTGCAGCAGCAACAGAAACTTCAAGGTAGCTGAGTCATATTGTAACCCTCTCACGGAGAGGATGGGTTGGAGGAGCTTAACCACTGCTGACTCTTCCTATATCAGTGTGGACCCCATCTCCTCCCCGGCCCAATCAACTTCATGAGTTGCTTTGCCGTTGCGTCTATTCCTCTCTTAGAGAGAATACCGACTAGCAACATTGCCGCAGCCTCTATCTCCACGCTTGCAATCACAGCCTCCACGTTCAATTTTTAGCTGTGCCAGGCAGCCCCAGTGTGGCTCGAAAATTCCTGGGAGTCAGCCGTCCGTGTCTGCCCTGCGCGTTCGCACCCAGGCAGGACCCTCCCAGCCGTTGTTCCCACGCCCCCCGTCTAGCTGCTCACCGCAGACTGAGGGACTCCTGCAGGGAAACTGTCCATCCGCTGCTATCAAATGTTGGCGTGGGTTACGGATCCGTTGTAGCGATGTGACCCCAATATGAGTATGATCGTTCACCTTTATTAGTCAGCAAAAACAAGGTTTATATAGCAAAACTATTACAGCATCTGAATGGTTAGACCCCCAATCCATATATAGGCAAAACTACTGCAACTCGTGATTGGTGCAGAGCTGCATCTCGATGTGAAAACAGTGCTGTGGCAGGAAACAACAGCGTGGCAGGAAGGAAGTGACAGTGCGGCAGGAAATGGCGACGTGACGGTCCCCCTGCTCCAGTGTCCCGAGCTCGTCGCTCTACCTTCCCAACAGGGTTCCATGTCAGTCGCTCCCAAGGCTCACCTCCGGATCGGAACCTGGGTTGCTCAACGGCACCAAGCTATGTCCCCTCTCATCCAGCCAGGACTCCACAAATTTCCTTCACAAACGTAGCCTTGGTGTTCTCTTGTAATGCATGTTTCTACATTAACTGTTAGCCACCTATTCTTACTTTGTCTTGCCCATTTTTCATGTTCCAAAGGGTGAACCAAAGTCTCATTAAGGAATATCCCTAATGCAACAATAGGTTAAATGTCATATACGGTGGCCTCGGATATTGTTAACACAAATGCTGTGGCTATGTTATTAAAGGGATTATATGTAAAATTAAGTAATTTCCACCAAGACTGAAAGTTCTTCTCGAATTCTGTTGCATTTTCCCAAATTACCTTTCGAATTTCCAGAGGTAATATGCCTTGTTCTCCCTCCCTGACAATAGCTGCTGTCATAGATTGTATTTATAACTGAGCTTGAACACAGCTAAAGGCCAAGGTGGTACTATTCTGGGTGGCTTCTACAGCTTCAACTATGATCTCAGGCTTTTCTCATTTAGCCCTTCCCATTGGGGTAGCACATCTGACACTAGATATTGGTTATTACCTACGGCTAAGAGTAACAATCGTAACGGGTGTTGTATTCTACTTAAATCTTGCATAATGGTGGACAACTTATTCGCCAGCACCTTGGAATCTACACTGTTCAAAATTCTTAAACCCGTTCCTACAAAGCCTGTTATATTTCTTTTTCTTTTTTGAGATGTGAGAATTATTATTAGTTTTATTTTTTTAATGAACTATTATTTTCCATTTGCCCATACGCTTAACTATATAGGGGTCTACTTCATATACATAAGGTGCTGTCATTTTTTGGGCTGTAGGAGAAGTTGACACCGTGATGGGCACAGGTATAGCCGTAGTCGAAATCTTTTCCTGTGATATGTCCAACCCAAATTTAAATGATAATGCTTTGTCTCCTCTGCCAGTGTTCTTTAAACAGACAACAGATACTGACTGAATTATAGTAAAATTGAACCAACAAACATCAGATGCATAATGTTTCCCACCTATTGTGGGTTCTGTTCTTTGTTTAGAAAATCTTCTCATCGTAACTTGGGTTAAAGGAGGGAAATTTTTTCTACTGCTAGTACTAAAGATTCTGCAACCTACATGGATTGTTTTCCTTTTATCGACCTTCCGTCTATGCATCGAATGCTTCCATTCTGATTCATGGAATTGCAGTTCCCTGTTGTCATATATGATGACAGTTGCTAGATTCATTCCCGCTAAGTCTTTTCCCATAATTCCTGTATATCAAAAATAGGCTTTTGACCAAGGCCATTCCCAAGTATCAGCTCTCATGGGTTTCAGCACAGTTACCACCCACATTATTGCAAAGGTTCTTAGCTTAGCTTGGTTAGTCCATGTTAGCGTCTTTGGATGCGGAGCTTCAGGGGTCCAGTGGACGTCATTTTCCATTGCTGCTGAGGAGCTTTCTTCACACTTGTATGATGGATCCAGGATGTCTGCTCCTTAGTCTTGACTGCTGTGTGGGATGTCAGCAGCACTTGGAATGGTCCTTCCCATTTTGGTTCTAGTGGAGAATCTAAAAGAGATCTGATATATACATAGTCACCAGGTTCAATATTATGTACAGGCCCATTAAGATCTTGGGCTCTAGTTCCTAAGACCAGTTTCTCTACTTTTTGAAGTTGCTTCTGCAAATTTATTATATAGCTAGTTAATACCTCATCGCCAACTTGAGTTGATGTTCCTGCCTGTACAATGTAGGGCCTCCCATATATTGTTTTGAAAGTATTTAGTCCTTTTTTGGTTCTGGATTTGGTTTTAATTTTTAGGAGTGCTAATGGCAATGATTGGGGCCAAGACAGGTTAGCCTCCTGACCCAATTTTACAACTTGTAGTTTAATTAGGTGGTTCATCTTTTTTACTTGACTGCTTGATTTTGGATTATATGGGGTATGTAATTGCTAGTTTATTCCTAAAAGTTTACTAACTTGTTGAATGATTTTGGCAATAAAATGTCAACCTCTGTCTGATGAGATTACCGCAGGAACCCCAAATCTCAGTATTAGTTCTTGTAATAGTACTTTGGTTACTTCCTTAGTTTTATTAGTTCGACAAGGGAATGCTTCTGGCCGTCCTGAAAAGGTATTCGTCAAGACTAGTAGGTATTAAAAAACCCCCTTTTCTTGGCAGTTCTGAGAAATCAATTTGCCCCTGCTGCCCTGGGTAATTACCTTTTCCGATTTGTCCTAGCTGGGCTTTATGTCTTGTCTTAGGGTTACTCCGTAAACAAACCTCGCATTGTTGTGTTACCTGCTTGATAGTAGTGTATAGATTTTGGGCGACTATCAGCCAGTTCAAATATTTATACAGGGCCTCTGTTCCCTAATGAGATTTTTTATGTTCTGTCATAACTACGGCCCATAACAATGCAAATGGTATTATTATTTTACCTTGTGGAGTCTTTGCCCACCTACCGTTTTCTTTTTTTCCCCCAAGGTTTTTAATTAATTTTTTTTTTCTTTAGAATACTTGGGTTCACAATCCATTTGTACTTTACCGTCTGGGACTAAAGACTGCACCCTCAATTCACTCTTCTCCGCTACTTTTTTAGCCTCGTAGTCCGCCATGGCGTTGCCCAGTTTTTGAGCAGTGTTTCTTTTCTGATGAACTTTACA
The DNA here is from genome assembly GCF_030867145.1 of Opisthocomus hoazin. Lineage (NCBI taxonomy): Eukaryota > Metazoa > Chordata > Aves > Opisthocomiformes > Opisthocomidae > Opisthocomus > Opisthocomus hoazin. The sequence goes on from NC_134453.1 coordinate 30,123,212, forward strand.
ATGCAAAATAGCCACTTTTTCGGGTAGCTGCACTGCTTCCATGAGCTTAAGAATTTCTTCGGCATGTTTTATATGTTTTCCTTGGGTAGACAGGAGTCTTCTTTCTTTTCACACAGTTTTATGAGCATGGACTACCCCAAAGGCGTATTTAGAGTCCGTCCAGATATTAATTTTCTTGCCTTTAGCTAGTTCTAATGCTCGAGTTAAGGTTATTATTTCTGCCTTTTGAGCTGAGGTGTTTGGGGCAAGGGTTTTGGACTTGATTGCCTGATTTGTAGTGGTTACCGTGTATCCTGTCTTGCGGACTCCTTGTCGAATGAAGCTGCTTCTGTCAGTGTACCAGCAATCTTCAGCGTCCTCCAGAGGCTCCTCTTTTAGGTCAGGTTGGCTGGAATAGATGGCTTCAATCATTTCCAAGCAGTCATGCGATACTGGTTCCCCTGTGGTCCTGCTGAAGAAAGATGCTGGATTGACAATGTTAGTAACCACTATTTCCACACCATCCTGCTCTACCAGGATAGCTTGATATTTAAGAAACTTTTGTGGTGAGAGCCAGTGTCCTCCCTTCACCTCTAATACTGCTGATACAGTATGAGATACCGGTACTGTAATCTTTTGGCCTAGTGTAAATTTGCGTGCTTCTTGAATGTTCAGCATTACTGCTGCTACTGCCCTCATGCAGCTAGGCCAACCCTTGCTTACTTCATCAAGTTGTTTAGAGAAGTATGTCACCGCCCTCCGATATGGTCCCAGATTTTGGGTTAGGATTCCTAGGGCTATTCCCTGCTTTTCATGAGGGAACAGCCAGAAGGGCTTAGTAGTGTCTGGTAATCACAAAGCAGGGGCGTCCATCAGCTTTTTCTTTAGCTGTTGGAATGCTCTTTTTGCTTCCTCATTCCAGATGAGGAGTTTTTTATCAGATTTTAATAGTTCATAGAGCGGTTTTACCAAGAGTCCGTAATTATATATCCATAGACGACACCATCCTGTCATTCTCAGGAACGTGCAGAGCTCTTTAGGTGTCTGTGGTCGAGGGGTCTGACAGATGGCCTCCTTCCTCGTTGTCCCCAGTGTTCGTTGGCCTGCAGCTATCTCATACTCGAGGTAGGTTACTTGCTGTCGAACTATTTAGTCTTTCTGTGGAGAAACTCGATAGCCATTAAGTCCAAGGAAATTTAGCAGACTGATTGTCCATATTATACAAAGTTCTTTCATTTCAGTGGCTATTAATAGATCATGTACATATTGTAATATTGTTCCTGCTCCGTGGGGTTGCTCCCATTGTTCCAAGTCTTTAGCTAATTGATTTCCAAAAAGAGTGGGGCTATTTTTAAACCCCTGGGGTAACACAGTCCGTGTCAGCTATGTCCTCCTTCCGGAGTCTGGGTTTTCCCATTCAAATGCAAACAACAACTGGCTTTCTAAACTTAATGGGATGCAAAAGAAGATGTCTTTCAAATCCAGGACGGTAAACCAGGCCAATTCAGGTATCAATTTAGTTAATAATGTGTATGGGTTTGCCACGACAGGGTGCAGGTCTTCAACAATTCTATTGATAGCCCTGAGATCCTGTACTATTGGCTAACTACCATCCGGTTTTCTAATAGGTAAAATGGGAGTGCTATATTCTGATTCACACTCTATTAATAACCCATCTTTGATGAACTGGTCGATCACTGGTCAATTTCCTTCTCTGCCTTTCATTCTAAGAGGATATTGTCTAATCCTTACAGGCTGTGTTCCTTGCTTAAGTTTGACTGTTATTGGAGATGCATTTTTCGCTTTTCCTGGTGTCTCTGTGGCCCGTACTCCCAGGTATACCTAGTTCTGGACTTCCTCAGGTACTTCTGAGCCAGGAGGGGTATTTATGAGGGCCAAACTCAAAATTTCAATTAGTTAGTCACTTCCCACCCAGAGTTCTACTTTCCTTTTGTCGAATCTTATTTCTGCCTTTAATTGTTCCAATAAATCTCATCCTAATAGAGGTCTTGGCAAATTAGGCATATATAAAAATTTGTGTACCCCAATTGTTTCCCTAATTTGAATTCAAGAGGTTTTAGAAAGTACGCCTTTCCACTTTGGCCAGTAGCTCCCCTTACCTTTACAAAGTCATCATCTACAGGTGTCAAAGCCTGATTTAATACTGACAATGTTGCTCCAGTACCAACTAAAAATTCCACGCTCTGTTGCCGTTTCCTTAGCTTTAATACAACCAGTGGATCCGCTAGGGTAGATTCCCCAGGTCCCCGTCAATCCTCCTTGACGTGGGCCTGTATTCTTTTCCTCCTGCTCTGCCTTTCTGGACACTCATTTTTTTAATGTCCCCTCTGCCTACAACACGCACATTGGTTTCTTTCCAAGGGCCTCTCAGGTCCTTCAATTCTGAATCTTTCACTGTTTTGTAACACCGCTACCAACATCTGCTTCTTTTACTTTCTCATAACGCTGCTAACAACATCTGCTTATCTTTCTTTGGATCCTCCTCCCTGTTACTAAACACTCTCCACGCCTTGTCTAGTAAATTTTCCAAATTCCTGCCACTCTTAGTTTCTTCATCACTTGCTGACTATCCAATGAATAATGTTCTGGCAGGTCAGATACATGATCCCTCCAGGATCTTTCATTTTATCCAACTTAGTACATCTCTGCCCTATACTACATGCTGAGCAACATCCTTTCAACTTGCTTGTTCTTCTTTCTTATTTTATACAAAATACAGCCCAAAGGGCTTTTCTTCCGTTTCTCTCTGCTTTGTGAAATCCCCATTATTTGCCACGTCCACCTCTCTGTCCCTTAATCAACGTACGACAAACCAACTTTGCACTTAAACAAATCCTTTTAACACCGACAGCTCCAACTCTTAACCAAACTTCTATACTTTAAGCACCGAGAAATAGTTACCGGCTGCATACGAAACCTTATCCCACTTCTTTTTTCTTCTCGAAAATAACATCAATTGCAACAAAGTATTATAATTCAGGGTTCCATTAGAGGGCTATTTTCCTCATCATCTAATTTATACCGAAGCCATCACTGATTACAATACTTTATTAAGGTCCTTTTGTTCACACTCCTGCCTGGTGGTCCTCCTATATCCTTCCAGTGAGCCAAAATACAGCCTAAAAGGCTTTTTTTTCACTGTCTCTCCACTTCGTTTACCTCTCATTATTCATTTAATGTTTTGCTCTCCTAGTGTATCCTGCAGGAACTTTCCCTGTCTTCCTCCCTTGCTAGTTAAGGAATACAGTCTGATCAAACCGACAGCACTAATACCTTATCCAAGGCAGAAGGTGCAGAAGTGTACTCGCCCCACAGCAAATACACCTCAATTCAAGACAATTATTAAGATAAAACTCCTGTCTTCCGTTTGACAAAATAATGTACTTCTAACACTTTGAACACTGAGTGTGAACAAATAGGCAACAGCAGTGACAAAGTGGCCAGGAGCTAGTACGAGCTCCACATTGAGGGACCACAGTGCTACTCTGTCCTATGTCCCTTCCCATGTAATAACAAGAATTCTGTAGCTGTACTTTTATTGCCCAAATTTCACTGATTTTTAATATTTCCTAAATTTCCTCAAATCGCTTGCTTAAGTCCGCCTGAGCGATCAATCCTGTCCCAGTCAGACCAATTTCCACATTATGTACACTGACAATCATCTCTAAATCATACCCAAACGTTTTTCTCACAAACAAAACACTTAAAAACCGAGTTACAGGAAAAATCCCCATGTACAGAACACCAAGGGTTAATACTTGATTCAAGCAACACTGTTTCACAGTCTGCCACACGCTTCCTTAGTCTCCGGCTTGCTCTCCTTGCAGGGAAGATGAAACTGTGGATCAGAACTCCACACTCACTTTGCAGCCAGGCTGCACCTCACTCGCCCAATCACTCACTCACTGAATGCTTTTAACACACAATAACAGCACAATAATACACATACATTCTGGGGCTAGCCCGGCACTTCATAAAATCATCAAGGCCTTATTGTTAGGTGTTATAATAGTGTTAGATGGTATGATCCTTCACACAACACACGGTACTGAATTTTTACAGCATATAACAATAACCATGGCAATACCAAATATAACTCCTGCTACCGCAGTCAGGAGAACCCAAGTTACCATTAGTCGGGGTACAAGACTTACAAGTCTTATCCCACCACCTTACGGGGACCTCAAACCCCCACCACCAAATTATGGGGACCTCAAACCCCCAACCCAGGGGCGAGCACCAATGCTCTTTACCTCGCGTGGGACATCTCCTCATGACGTACAGGTATCCCCTTACAGTATAAACGTACCTGGTCCTCTGGTGGTGGTCCTTGTCTGTCCCCGCGGTGACCTGGGTGAGTAGGGGAGTCCTCCCGAGAAATCTCGGGGGCGCCCGGAGGAGTCCCGTCCTCAGCAGATCCCGCAGCCGGACGGAGAGGGTCCCACCTGGGTTGCCAAATTGACATGCGGAATCAAACTTCACAACTCAGAGAGTTATAAAGCAGGTATGTTTATTGCGGTGCCGGGTGCAAGGGGGATGCTCCTCCTAACTTGCACACCAAGTCACGAAGCATGCACCTATTTATTACAAAGCTTATCTAAGTAGGCTGGACTACTGTAATTATTTCTAGGAATTCATTCTCATACTCCACCGCCCTTTAGCACTTGCGCAGTGTCGTCTGGTGGTCGTCTGTGGGGGTCTTCTGGATGAAGGCTTGTAGTCTTCCTCGCTGTGTGCTTTCACCTTTGGCTAAAAAATTCCTGAGCTGTCTGTGTTGGCTGAGTCCCAAACCATAGAAGCAGTTTCAGCTAGAGAGTTGCTTCTTACAGACAACAAAGTTCTGGTTATCAGTCTTTGTTTCTCTTCGTCTGTCTCGCAAGCAGTCCTTGTTAGCTACATTTGAGCCACAACAGTCCTTGTTAGCAAGATTACAAAGAACAGAACCAAACTGAATAACAGTGTTTAACTCTTACTTTAACATAGATGCAAAATTATATAACAAAATTAAACTAAAGCCATAGCAAAATCGAACTAATTGTTAATTCCCAACATCACACCCTCAACAAGTTTGCCGATGATACCAAGCTGTGTGGTGTGGTTGACACGCTGGAGGGAAGGGATGCCATTCAGAGGGACCTTGACAGGCTGGAGAGGTGGGCCTGCGTGAACCGCATGACGTTCAACAAGGCCAAGTGCAAGGTCCTGCATGTGGCTCGGGGCAATCCGAAACACAAGTACAGGCTGGGCGGAGGGTGGCTCGAGAGCAGCCCTGAGGAGAAGGACTTGGAGGTACTGGGGAATGAGAAGCTCAACATGAGCTGGCAATGTGCTCTTGCAGGCCAGAAAGCCAACCATATCCTGGGCTGCATCAGGAGAAGTGTGGCCAGCAGGTCGAGGGAGATGATTCTGCCCCTTTACTCCACTCTCGTGAGACCCCACCTGCAGTACTGCCTCCAGCTCTGGAGCCCCCAGCACAAGAAGGACATGGATGTGTTGGAGCGAGTCCAGAGGAGGGCCACAAAGATGATCCGAGGGCTGGAGCACCTCTCCTATGAGGACAGGCTGAGAAAATTGGGGCTGTTCAACCTGGAGAAGAGAAGGCTCCGGGGTGACCTTACAGCAGCCTTCCAGTACCTGAAGGGGGCCTACAGGAAGGATGGAGAGGGACTTTTCACAAGGGTGTCTAGTGATAGGACAAGGGGGAATGGCTGTAAACTAAAAGAGGGCAGATTTCGATTAGATATTAGGAAGAAATTCTTGTCCATGAGGGTGGTGAAACACTGGACCAGGTTGCCCAGAGAAGCTGTGGCTGCCCCCTCCCTGGCAGTGTTCAAGGCCAGGTTGGATGGAGCTCTGAGCAACCTGGTCTAGTGGAAGATGTCCCTGCTCATGGCAGGGGGCTTGGAATCAGATGATCTGTAAGGTCCCTTCCAACCCTTACCATTCTATGATTCTATGATTCTATGAGTAAGCCCAGCAGAGGGCCACCAAAATGGACAGAGGGCTGGAGCACATGACATATGTGGAGAGTTTGAGGGTGCTGGACTTGTTCAGCCTGGAGAAGAGAAGGCTCAGGAGATGTTATTGCTTTCTTCAGCTACCTAATGGGCCAGACTCTGCTTGGAAACATTAAGCACAAGGACAAGTGGCAATGGTCAGAAGTTGGAAAGTGAGAAACTCTGATTACATATTAAGAAAAAATTTCCCCATGAGGGTGGTGAAACACTAGAACAGGAACCCAGAGAGGTTGTGGGAGCTCCATCCTTGGAGCTATTCATAACTCAGCTGGACAAGGTCCTGAGTGACCCGCTCTGAGCAGGAGGTTGTATTAGAAACCTCCAGAGGTCCTTTCCAACGTTTATGATTTTATGACTAAAAAAATCAATAGGTTATTTTCATCCCAGAAGGACAGGAGGATGAGCTCACAGGTAAGAAACATGAACATCCACTTAGTATCTTTATCAGGGGCCTGTCAGAGCAGCTAGAACTGTCACCAATAGACTTCTGTCAAAAAGTCTGATGCTTCAAGTCAGACATGCTTTGTTTTCAAAACAGTGAGACAAATGAAAGAAGTGCTCCATTAAGTAACAGTGCATATGCAACTTATAAATCCTTTTTCTCCCATGACTTTTAATTGTTCTGTCAAATACAGGGGCTCTAATTGGCATAAATTTGAAATGCAATAAAAATTTCAGTAATGAGATTTTCCTGGTAGAATGTTGGACAACATTTTCAGATGTATGTTTCAAACTCAAATAAATGCTACATAGAAGGCTATTGTGAATATGACATTGGGGGGAACAGAAGGTCAAAATAGCAACAATCTTCACAACATTATAAATTTTTAGGTCTTTAATTAGAAGTCTTTTTTTAAATGCGGATAAAGAACTCTTCATTCATTCAATGTAAATACAACCTCACAACTCGCATGTAACGGTAACTTGTTTTTTGTTACGGTTTTAACCCAGCAGGTTTAAGTATCAAATGTCCCCCCAACCTGCCTTCAATTTTCATTTTTGGTTATGTTTTTGTGGGCTTGGGGGGAAGGGTGAAAGGGGAAGGAGGCTCAAAATCACAAAAGAGGGCAGGGGTATGGGTAAAGTGAGATGCCTAGAAATTAAAATAGTGTTTTTTCAAATCAGTGTTGAATTTTACATTGAGATGCACAAACTGATTAAGACACATATATAAGCCAAACAAAATACTTCACACGACTCAAGAGTCCTGAAAAGTTAACTAAAATTCTGCTAATTTTATGAATGTCACACACACTTTAGGAGTTTCAGTGAAACAATTCAATGAGCAAAGTTTCTTCTCAGTACGTGAGCGGGACAATCTGATTCTCAGGGTATGACTGGCTTTCATTAATGCCTTGAAACCAAACACTATAGAAACAAGCTGTATGTCTTATATAAACCTTGGGTGGCTACATAAAGAATTAAAGCTGTAGGATTGAGGATTAAGACTGAGAATGCAGAAATCGGGATTCTTCAGTGGACAGTATTTCTTCTTTGCAGAGTTATAAACACAAACCAAAACAACAACAAACACTTAATAAGTCCTCTTATCTAGGATGCATCTCAAAAAACAATATTATATAGTTCTCAAAAAAAAAAAAGTATAAAACCCCTTTCTATTGCGAACCTTTTCTGGCAGTTGAGACTCAACCTCTTTTTTCAGTCTCCTTAGCAAAAAGGGCCGGAGCACTTTGTGGAGACGACAGATGATCAGGATAGTCTCTTCCTCATTTAAGTCCACCTACAAAAGTTTATAAAGGTCACAACAAGACAACTCAATGTGTTATGTAATGTCTTTGTGATTAGGTAAAAGACTATTTCTCATTATAAATGTTTGCAGCACTTGTTATGTTACAACTAAATTGACTCAGAGTCCAGAAAGAGACACTTTAATGAAGACTTTTAAAGCTGTAATAAAAGTGGCTTTTAAGTATGCTAAATCTCTGAACACAAAGGAGAGTTCAAAGACTATTCCTATAACATGGCCTCCATTTTGTTTCTATCCTAATGGTTTGTTTCTAACAAACTTTAAGCAAACTGTTGCAGTACCCTTTCTCCAGTCATGGCAAATGGAGCATTGAACCACTGTTCAAAGGTGCTGCAGCTCTTGAAAATGGTGGGGAGGAGGAAGCTGAGAAGAGCCCAGAGTTCAGGCAATTTGTTCTGAAGTGGAGCCCCAGTCAACAGTATCCTCCTAGGGGCCACGTAGTGAGTGTTCAAGACCTGAGTCAGCTTGCAGTGGTGGTTCTTCATTCGATGGCCTTCATATACTATCATGTATTTCCATCGAACCTGCAAGAAGAAGCAAAGCTGGTAAAGAAAATGCAGGTCAGATGTCATCAGAATTAGAACCTACCTCCCAGTAGGTTTTGAAACAGGAATGTTTCAAAACTGAAACGCCAGTCATTCTTCTTGAATGACTGGAAACCCAAATCTGATATTATCCAAGCATTAGTGGTGTCCCAAACAACAAGAGGAGAAACAAATACCAGATAGGCTACATCTGTAAACAAGCTTGCATCAGCAAATAGCTGAATCCCCTCATTCCTTGGGAAGAGTTCAGGAGACTAGCAGCATAAGGTCAGAATTTGTCTTACAAGGGAAAAAAAGAACACGACAAATCCAAATGAAACTGTCAGAAAGAAGAAACTAGACAGGATGCAAAGGCATTTTCAGAGAAAAGAACTGTATTCTCTCAGAAGATAGTAACCTTGAACTTTGCTTTGATTCAGTTAATCCCTTTCTTCTAACCCCAAAATGAAGCAACATAATTAAGGACATCTCAGTCACAGCATCTTCTGAAATAAAACTTTAATGCAGTCAGAGCAGATGTTGAAAGAAAACTGCCATGGTTTTTATTACCTTCTGTGCTAAGATATGGATAGCTAACCTATACCCCATAGGATGAGTTTGATGGGACACCGCTTGAACCTCAGGACATCAGTGATTCAGACCGTTCTTTAGTTTGGTCCTTTCAGACACTTCATGTCAGCTGTTTAGGGTTTTTGTTGTTGTTGGTTTTGCTTTTTAAAAAGCAAATACTGCCTCACAACCTACTTTGTTACAGATGTGAAGATTTTGGTGCCTCTTGCTGCTTTATATGATTGCTGAGGCCCTCAGTGATCAGAAAGAAGTGGGCCAGATAACCATTAGACAAGCATGTGTCACATAAAAAATATAACAACCCACCCCAACAGATGTTGGGCATATCATAGACTCATAGAATCCTAGAATGGTTTGGGTTGGAAGAGACCTTAAAGATCATCAAGTTCTAACCCCCCTGCCATGGGCAGGGACACCTTCCACTAGACTAGGTTGCTCAAAGCCCCATCCAACCTGGCCTTGAACACTTCCAGGGAAGGGGCTTTCACAACTTCTCCGGGCAACCTGTTCCAGTGTGTCCTGGTTTTGGTTAAAACAGAACTAATTCTCTCAATTCAAAGCTGATAACACCTAATGTTTACAGTTATACTGAGATAACGGTAGGAATGGAATGCAAAAAAAGGCCCCTGGTTATAATTATTACTATAGCAGCCAAGGTCACCGATAGACCTTTTAGGTCCCGCAAGTGAGGAGTCGGAAAGGGTTGTACTTGCAGGGAGGGGCAGACAGAACAGGTGACCCAATATTGACCAACGAGGTATTCCATGCCATACACATCATATTCAGTTTAAAGCTGGGGGATCACGAAGGTCTCTCTCCCTTCTTCCATGGCCGATTTCTGAAGAGGACCCTTCTCCTTGTCCTGCCTGTGATCCTGATCCGGATTCCGATCCGTGCATTCCTGAGTTCAGTTCCCTGTCTACTGCTGAGGCCAATCCAGGACTTCCAGGTGCCTGTCTGGCAGTCGCTGGTGGAATTTCAGCACCTGCGGCACCCAACTCCGGGAAACTCAGTATTGGTTTTGTATATTTTGCATTATTTCTCTTATTATTAATATTATTAGTCTTATTAGTGTTATTAGTAAATGTTGGAGTGGGAGATGGACCCGGAGTAACGATGAAATCTAAATGTGAGTATGGTCGTTCTCCTTTAATAGTCAGCAAAACAGGGTTTATATAGCAAAGCAATAACAGCATCTGATTGGTTAGATACCCTTAACCATATATAGGCAAAACTGCTATAACTCACTGTGATTGGTGCAAAGCCTCATCTCTCGATGCGGAAGCAGTGATATGACAGGAAGAAGCAGCGTGGCAGGAAGTGGCGACGTAACAGTCCCCCTGCTCCAGTATTCCGAGCTCGTCGCTCTACCTTCCCAACAGGGTTCCGTGTTCGCCGCTCTCAAGGCCCATCTTTAGTTTGAAACCTGGGTTGCTCAACAGCACCAAACTATGTCCCCTCTCGTCCAGCCAGGACTCCACAAGTAAAGTTGTTTTAATATTCAATTTGTAAGTCTCTCCCTTTTCCTCCTTTTTCCCTTAATAGAGAGCATCTGCCACTCAGTTTATTGCCGCCCTGCTCTAAACGGTGACAAAGAATTTCTTCCTTATGTCCAGTCTAAACCTACGCTCTTTCAGTTTAAAACCGTTACTCCTTGTCCTGTCACAACAGGCCTTGCTAAAAAGATTGTCCCCATCTTTCCTATAGGCCCCCTTTAAGTACTAAACCGCTGTGTAAAGCCTCCTGCAGCCTTCTCTTCTCCAGGCTGAACAGTCCCGACTCTCTCAGCCTGTCCTCATAGGAGAGGTGTTCCAGCCCTCTGATCATTTTTGTGGCCCTCCTCTGGACCCGCTCCAACAGGTCCATGTCTTTCTTGTGCTGAGGGCTCCAGAGCTGGACAAAGTACTCCAGGTGGGGTCTCACCAGAGCAGAGTAGATGGGCAGAATCACCTTCCTCGACCTGCTGGCCACGCTTCTTTTGATGCAGCGTAGGCCATGTGACCAGAGGCTTCATGTAAGTCAGGTCACATGCCAAGAATAGAATAGAATAGAATAAATAGAATAGAATAGAATAGAATAGAATAGAATAGAATAGAATAGAATAGAATAGAATAGCTATTCTCTGCTCTGTATTTTTTATTTTTTAGTAATGGTGGGCAAAAACTAGAGGGATAGAAAAACTGTGCAGAGTAAAACTATTTTCAACCATTCAGAATTATGCTAAGATCATGTACTGACTATTTTATGGAGAGAACAAATGAGACATCTAAATATATAATAGGATAAAAGGAAGACAATAGGATCACAAGGTTTCACAGGATGGCAAAACATGCCTACCTGGTTGGGTTTGTGTGCATTTTATAAAATACTCTTACATTACCATACAGTTTTCAAAATAATTCATTACATCTGAGGCACCAATATCCATAGATCACTTTGTGAGCTTTTAAAAACTGTGTTATGTAATAAAGCATCTGGATATCAAATTCATTATATAGGTGGTCATTTGGGAAAAACACACCATGCAGCTGGAGAAGTTGTAATAACAGCGAGCTTCAGCTCAGAAACAGAACTAGAAAAGTAGAGTCAGGATGACAGATTAGGATAAATGCTATCAGGCAGTGGAAAGAAAAATCACACTTTTCTAAAGACAGGTAAGTCTACAGTACTGACAAAATTCCAGAGCAATAATATTATTCTCTGAATTATATCCAGGAAAATCCTGCTGTTTTCAGGAGGGAGAGATCCAATTGTCAACAGGGGAATGAAAAGGTAGATGAAATCATTAATATTTAGCAAGACAAAACAGCAATTCAGGACTATAAATCAAAACCAGGTGTTTTATACAAATAAGATGATGTCTTTAAGGGTTAGCTGTTAAGAGATGACAGATATTCCTCACCTTAGCAAGAATATGTTTGTCCTTTATTATGTACTCGTAAGTAGCTAAAAGTACATTAAATTTTCCACTTCAGAGCTGAGGAACAAGTGAGTGACGCAAGACAGGTGTCCCCTAAAAGAGACACAAAGGATGAAGAAAAGAGATATACCTATATTTCTATGCAGTACAGTCATGAATTAGCAGAGAAAGAGCCGATATATGACCTTGTAATCCTGCAAAATCATACCAAATATATCGATATATTCCATACTCCTTCCAGAATGATTTCCCTACCCAGCTGCTAGACTGTAAAGCTCTGTTTATATGGGAATGGAAACATGCAGCCGGCAGTCTAGTCTCCTTACTCATTGTTTGACTTTATAGGAACTGCAGTAGCCAAACAACAAAATATTCAGCTGTATACAAAATATGCATTATTTATCATTTGTATTGCTCTCAGAAAATCCTTGCAATATGGTATTTAACAATTTTATTCTGCATTTCACTAACCAAAAGCAATTACAGTTAACTACAGTAATCTTGGGGTGAATAACTCTCATGTTTTATTCTTTCAGCTTTATGTTCATATAAAAAAATAAATCAAACCTTGTAAGATATTTTCACCACTGAAGGAGCCCATTTGTCAAATTCATATGTCCAGTTGGATAAAGTTCTAAATGCAAGATTAATAGGTAAAAATAGTGTATTTCATTATTTGTTTTTTTTTAAAAAAAGTTAAACTTCATATTTATGCCATCTGTTTCCCACTGAATGCTGGATTCTCAACATACTTCTTACTCCCCCTATAATAAACAGTATATTTAAAAAGAAGCACAGGATGTATATATCTTTATTTGAGAGGAGAGGAAATAGAAATAAAATGGGGAAAATGTCTCTTCCCCTTATATTCAGGGGTCCCTTTCAGACCAATTCATCAAAGTACTTGAAGTATATCTTTGTATTTTGATATATATTAAGGGGAAGATATACCTACACAGAAATACTTATGTGTCATTGTAAGCTGATCATCTCTCATAAATTGAGCCTGCAACTTTACAGATATAGCCATATGAAGTCTACAGTAAAATACATCTGTATTCAGCTGTAATGATATACTATTGCCACTAGGCAGATTCGGTTTTGCACTGTGTGGTTTCAGCTTTATGATCACAATAAATAGTCTTTAAAATGGGTAAAAGTGCGTTTGCCAGTATGATACGGGAACAGAAGATAACCTTTTTGTTTGTGAAGTCATTGGACATGCCAAGGTAGCACCAACCTGGTCTAATGTGCATCTTATGGAGGGAGAAGAGAAGGAAGAAAGAGTTTTAAAATAACTAAAGTCACTCAAGTTTCAGCTTCTCTCTTCCAGAAACTTTAAAAGGTTCCTAGAATGGGGAAAACTACAGGCATGTTATGTAAAAAAGAAAGTATCATTTCTCTCTTGTGGCTAATGTGAGGAGTAATAGTGAAGTAGGACATACTGTATAGCATGCCAGCAGAGTGAACAGCAAAATTAATGAAACAAAGTATTTTTATCAGCCATCTGGTCACCTTTCCAATGCTGGACAATCAGTTAGGAAGAAGTAATCACAGGCTAAATTCAGAGTACATGCTCAGTGCAGTTCCAAGATATGCCTCATCTTGTCATTGTGTGAAAGAAAGTACATGTTGCTAAGAAATCAGACTACAATACTCAGAATAATAGCAGAATGAGTTTCTTTACTTACGAAAGGGAAACAATGATGAGATAGGGGCCGTTGAGTCTTTTGTGTTCCATCAGATAAGTGATGAGCATAATAGTCTGTATTGTTTTTCCTAGCCCCATTTCATCAGCTAAAATTCCATTCAAATTTTTATAGAGTGAAACCATCCATTCCAGGCCCTGGAGCTGAAATGAATAACCATTTCAATTATTTGAAATCCACAGAGGTAGGTAGCACTAATATTACAGAAGCGAGGTTCTTACTTCTCTTACTGCTTAGATGCTGTACTATATGCATGCGGTTCCCAATATGTCTTGGAAAAGGTGATATGACTTACATCACTACTATTTAGGACCAGTATGGCCCATGCTGCAAAGTCATATTTTATACATACTGTAGTTTTATTGTTCTGTAGGCAGACTAACACTGCCGTCCATACTTCAGGTTTCTTAACACTTACAACCAAAAGATTCTATTTGTTAATTTAGACACTGTCAAATTAAAAACCTTTGGAGTAAAATTTCATGTCAGATTTCTGCCTCAACCAAAACTTTCTCAAAACCAAACCTATCAAGTCTCATGCACCAGCCATAAGACTCCCATTTGATTCCATTTCATACTCCCTGACTGTGCCACTAGCATCTTGAAACTCTTGTGGTACACACCCCCATTCAGTGTTTGCTGTCCACAACTCCATGTGTCAGAAGAGTTCTACTGACCAACTATACCTGACACGTAGAATCCCAGAGCTGGGAAGAAGCCACAACAGTACAGTAAGCAGTATCTACCTAGCTGGGCTAGCCAGAAGGCACACTCACCCTATCGCATCCTAGCATGGTGACTACTTTCTTGTCACACAGCCTTCTATGCATGTACATATCACATTATCCCATACAAGTGTAATCTAGACACGTTCTCACTTCCATGATCCAGATGTTTGATGAGTCTCATGAATGGGGAGAGAAGTAAATTAACATGTCTGAGAAAGTTCAGCTAAGAAGTATGGGGAAAACATTGCATGCCAAAAGTAATCTGTTGTATACATGAAAATTTATACAAAATAATACAGCCAATCTATCAGCTTCACAAATGCTGATTGATTTATCTTTAGGTACTAAATTCTCTGAAGACTGTCTTTACTGAGCTCAGGGCAACAATAGTCAAGCAGAACTTTTTCTGCAGTTGTCTCACAAGTGGCTGCAGAACTGATAATACAGAAACTCTTTCCTGTGTCATCAGTCACCCCTTCACTGACATGTACTGATATGCAGAAGGAAGAGGAAGCCTAACTAAAGTCAAGAATGAAGACCATGTAAAAACGGAAAAAAAAGAGAAGGAAAGTGGGGCAGGAAAAAATGGATAAGATCTAGAGGAAATTGAAGGGCATAAGAGTCAAAGGGAGAGTGATAGGACAAGAACCAAAACCAGGCCTCAACACACCTGCTGTAGAGCTCTTTGGAAAAGTATGCACCTTATCTGTAACACTAAAAATCTGTACATAAAACAAATATTGTATAGAACAATTTTATCAATTCAATCACTAGAGATCCATTCTGAGGTGCTAAAAGCTCAAATTGCTAAATTTTTAAATATTAAAAGAAGAAAAAGATTATTTAAAAAATAATAAATTAAAACTAAAATAATGACCAAAAATCCAAATACTGGGTTGATGGGAAGGAGAGCAAAATCAAAACACTATTGGTCTGCAATGAAAAGAGATGTTTACAGGTATGTATAGAAAGTTGATGTTATTATTCAAGCAATATGTATGAAATTTGATCTGTGATGGAAGACTAAATTCCCTTTCTCCATATGATCATCAATTTCTAACCTAATAGATATCTTATGTTTCTGCAAGCATTTTCAAGCAGTTTGTCATTTTAAGTACTGTAATGAAATATCTAGGATAAGGCAAGTCTTAAACATTTTACATTTTAACATGCTTTACTCAATGAAAAGTATATTATATAGGATCCTGGCCCTTGTTATGTAACTGTCAGCTGTAGAGCAGGGTATTATTTTGAATAAAAGGGTTTGGAACTACTTAAGCTAACTCCAACTATATTTCTTACCTGATAATGTTTTAGTGTACCATTAATAAGAAGACTGCTTCTCCACCCTCTCTATGATTGCATGAGCAACAGTGTAGTAGGACTGAGACCTTCTAGCACTATATTGCATACTGTATTCATCATCCACATCTTGTTTGGCTGTCCTGGAAAGCAGACAAAGAATAAAGGTAAATTCTCACAAATACATATAATTTTCAATGTAGTTCACTTTTTTATACAAGTGGTAAAGAGGCAGTAGAAATCCTCAACTGTGAGAAGTTCACCCTTAGAAGAATGCACGTTACATTTTAAGTAGTACACAAGTACTACCCAGTGGTCTTATCCCTTCTCCTGCAGATGCATGTCACAGGCGCTATAATAACCAGACACTCATTGTAATCTCGAGCAAGCTAATTTTGAGAGCCCTGATAAGAAATCACCATTCAGGGGCAGAGGGGGGGAGAAGAGAAAAAGAAAAAAAGAAAAAAAAAGGCAGAATCCAAAGCTCACTCAATGATTTGTTTAGCGTCTTTCTCAGAAACTTCCTCGCTGTTAGGATCCAGAAGTATCTTCTCATCTGCTTCTAACCTACTTGATTCTTCTTTGTCATCCTAAGAGACGATGGAAAAAGGACAGGAAAATGTTGTACTCTCCAATGCTACTCAGCTGCAACTTTGGCTAATGCTCACATATTTATTAACATTTTTCATTGAACAACACTTTATACTGACAGGAGCCTGAATCAAAAAGTTCAACTGACAGCTAACTTGATATACTGCAACAAAACAAAAAAAAAATTACATAGATTAACTAAGAGAAAGTCACAATACTTAAAGAAAAAATATCCTTCTCTTCAATGTTCTCATTTATAAAAATCTTACTCTACCTGTCAGCAGACTGATATGCATATGTTTGTACCATATCAAGATGCACGATACTGTAAAACAGCTTAAAAAACTGGCAAGAACTCCTGCATTCATGCTGTTTTAAGCTTTTGGTTTATTATTTTTTTAAAAGGGATTATATTTTTTGTCTTTATTTATAGTTTCCCTTCTAGCTACAGTTGCAATGGACGATAACTGGGTAAATTTTTTTGATTTTACTGGGGGGGTCTCTAATAATGCTTGAAACATTTGAAAAAAAGGGTGTTGTGGAACAATTTAAATTCTTAACAAATAGAGAGCAAAATATTGCTCTATAATATTGCATCTATCAAAGATGATATAAGCAGATAAATGAATGTACCTAACTATGTCTTATTACATTTGCCCTATTTCATCCCTACTGAAGAATTGCCAAGGAAAAACAAAATTACCTGAAAGCTTCCAAATGCTGATGTGCAACCATAAAAATGAAGGTGTATTCTAGCAAATGATACTAATAAACCTTTGCCATTTACTGACTCAAAACACTCGAGTCAGAATCACACCACAATCAATAAAATTTGTCTTTTCTCATCCTCTCAATAGGCAATACTTTGATGTTAAGACTAGGAAAGCATTGCTTTCTGTAGAAAAGTATTACATAACAGATACAGGACGCATCTAGAAAATAAAAGATGTTAACTTCATTCAGAACAAAGCCACCATACTTCCTTTACAGTGGTGTATTTTAAAATAGGAACCTGCTTGCCTGTTCTGACATGATTATTTCATTATTTCTGCTCTGATGATATGAGAGTAAAACAAGTTCTCTTTTCTCCTCATTCAGATTATCAGGTAGGCATTTACAGCACATATAAAAGACATGCTATGCAATGAGCATCACTGCAAAAGGATGTATTTTGCTGTTTGTTTTAAAACAATTAGACACTACTGCTTTTCTTCAAGCCTATGAAAAAAGGAACATACAGGAAAATAATGTGGGTTTTGCTATACTGCACTACTAAAAATGACATTTGAAGAAAAGCATACCTACCTCCTCCTCATATTCAGAGCCACTTTCATATTCACTGTCTGACCTGGGAGCAACTTCATAGCTGTACAGAGAAGACAAAAGAATATGAATTAGAAATACAAAGGGAGGAATGGAATAGAATCAATACATTTCCTACACAACTCACAAGCAATAAATTAAAAGGCAAATGGAAGAGATAAAAAAGATAGTTTCATCAAAAATAACAATACAGTTGACATCCCCCTCAATAATAAAAATACCCTGTTGGTTTGCTAGTTACTTACCCAGGGTTCATTTCCAACCAAGCATCTAGCTGACTTGCTTTTGGTGCTTCTGGTCCAAGAAGAACTTTGCCTGTTTCAGTGTGAGTCACTTTGACTGGAAGGTCACTCATGTGACTGCTCTCATCTATGGGCTAAAAATTCAGATGAAATTTTATAAGATAACTGGTCTTCCTGTGTTTGCCATGGTTAATAAAGAGAGCTAACAGCAACTGCGAAGTTATGACTCTGAATAAGTGAATGTGTCACTGAAGTCTCAGCTTCCCATACTGCTACCAAGTCAACACTAAGTCACATTTTTTCTGTGTGTAACATATCTCTACATTTAATATCCACACATGCACCACAGTATTCCAAGTAAATGAATAAGAGCAGTGTGGAACAGAAGCAACTTGACCTCTCAGAAGAGAGAAAGTATATTATGCTTACACTCCTTTCACTCTTGCTGCTTATACTGATGGAAATCTGTAAGGAGAAAAAACATCGAGGCTTTCAGCCTTTATCTTTCTTTATGGATGAAGAAATACACCTATAAGATTTTAATTAACTTTTAAAGCAAAGAAGGCCTAGTTAGATTCACTGTCCTTACTCCCTTTCACTTATTCTGGTGCTCTAACAAAAGAAGAACAGAACAAAATTACGTCCCTGATAGTACTTTGGACTGCTCAAACCACAGATTTTCTACTTTACAAACTATTTTGGCTAAATATCTTCTTTTAAATAATAATTAGCACAACAAAGAACTCTTTCCCAAAATATATAAACACAAAACTGGAAAAAAAAATTGAACAAGTATAAAGATGACATACAGTGAGTATAAAACTTATTCCCTGTTCTATAAATTATTATATTACAGCAGCATATTTACATTTTCCTGGTGCAACTGTATATACATTAAAGGATGTGGTTGTATGTTTTTAACTACACCAGCAAAGATATTACTTTTCATGTGTACATAAGACTAAGTAACAGAATTTTCAAGTTGTGCTTACACATAAATGAATAAAACAGGGATAAGAGCATAGCTCTTAATGAGGCAGCATACGTCCTCCAGTTCTACTGAAAAAAAAAAAAAAGAAGAAAAAGAGAGCTAACTGTTCAAAGAACAACATCGGAAAACTTCATTTTCAATTGCTTCTGAGGGACAAAGTACCTTCAGGTCTCTTGAGAAGCCTTTGTGACGGTATATTTTACCCTATGCCAGAAAGGGAACTGATGTGCAACATCAACAGTGTATTTTCTAGTAATGAGATGATATAATCTGTTCTTCTTACAAAAGCATTTTGTCCAGTTCTGGGCTCCCCAGTTCAAGAAAGATGAGGAGCTACTGGAGAGAGTCCAGCAGAGGGCTACAAGGATGATGAGGGGACTGGAGCATCTGTCCTACAAGGAAAGGCTGAGGGAGCTGGGCTTGTTCAGCCTGAAGAAGAGAAGGCTGAGAGGGGACCTAATAAATGCTTATAAATATCTGAAGGGTGGGTGTCAGGAGGATGGGGCCAAGCTCTTTTCAGTGGTGCCCAGTGACAGGACAAGGGGCAACGGGCACAATTTGAAGCACAGGAAGTTCCATCTGAACATGAGGAAGAACTTCTTCCCTCTGAGGGTGACGGAGCACTGGAACAGGCTGCCCAGGGAGGTTGTGGAGTCTCCTTCTCTGGAGATATTCAAAACCCGCCTGGACGAGGTCCTGTGCAGCCTGCTCTAGGTGACCCTGCTTCGGCAGGAGGGTTGGACTAGATGACCCACAGAGGTCCCTTCCAACCCCTACCATTCTGTGATTCTGTGAAAAATAAATAATGTACTATGCATAGATTTTTCTCTCAGAAAAACATTTATTTTTAAGTGCCTGCCAAAGCTGAAAAGGATTTTTCAGCATACTCAGTGATGTATTCGATGTACCTTTGTTGTAAACTTCAACTCTTTGAAGAGAAACAAGTTAGCAACAATGTTAATCCAGACTGGTTTTCTCCTGGTTATAAAAAAAACTATGGCAATGGTATATGACTTCTCCAGATTCCTTCACTCCTATGTACTGTAACACAGAGCTCCCAGCTTGTGCCCAGGCAATCCACTGACCCACAGCCATGCTGGCTGAAGCAGAAAGTCAGATCTGAAGCTGCAAGGATTAAACAGTAAGGTTTACTCAGCCATGCCTAAGGGCAAGTCAGGAAGGAACTGTGAGCATTGGAGTAAATGAGCTTGATTGGCAGTCAATATCAAAGGCTTTTGAATCAACTGGACCCTCTCTTGTGCCAGCTCAGGGATAGTAAAACCTATGATGGGCATGGGATGAGAATGCATGATCATGCAATTCTCCTTCCACACATGACAGTACAGTCTCCTTCGGACAACTCCCAGTACATAGACAGAGCTAGGAAGAGCTGGTAGCTCCTGATGATGCTGCTCTGTGTGCGATTTCCAAGGTAATGATGTCTCTCTGGAACCTCTTTTTTCTTCCCAGGAGGAGAAGCCATATACCACTCTCGTAACTCGGACCAGGATTAACAACCATCTTTTATTCTCTGACTGTACTGCCACAAACAAAGCTTTTAAGAGATCCTTTTTATTAACACATGTAAATCTAATAAAACTCCATAAAAATCAACATAAGTTTCTCATATAAATATGGAGTGTGCACATAGCAACAGAGAGAGAGAGACAGAGAGAAGTAGAAGAAAAGAACAAAGGAAAGAAAGCAAGCAGGTCCAAACCCGAAACCAGATATCTTGACTCCACAATCCTTACATTACTCATATAAGAAAGTGAAGCTCTGTCTCTCACACACTCTCATAGTCTTTCCTTCTCTTTTCCTAATGCTCTCAGACTTCTATCTTTAGTCAGTCATCCTGGCTGTAAAATTGTTTAAAACTGTAATTGGTGAGGTTCATGCTTTCACGCTTTACTTGAGTGGTGTAACATCTTGACTGGTGCCTTTCATACAAGCAGGAGAGTCATTTTCAGTAGGTAGGAAGGAAAAAAGTGATGTGCCTACACTGTTTGACTCTTTCTGTCATCCTACAGAGGCTGAAGATTTATTTAGGGAGATAGACCTTTCTGCTACAGCTGAGGAGTTGCAGAACTGTAATGGAAAGGGGAAAAGAAGCTGGGAGATCTCCTGCACCACTAAAATTTTACTTTACTGTATTACTAATTAAAGTTGTTCTTGTGTCTGTGAAAAATGGTTTTCTTCTGAACTGTTTCTTTTTTCTCATTGGTAGCTAAGGCAAGAGGTAGTAGCATGCATGCGTCGTGACACGACACTAGAGACAGCACTAAACTCCAAAGCCTACAAGAGAAGCAAGCGCCAGACTCTGAGGGAGGCCCATATGACAGAAAAGCTTGAGAAACAGCAGAAGATAGAACAAGAGAGGAAACGTAGACAGAAACATCAGGTATTTTAACTCCTATTAACTGTTCTCCCAGACATGGAAATGCCGTTCAGTTGACTGTTGCATCTTGTTATGATCTGCCAATCATCATCATTTTATATTTTATTCACCTCTGGAGACTGAGGCACAAGAAAACAAGTTTATGCAATAAGAAAGCATAAAACTCTAAAATTAGAATTCTTATATTCCTGATCTCAAATCTTGTGCTATCAAATCTCTGAATTAAATTGTTTCCTTTCTCTAGGAATATCTGAACAGCATATTGCAGCATGCTAAGGATTTTAAAGAGTACCACCGGTCAGTGTCTGGGAAAATACAGAAAATTTCTAAAGCTGTGGCAACTTGTCATGCCAACACTGAACGTGAGCAGGAAAAGGAAACTGAGAGAATTGAAAAAGAACAAATGAGAAGACTAATGGTAAGGAATGGGGGGAAGGGGTATGACAAATTTGGCTAAAATTACATACACTCTGATGTACGCCCTCGGGTGCTTATGTATGCTCTTTTCGGAATAAAAATCTCTTTAATTCAAGAAGTTTAAATAGTATAAACCTAAAACTACTGCAGAAGAGTCCCTTGTATTTCTAATGATGGTAGTAAATTTGATAGTGTTCACTTTGAGCTGTAGCTACAGCTACTTTTTTCTTAAGAGTTCTGATAGTACTGCTGAAACTATTTTAAAGGAACAAAATAGAGTACTGAAGGAGTTAGTGCATGTTAAAGCAGGACCACTCTTGATCATCTACCAAAGGTCTTGGGAGTCTGGGGAGGTCCCTGCTGACTGGAAGCTAGACAATGTTATTCCAATTTACAAGAAGGGCATGAGGGAAGACCCAGGAAACTACAGACCTGTTAGTGTAACCTCAGTACCTGGAAAAAGTATGGAGAAGATCATACAGGGTGATGCTGAAAGGCGTTTAAAGGACAATGCAATCATCACAGAATCACAGAATCACAGAATAGTAGGGGTTGGAAGGGACCTCTGTGGGTCATCTAGTCCAACCCCCCTGCATAAGCAGGGTCACCTACAGCAGGCTGCACAGGACCTTGTCCAGGCGGGTCTTGAATATCTCCAGAGAAGGAGACTCCACAACCTCCCTGGGCAGCCTGTTCCAGTGCTCCGTCACCCTCAGAGAGAAGAAGTTCCTCCTCATGTTCAGACGGAACTTCCTGTGCCTCAGTTTGTGCCCATTACCCCTTGTCCTGTCACTGGGCACCACTGAAAAGAGCTTGGCCCCATCCTCCTGACACCCACCCTTCAGATATTTGTAGGCATTTATAAGGTCCCCTCGCAGCCTTCTCTTCTTCAGGCTGAACAAGCCCAGTTCCCTCAACCTCTCCTCGTAGTGGAGATGCTCCAGTCCCCTCATCATCCTTGTAGCCCTCCGCTGGACTCTCTCCAGTAGCTCTTCATCCTTCTTGAACTGGGGAGCCCAGAACTGGACACAGTACTCCAGATGAGGCCTCACCAGGGTAGTGTAGAGGGGAAGGAGAACCTCCCTTGTCCTGCTGGCCACACTCTTCTTGATGCACCCCAGGATCCCATTGGCCTTCTTGGCAGCCAGGGCACACTGCTGGCTCATAGTTAACCTGTCGTCCACCAGGACACCCAGGTCCCTCTCCGCAGAGCTGCTCTCCAGCAGGTCCACCCCAAGCCTGTACTGGTGCATGAGGTTGTTCCTCCCCAGGTGCAGGACCCTGCACTTGCCCTTGTTGAACCTCATCAGGTTCCTCTCTGCCCAGCTCTCCAGCCTATCCAGGTCACGCTGAATGGCAGCACAGCCTTCCGGTGTATCTACCACACCTCCCAGTTTGGTGTCGTCAGCAAACTTGCTGAGGGTACATTCTAACTCTTCATCCAGGTCGTTGATGAAGAAGTTAAACAAGACTGGGCCCAGTACTGACCCCTGAGGGACACCACTTGTCACCAGCCTCCAACTAGACTCAGCGCCGCTGATGACAACCCTCTGAGTTCTGCCATTCAGCCAGTTCTCTATCCACTTCACCGACCACTCATCCAGCCCACACTTCCTCAGCTTCCCCAGGAGGATATCATGGGAGACTGTGTCGAAAGCCTTGCTGAAGTCAAGGTAGATAACATCCACAGCTCTCCCTTCGTCTACCCAGCCAGTCATGTCATCATAGAAAGCTATCAGGTTGGTCAGGCATGATTTCCCCTTGGTGAATCCATGCTGACTACTCCTGATAACCTTCTTTTCTTCCACTTGCTTGATGATGGCCTCCAGGATAAGCTGCTCCATCACCTTTCCCGGGATGGAGGTGAGGCTGACCGGCCTGTAGTTCCCTGGGTCCTCCTTCTTGCCCTTTTTGAAGATTGGAGTGACATTGGCCTTTCTCCAGTCCTCGGGCACCTCTCCAGTCCTCCAGGACCTCTCAAAGATGATGGAGAGTGGCTCAGCAATGACATCCGCCAGCTCCCTCAGCACTCGTGGGTGCATTCCGTCGGGGCCCATGGATTTGTGGACATCCAGATCGCTTAAGCGATCCCTCACACAGTCCTCCTCGACCAAGGGAAAGTCGTCCTCTCTGTAGGCTTCTTCTCTTACCTCCGGGGCCTGGGATTCCTGAGGGCCAGTCTTAGCACTGAAGACTGAAGCAAAGAAGGCATTCAGTAGCTCTGCCTTCTCCGCATCCTCCGTCACCAGGACACCCGCCTCATTCAGCAGCGGCCCCACGTTGTCCCTAGCCTTCCTTTTGCTGCTGATGTAGTTGAAGAAGCCCTTCTTGTTGTTTTTGACATCCCTTGCCAGCTTCAATTCCAGGTGAGCCTTGGCCTTCCTCGTCGCATCCCTGCATGCTCTCACTACGTTTCTGTACTCTTCCCAAGTGGCCTGTCCCTCTTTCCACATGCCATGCACCTTTCTCTTCTGCCTGATCTCCGCTAGAAGCTCCTTGTTTAACCATGCAGGTCTCCTGCCTCCTTTGCTAAATTTCTTTCTCAGGGGGATGCATTGCTCCTGTGCATGGAAGAAGTGTTGTTTAAAAAGCGACCAGCACTCATGGACCCCCCTGCCTTCGAGAGCCCTGGCCCACGGGATTCCTCCCAGTAGCTCCTTGAAGAGGGCAAAGTCAGCCCTCCTGAGGTCCAGGGTTTTGATCCTGCTTATCGCCCTGCTTCCTCCATGCAGGATCCTGAACTCGACCATTTCATGGTCACTGCAGCCGAGTCTACCTCCAACCTTCACGTCCTCCACCAGTCCCTCCTTGTTTGTTAATACAAGGTCCAGCAGAGCGCCTTTCCTTGTTGGTTCCTCCACCACTTGCATCAGAAAGTTATCATCGATGCTCTGTAGGAACCTCCTGGATTGCGCCTGCCTAGCTGTATGGTCTTCCCAGCTGATGTCAGGGTGGTTGAAGTCCCCCATGAGAACCAGGGCCTGTGACTGTGAGGCTGCTTGCAGCTGCCTGTAGAAGGCTTCATCAACCTCCTCCTCCTGGTCAGGTGGCCTGTAGTATACACCCACCGTAATGTCACCCGTGTGAGCCTGTCCCTTAATTCTAACCCACAAGCTTTCAACTCCTTCTTCACTTGCCCCCAGGCCAAGCTCAATGCATTCCAGTTGCTCCCTCACATATAGAGCAACTCCCCCACCTCTCCTTGTTGACCTGTCTTTCCTAAAGAGTCTGTAGCCAACTATGACAGCATGCCAGTCATGCGAGTTGTCCCACCACGTTTCTGTGATGGCGACCAAGTCGTAGCTGTCCTGCTGTATAATGGCTTCCAGCTCCTCCTGTTTATTGGCCATACTACGTGCATTGGTGTAAACACACTTGAGCTGGGCTGTCAATCTCACCCCTGGCCTTGGCACTCCAAGCCTAGGTTCATCCCTAGTGAGCTGGGCAATATCCCCTTCCCCCTTCGAACCTAGTTTAAAGCCCTCTCAATGAGCCCCGCCAGCTCGTGGCCAAGAATTCTTTTCCCCCTTTGTGATAGCTGAGCTCCACTTGTTGCCAGCAGGCCCGGTGCTGTGTATACCTCCCCATGATCAAAAAAGCCAAAATTTGACCGATGGCACCAGTCCCTGAGCCACCTGTTAACCAGGTGAGTTTTCCTGCCCCTTTCAGTGCTGTCCCCTGCCACTGATGGGATGGAGGAAAACACCACCTGCGCCCCTGATCCCTCAACCAGTCGCCCTAGTGCCCTGAAGTCCCTTTTGATGGCCTTGGGACTTCTTTCTGCTACCTCGTCCCCGCCAACCTGCATTACCAAGAGGGGGTAGTAATCAGAAGGCCGCACCAGACCAGGGAGTCTGGCACAGTCATCAGGCACAGTCAACATGGGTTCACAGAGGGAAAGTCCCGTTTATCTGATTTAATATCCTTCTACGATAAGGTCACTCACCTAG
Organism: Opisthocomus hoazin; assembly: GCF_030867145.1. NCBI lineage: Eukaryota > Metazoa > Chordata > Aves > Opisthocomiformes > Opisthocomidae > Opisthocomus > Opisthocomus hoazin. Next base: position 30,148,683 of record NC_134453.1, read on the forward strand.
TGGATGAAGGGAAGGCGGTGGACGTAGTTTTGTCTGGATTTTAGTAAGGCTTTTGACGCTGCCCCTCACAGCATCCTTCTGGACAAGTTGTCCAACTGTGAGATGAGTAGGTACGCAGTGCGCTGGGTGAAGAACTGGCTGAAGGGCAGGGCTCAAAGGGTTATAGTGAATGGGGCTACATCTGGCTAGTGACCGGTCACAAGCAGTGTTCCTCAGGGCTCAATTCTAGGGCCAGTTCTGTTCAATATTTTCATCAGTGATCTGGATGCAGGAGTTGAATGCACCCTTAGCAAGTTTGCTGACGATACCAAACTGGGAGGTGCCGCGGACTCTCTCGAGGGACGAGAGGCCTTGCAGAGGCATCTGGATAGATTGGAGCATTGGGAAATCATCAATGGCATGAAATTTAACAAGAACAAATGCCAGATTCTGCACCTGGGATGGAGTAATGCCGGGCACAAGTATAAATTTGGGAGAGGAGTGGCTGGAGAGCAGCCCTGCAGAAAGGGATCTGGGGGTGCTGGTCGACAGTAGGCTCAACGTGAGTCAGCAGTGTGCCCTGGCAGCCAAGAGGGCAAACAATATTCTGGGGTGCATTCAACACAGCATGACCATCCGGTCAAAAGAGGTGATTTTCCCACTCTGTTTAGCGTTGGTGAGGCCTTACCTTGAGTACTGCGTGCAGTTCTGGGCCCCACAATTTAAGAAGAATGTTGAAGTACTTGAATGCGTCCAGAAGAGGGCAACAAAACTGGTGAAAGGGCTGGAAGGAAGGCATGTCCTATGAGGAGCATCTAAGGACTCTGGGTTTGTCTAGTTTGGAGAGAAGGAGGCTGAGGGGCGATCTCATTGCTCTCTCCAGCTTCCTGAGGAGGGGAAGAGGAGAGGGAGGTGCTGATCTCTTCTCCCTGGTATCCGGTGTCAGGATGCATGGGAATGGTTCAAAGCTGCGTCAGGGGAGGTTCAGACTAGACATTAGGAAACATTTCTTTACCGAGAGGGTGGTCAGACACTGGAACAGGCTTCCTAGAGAGACGGTCGATGTCCCATGCTTGTCAGTGTTTAACAGGCATTTGGACAATGTCCCCTTAATAACATGCTTTAACTTTTGGTCAGCCCTGAAGTGGTCAGGCAGTTGGACTAGACGATCTTTGTAGGTCCCTTCCAACTGAACTATTCTATTCTATTCTATTCTATTCTATTCTATTCTATTCTATTCTATTCTATTCTATTCTAAAATATGTATGCTTGTACATTCATGTGTCATGGTTTTGGTTAAAACAGAACTAATTCTCTTTTAGTGAATCTTCCTTACAGGTAAGTTCTTCTGAGGAACTGCATTTTTCTGAAGTTGGCTGCATACTTTTCAGACAGCATCCTCTCCAAAGCTGATAACACCTAATGTTTATAGTTATACTGAGCTAACGGTAGGAATGGAATGCAAAAAAAGGCCCCTGGTTATAATTATTACTATAGCAGCCAAGGTCACCGATAGACCTTTTAGGTCCCGCAAGTGAGGAGTCGGAAAGGGTTGTACTTGCAGGGAGGGGCAGACAGAACAGGTGGCCCGATATTGACCAACGAGGTATTCCATGCCATACACGTCATATTCAGTTTAAAGCTGGGGGATCACGAGGGTCTTGCTCTCTTTGTCCATGGCCGGCCTCTGAAGAGGACCCTGCTCCTTGTCCTGCCTGGGATCCTGATCCGGATTCCGATCCGTGCATTCCTGAGTCCAGTTCCCTGTCTACTGCTGAGGCCAGTCCGGGACTTCCTGGTGCCTGCCTGGCAGCCACTGGCAGGACAGAACTCCGGGGAACTTAATATTGGTTTTGTATTTTTTGCCTTATTTCTCTTATTTTTAGTATTATTAATAAAGCTGTTTTCTTTTCCAATTTTTAAGTGTCTTCCTTTTCCTCCTTTTTCCCTTACCCTGGCGGGGGCGGGGCGCAAGTTAATAGAGAGCATCTATCACTTTGTTTATTGCCACCCTGCTTTAAATGGTGACATCATGTTGTTTTATTTTATTTTCTTTCGAATAAGACTGAATTATTAATATTGTGATCTCTGTGTATGTCTCATGGGGCCCTTAGCATGTGCACTTGCTACCCTTGACATTAGAGATTCCAAATGTGTAGGCACCTTTTGAACTATTTTTCCCAAATTAGTTTCATTTTTGTACTGTCTCTGAGTGTACACGTGGCTCTTAGTCACATGCAAAAGCCTAACGTAGTACTAACTGAATAGAGAGCACAAATGTCTTACATACACTTTAATATTTTGCCACCACTATTAAGTGATGTTAAAGTTATAACAAGCTCTGTGGAAATTAAACAAACCAACCAACCCCACAAACTAAAAAGTCTTGTAAAATTCGTATCTCTCCATCAGGACCAAGACCAGATTCCATTCCTTCTGCATTTTCTTCTGCCTTCTACAACAGATAGAGGAAAACTATTATAGTCAAGCTATGAGCATAAAAAACATTTTATATGATGAAAGCATACTAGAGCATGAACAATTCTTCACTTTGTACTTTCATAGCCTGGGATGAATGCTAATAAAGATATTGATGGATGTAAGTGGGATATATATACAGGTACTCCTGCACTCGGCACTTAGCAGTATTAATGGGAAATCTACAACCCGCTTAGTTGCCTTGGTAAATCTGTGCCTGGTACATGGCTAGCCTACTGTATTTTTGGTCCAGGAGAAGCTACATCTTTACTTTGGAGGCACAGGCTGATGTCTCTGTAAAAAATATGTTCTTAACAAAATGTACAGCTGTCTTGGAGATGGATAGAGGCGATTAAGGAATATTTTTTATGTCAGTCATTTCAAAATTGTCCATTTATTATATATTGGCATTTATTATCACATGTAGAGCATTGCTTTTAAGCAATGCATATATTAACATTTTAAATGGTATATATTTGGTGTCCAAACTATAAAAAGTTAAATTGTCAGGAATATTAGCTAGAGCAGTCTATTTATATACAAGCACATGAAACTTCTGAGACTCTTTTTCTTATAGTTGATAGTAAGATCATTCACACCATGAAAACTAGAGAGGGAAATGGGCTATTAAGACCATCTTACCCATCTTCTGGGACAGGAAAGGAATTTAGGTGTCACAAAAATGACAAATTATTACTTAATTATCACTTTTATTTTCATAAATTTGCTCAGTTACCAACTAGTATCTCTGACAGGGATAAAAATATTTAATAACATACAAAGTGGTTTTTCAGATTACTTAAATTAAATGGTTACAACGTAGACAATGAACAACACTACTTGTAGAATAGCCATTTATACAAAATACAGCTATTAAAGTTCTTTTTCTCTGGATATTTCTAATGGCTCTACAAACCAGATATGGAACTAGGTTTAGAATCTAAATGTCTAAATAAGCAGTTCTATATATTACAATGGAATATACAAGTCTTTTCTGATATACTCTAGTTTGGATTCTCATAACTTATTCCTAATTTACATGGTTGGCCCATTTTTGCCTATAGAAAGTTTATCAGTAATTCAGATGTTTACAACCCACAGGTTTCTAATCTCATCTTCTTCTTTCCATCTTTGGAATAATGCTAGCGTGGCAAAAAGACAGCATTTCCTACAACAGACTTCAGAGAACTATGAATTAATTCAATGTTAAGAATTTGGCAATGCAGATTTTAGATACTCTGATCTCTGTAAGACAACTGAAGATCACTACATTTACCAATGTTAAAATGGGGTTTGAGGGGGAAGTAGGATAAAAATGTTAGTTTTGGCTACTTGCCTTCTTTCTTCTCCTCCTCTTTTTCTTCTCTTTGGCTGCTTGTTCCTGTTTGTGTTCCCATACCAGACTGGTCAGATTAGCCATATACTCGTCTGTCTGCTGCAATAAGTAGGCTAAGCGTCTATCTTTCTTTTGGTCAATCAACTTACGGTAGCCTCCTTCATCTTCAGCCTAGCAATACAAGACAAACATCATCCATGAGAGAAATGTTCCTAAGAAGAACCTACAATTGCAGTGTAAATGATGATGTGTTACCTTAAATATCTCCTACTCTTTGGGGGGGGGAGCATTCTACAACAGGACCGAGAACAGAAAAAAAAATATACAACAGCACATCAGACAAGTTACAATGCTGGGAAACTGAGGGAATTGATGACTCCTACAGAGAAGATTTTTCAAAAGCATGAAGTACAGTTATCCCCCACTCTCACAGAAAGATAATGGGACCCAGATGCCGAACTCTTATTTGGTCCTTTACCCAGTATAAGTAATAATCTTTATCTGTCAGGTGCTACCAAGAAATTTTCTTTAGGGCAGATTATGCATCGTCTGTCTATTCTGGTGTTGTTTCATCTTCCTGTGGAGAATCTGATGCTGGCCTCTGTTAGAAACAGGATATCAGCTACATCTCTGAGTCAGTTCAGCAACTCCCATATCCCTACAGCACTGCATAAGTATGTTGTTAGGGCATAGCAGGAAATATTACTTGTGTATGCCAGAAAGATATAATGACATCTTTATGCATATCAGGAAATATAAGACAAGCATCAGAGAGCCCACTGCAGATCTTGGCCAAGATAACTCAGTGAATAAATTAATAATTTAAGAAGTATACAGGACCTTATAAAACCAAACAAGAAAAAGAAATATTTTGAAGACCATTAGTTTCAATAAAAATAGCACAGTTACAAGATATGAACAAACTCCTGCCTTTCTGGAGGCATAGCAGAACTGCAGTAACCTGGCAAGAACTTCCAAGGTAAAATCCATTTTCAGCATTCAAGACAACAGAACTGCAATGCTTAAAAAGTAAGCTTCTATGACTCTTATAATTAAATATAGTATCATTATAACCTAGCCAAGGTATTTCCTCTATACGTACTATCTTTTTCTTGGTGTAAGGAATTTAACGCTATTATCTAAGATGCTTTGATTAAAAAGTATGCTATCATACTTTTAAACATAGTCTGTTTTCCTAGGCTAGCCCAAGTGTCTGAGAGGAAATGAAGTCTTTAGAAATTTCTAGTATATAGAAGATTAACTTCTGGCTACACTGAATTAAAGACCTGTAAAAACTGTAAGAACATACCACAGTTGGACTAAATTTAAACAGAGGAAATAACTCCACTAACATAACATGCATAATTAGTGTCATTTTTTTTTGCTTTTCCATGAAAATTTAATTAAGCTTTTAGCAGGGAACAGGGTAAGTGCTTCTGACTGCAAAACCCAGTTGAAGATACCTGCTGAGTGCTGTGTCTCTGATAGCAGATCTGAGTCACAGGCTTCGGGTAGGAGGTTTTAGGAGGAAGCACTGGATATTAGTGTTTTGTGACATTTCTGGACATAAAAATCCATCTTGTATTTATTACCTGTGGACTTCTTTACCATATATCATATATATTTCAGAGTGACATAAGCTCATTCACTTCAGAATCTAAAAAATGTTTTTAAAACAATGACTCTTTTGTGAAGTCATCATATTTTTACCTGATAATTAACACTGTAACAGCTTGAACAGATAAACTGTTGGCAATTGTCTCTAATTATGGAAAGTATAAAGAAGCTCTGTAATGTAGTTTGGTATGTAACCTTGAGAAAAAAGCCATAGGGCCTAAACATTTGTTCTCTTCTACAAGCCCTTCAGTTACATTTCATAAGCACTTTTAATCCCCATTGGTGATTTAAAACCAAACCGTTCAGTCCTTATGCTTGGTGGACACTGATTTTGGACAAGGATTAAAGTTTTATTTCACATCACCTTAAATATCTGGGTTTTTATTAGCACTGTGTTTCAATAAAAATGTGCCAATTCCCATTAAATTCTGTGTTGTTATTACACTGTGTCATTCAACTGCTGACTGAGAATCTATATTTTCCCAGTCACCTAATGTCTTGTAGATTACAACAATAAAAAAAAAAAAAGTATTAGAGTTACCCAATGTCTGGTAGAAGCTTTTCAGAAGAAAATTAATCTAACTCTGGTTGCTAACACACTTGTACATAAAAACTACTCTGTCTACATTTTAAGTTCTAAGACAGAGATATTTTAACTCCTGAAATCTAAGTAGTCCACTGATCAATTCCACACCATTCTGAAGAGACGTGGTTATATACAAAACCATTATATACTGTTTTTAAAAAAGGTGGAACTGGTATTGTTCAGGTGCACAGAAGCGAGAGAATAAGAAATAACAGCAGCAAGAGGAACTATAGCAGACTGCCATTAGTTCCCAGGAAAAAAATGCATATATTTACTGCTGTTGGATATGTATTTGTGCAAAATACAAAGTTTCTGAGTAATACCCTAAAAATTTAATCATAAGTAGTCTTGAAAAATATAATAGCTAGAAAGAATACACAGTACTCATATAGTAATTAACTTCAATATCTCTGCAATGTTGTAAAAATGTTGACATATGACAAAGATATTGTTATACAAAAATGGCTGTGATATGCACGCGACCTGGTTTCAGCTGGGATAGTTAATTTTCCTCCGAGCAGCTGCTGTGTTTTGGAGTTAGTACAAGAAGAATGTTGATAACACTGATGTTTTTAGTTGTTGCTAAGAAATCAAGCACTTTTTCCAGTTTCCTATATTCAGCTACTGAGCAGGTGTGCAGGAGCTGGGAGGGAGCATAGCCAGACGGCTAGCCCAAGCTGGCCAATGGAAATATTCCACACCACAAATGCCGTGCTCAGTTTATGAATGGAGGTTGCCAGGGGGCAGGAATCTGCTCTTCTCTTTTCCCTGAGTTCGAACCCTCTCTTGTCTGGGAGTGTCATCGTTTAGAGCAGGGTGGCAATAAACAAAGTGATAGATGCTCTCTATTAACTTGCGCCCCGCCCCCGCCAGGGTAAGGGAAAAAGGAGGAAAAGGAAGACACTTAAAAATTGGAAAAGAAAACAGCTTTATTAATAATACTAAAAATAAGAGAAATAAGGCAAAAAATACAAAACCAATATTAAGTTCCCCGGAGTTCTGTCCTGCCAGTGGCTGCCAGGCAGGCACCAGGAAGTCCCGGACTGGCCTCAGCAGTAGACAGGGAACTGGACTCAGGAATGCACGGATCGGAATCCGGATCAGGATCCCAGGCAGGACAAGGAGCAGGGTCCTCTTCAGAGGCCGGCCATGGACAAAGAGAGCAAGACCCTCGTGATCCCCCAGCTTTAAACTGAATATGACGTGTATGGCATGGAATACCTCGTTGGTCAATATCGGGCCACCTGTTCTGTCTGCCCCTCCCTGCAAGTACAACCCTTTCCGACTCCTCACTTGCGGGACCTAAAAGGTCTATCGGTGACCTTGGCTGCTATAGTAATAATTATAACCAGGGGCCTTTTTTTGCATTCCATTCCTACCGTTAGCTCAGTATAACTATAAACATTAGGTGTTATCAGCTTTGGAGAGGATGCTGTCTGAAAAGTATGCAGCCAACTTCAGAAAAATGCAGTTCCTCAGAAGAACTTACCTGTAAGGAAGATTCACTAAAAGAGAATTAGTTCTGTTTTAACCAAAACCATGACACATGAATGTACAAGCATACATATTTTAGAATAGAATAGAATAGAATAGAATAGAATAGAATAGAATAGAATAGAATAGAATAGAATAGAATAGTTCAGTTGGAAGGGACCTACAAAGATCGTCTAGTCCAACTGCCTGACCACTTCAGGGCTGACCAAAAGTTAAAGCATGTTATTAAGGGGACATTGTCCAAATGCCTGTTAAACACTGACAAGCATGGGACATCGACCGTCTCTCTAGGAAGCCTGTTCCAGTGTCTGACCACCCTCTCGGTAAAGAAATGTTTCCTAATGTCTAGTCTGAACCTCCCCTGACGCAGCTTTGAACCATTCCCATGCATCCTGACACCGGATACCAGGGAGAAGAGATCAGCACCTCCCTCTCCTCTTCCCCTCCTCAGGAAGCTGGAGAGAGCAATGAGATCGCCCCTCAGCCTCCTTCTCTCCAAACTAGACAAACCCAGAGTCCTTAGATGCTCCTCATAGGACATGCCTTCCTTCCAGCCCTTTCACCAGTTTTGTTGCCCTCTTCTGGACGCATTCAAGTACTTCAACATTCTTCTTAAATTGTGGGGCCCAGAACTGCACGCAGTACTCAAGGTAAGGCCTCACCAACGCTAAACAGAGTGGGAAAATCACCTCTTTTGACCGGATGGTCATGCTGTGTTGAATGCACCCCAGAATATTGTTTGCCCTCTTGGCTGCCAGGGCACACTGCTGACTCACGTTGAGCCTACTGTCGACCAGCACCCCCAGATCCCTTTCTGCAGGGCTGCTCTCCAGCCACTCCTCTCCCAAATTTATACTTGTGCCCGGCATTACTCCATCCCAGGTGCAGAATCTGGCATTTGTTCTTGTTAAATTTCATGCCATTGATGATTTCCCAATGCTCCAATCTATCCAGATGCCTCTGCAAGGCCTCTCGTCCCTCGAGAGAGTCCGCGGCACCTCCCAGTTTGGTATCGTCAGCAAACTTGCTAAGGGTGCATTCAACTCCTGCATCCAGATCACTGATGAAAATATTGAACAGAACTGGCCCTAGAATTGAGCCCTGAGGAACACTGCTTGTGACCGGTCACTAGCCAGATGTAGCCCCATTCACTATAACCCTTTGAGCCCTGCCCTTCAGCCAGTTCTTCACCCAGCGCACTGCGTACCTACTCATCTCACAGTTGGACAACTTGTCCAGAAGGATGCTGTGAGGGGCAGCGTCAAAAGCCTTACTAAAATCCAGACAAAACTACGTCCACCGCCTTCCCTTCATCCACTAGGTGAGTGACCTTATCGTAGAAGGATATTAAATCAGATAAACGGGACTTTCCCTCTGTGAACCCATGTTGACTGTGCCTGATGATTGCATTGTCCTTTAAACGCCTTTCAGCATCACCCTGTATGATCTTCTCCATACTTTTTCCAGGTACTGAGGTTACACTAACAGGTCTGTAGTTTCCTGGGTCTTCCCTCATGCCCTTCTTGTAAATTGGAATAACATTGTCTAGCTTCCAGTCAGCAGGGACCTCCCCAGACTCCCAAGACCTTTGGTAGATGATCAAGAGGGTTCCTGCTGTAAGATCCACTAGCTCCTTCCATACTCTGGGGTGAATCCCATCAGGGCCCATGGGCTTATGAACATTCAACTGATACAACAAGTCCGTTGTTACAATTTCAGTGTCCACAAATGGAAAGTCACTGTTCCTGCATTCGTGGTTCTCCAACTAAGAGGACCGGGCAGCCCAATGTCTATCACTGATATTAAAAACTGAGGCAAAAAAAGAAAATCATTGAATGCCTCCTTTTTTTCTTCATCCCTATTTGTCAGGTGACCATCTTCAACAAGTATTGGTCCAATGTTTTCCTTGGACCTCCTCTTGCTATTAACATACATAAAAAAGCCTTTCTTGTTGTCTGACACAACGCTGGCCAGTTTCAGCTCTAGCTGAGCTTTAGTCTTTTGTGTCTTCTCCCTGCATATGCAAACCATGGCTCTGTAATCTTCCTACGAAGCCTGGCCTCGCTTCCAGAGATCGTACAATTATTTTTTCCGCCTGAGTTCCAAGAGGAGTTCCCTGTTCAGCCAAGCTGTCCTTCTGCCCCACTTGCTTGACTTGCGACACCATGGGATTGCCTGGTCCAGGTGATTCTAAAAAACTGACCAGTACTCGTGTGTTCCTAAGCCCTCAAAAGCACAGCCCCAGGGGACACTGCTAACTAGCTCCCTGAGAAGCTTAAAGTTTGCTCTCTTGAAATCCAGGGTAACAACTCTGCTGACCTTTTTCCTCATTGCACAGACAATTTTAAACTCAGCCATCTCATGATCACTGTGACCAAGACAGCCACCTACCATCACATCTCCCACGAGTCCTTCTCTGTTCACAAACAACAAGTCTAGGAGGGCATCTTTCCTAGTTGGCTCACTGAGTACTTGTGACAAGAAATTTTCTTCCACCAACTTCAGGAATTTCCCAGGCTTGCTTGTCACAGCAATATGATATTCCCAGTTGCTGTCTGGGAAGTTGAAATCTCCCATAAGGACAAGGTCTACCGATCTAGAGATTTGTCCTAGTTGCCTACAGAATAACTCATCAGTGCTATCATTCTGCTGGGCGATCGATAGTAGACACCCACAATGATATCTGCTTTGTTTTCCATCCCCCTAGTCCTGACTCGGAGGCTCTCGACCATATTATCCCTAACTGCGAGGTCTGTACAGTCAAACCTCTCCCTTACATACAGAGTGTAACACCTCCACCTCGCCTGCCCTACCTATCCCTCCTGAACAGCCTGTAGCCCTCCAATCCCAGCACTCCAGTCGTGGGACTCATTCCACCAAGTCTCACTAATACCAATGACATCATGGCTCTGGGAATGGACCAACACCTCCAGTTTGTCCTGTTTGGTTCTCATACTGCGTACATTGGTGTACACAGATTTCAGATGTGCTCCTAAGCCCTCAGTGCTCTGGAGCAGAGTAAATGTTCCCATTAGCATTGCCAGCCTCAGGTGATGCCATGTCAACCCTTGGCTTACTTTCAGCTCTCCTGATGGTGTCCCCTTCCACCACTGATTCTACTTTAAAGCCCTCTCAATCAGTTCTGCCAGCTTATGAGCAAAGATGCCTTTCCCCCATCAGGTCAGGTGGATCCCGTCAGGGCCCAGCATACCTTGTGTTTCAAAGACTCTTCCATGGTTATAAAAAACAAAATTTTGGCAGAGGCACCAGTCCTGGAGCCAGATATTGATGTCTTGGGCACGTTTCTTTCTTCCAATGCTTCTTTTATACCTTTCTTTCAATTATTGAACTGTCTTTATCTCAACTCACGACTTTTCACCCTTTTGGCCTTCTGAATCTCTCCCCTATTCTGCTAAGGTGCTAGTATGCGAGCAACTGTGTGGGTGCTTAGCTGCTGGCTGGGGTCGACCCACCACAGTCCTTTTTGGTGCCCCTCATTGTGGTGGGTTGACCCGGAAAACATCCAAGCATTCACACAGCCACTTGCTCACTCCCCTCTCCCACAGGATGGGCAGAAAATAGAAGGAAAGTGAGAAGAATGGTTGATCGAAATAAAGACAGTTTAATAGGTGAAGCAAAATCTATGCGTGCAAGTAAAGGACAAGAAGGAATTTATTTACTATTTCCTTTTGGCAGACAGATGTCCAATCACTTCCTGGAAAGCAGGACCTCAGCATGCATAACAGTTGCTTGAGAAGACGAATGCCATGACCGCAAACGTCCCTGCTTCTTCCTCCTTTCCTTGAGCTTTTATTGCTGAGCACGATGTCATATGGTATGGAATATCCTTTTGGTCAGTCTGGGTCAGCTCTCTGGGCTGTGTCCCCTCCTAGCTTCTTGCCCACTCCCAGTCTACTTGTTGGTGGGGCAGAGTAGGAAAAATCAAAAGCCTCGTGGCTATGTAAGCACTGTTCAGCAACAGCCAAAACACTGGTGTATGCATTATCAACACCAGTTTGGCCACAAATCCAAAATATAGCACCATATGGGCGGATATGAAGAAAAGTAACTCCATCCCAACCAGACCCAGTATAGACTCTAGTCCAGGTACAAGAAGAGAGGCAACAATATAGCTGGATATATATAATAAAATCTAGCTATAGAACTGTGTATCTAAAGCAAATCACTATTCCTGAGAATCTTAAATGCATTAGTTGTTGGCGTGGGTTACGGATCCGTTGTAACGATGTCACCCCAATATGAGTATAGATCGTTCACCCTTTATTAGTCAGCAAAACAAGGTTTATATAGCAAAGCAATTACAGCATCTGATTGGTTAGACCCCTAACCATATATAGGCAAAACTACTGCAACTCGTTGTGATTGGTGCAGAGCTGCATCTCGATGCGGAAGCAGTGCTGTGGCAGGAAACGACAACATGGCAGGAAGTGACAGTAGGGGAAGTGACAGTGCGGCAGGAAACGGCGACGTGACGGTCCCCCTGCTCCAGTGTCCCGAGCTCGTCGCTCTACCTTCCCAACAGGGTTCCGTGTTCGCCGCTCTCAAGGCTCACCTCCGGATCGGAACCTGGGTTGCTCAACAGCACCAAACTATGCCCCCTCTCGTCCAGCCAGGACTCCACAATTAGTAATCTCAGAAATTATTTCAACTGTTGCATGAGCTTTTAACTTTGAATGAAGAGTCATTTAATAGTGTCTTATGATTAAAGGGTAAGCAAAGTTATACCAATGAAACAGAAAATGCAGACTGTAAGACTCTAACTTTGAGGATTCTCTGACACTCAAAAAAACTCTATACACAGACACAGTATCACTTTACTGATTTAAAACAAAACACAACTTGATTGTAGCAATTTGCCTTACCAATTCTTCCCAAAGCAGCATTTTATGATATACTTTCATTTCACTGTCAATCTTCCCATATTAAAACACAAAGCCTAAAAAAGCACAAACAATTATTTCCATATTATATGAAGATAATTAAATAAAAATAACCTGGTGAGGATTCCAGTCACTGTCAAAGATTATAACAGTGTCAGCAGCCTGGAGGTTCAAGCCCAGCCCTCCTGCCCTTGTACTCAGCAAGAAGATGAAGTACTGTGAGCCAGGTTCATTAAACTTCTTCAGCAGGGCAGCTCGATCCTCCGATTTTGTTGTACCTGAGAAGAAATAAAAAAAAGTAAAAAGAAACCTTATGACAAAGATCTTCTACCGAAATAATTTAAAAGCAATCTTAGTTGTTTAAGGCACATGTGGAAGGGAATTTTTAGCTCACTTGTTCTTTGCCATCTCAGCTATATTTTCTATAATATAGATACAAACACTAACCATGGATGTTTCAGCTGTCTATAGCACTTGGGAGGAGGGTTCCCAAACTTTTATTTTAAATAGGCTTGACATTTCAAAAGGGGACTTTGAAAAGATGCAACTATCTATTTGACAACATTTTATGACTCACAGGTTTCAATAGATGATATACACACACAAAATGGAGCTTCAGTTTTGATAAAGGCCTTATGAGCACTCACAGAATCTAAATATTTTAAAAACTATATGTGTACACAAACATAGATTTATTAACATTTCACTATTGGCCTTAAAAATCAAGATTAATATCAAGGGAACAAAAATTCTTAAAAGATCACATTCAAAACACAATGGTGTTGATAGGGGAGGGAGAGAAAGCAGAGAATTCAACCAGGGTAAAAGGCCTACACAAAGCTCTAAGTAACAACTAAGCACTGCACACATTGGTAACAAGGTGAATTTCCTGTACTTTGACAATCCAGTTTTTACTGATCAGCTTGGTCTGACCCTCTGCTTGTTTTATCTTTTTACATCTCTGCCTGTAGCTGAAGACAGACAAAAGCTTGATGTTTTTATTCAGATGTCCACACACATATAGTACAGAGGAGGAAGTTTTTCTACTACATAGTCAAATTGCTGAACCAGAAAAACACTCCCAAATTTATTTTCATTCAGCTTACCATCAAGACGTAAGTAAAGGAAATTTGTAAATGCAAAATAGTCCTCCATAATTGTCACGAGTGATGTCATTTGACAGAAAAGAAGCACACGATGGTTAGTGGCTCACAACTTAGGTAAAATACGATCAAGTAGTTCAAATTTCCCTGAGGCCCAATAAAGCTCAGCTGTGTTTAAGAGGAAAAAACACAATAAATGTCATGACAAGCCTGCCTTTAGAAGAGTTTTTGATAATGCATTCTAATTACAATTGTGTCATATCATGCTAATGGATAGATTCCTTTACTCAAAGGAAACCAAAACTGATAGCACTTTTCTCTCTTTAAAACTGTTTATGATGTTCATTAGAATAAGAAAAAAACCCACATGAATTGCATCTATGTATTTACTTGTTAGGAAAGGGTTCCTCCCCCAAAATATAAGAATTCTGTGGCCTCTCAAGCTCATCAAATATCTTCCTTTATGAGCCTAGTATTTTTTTTTTAAATTCCTCAAAGCAAGTATTATTTCTGAAATACATAAGCAGTTTATTGGTTTAGATGCTCTCCCACAGGATCTGCTTTCAATCAGCATCTACTAGAGCCACAAGTTATATTCATCAAGTGTATGTTAGAATTGATCACTTTTCCACTCGCTACTGTGCACATGAAAGCAAAGAAGCCCAGATCAGACTAGTTTATATACAGAAACAATGGGAAAAGTTTTATAGTGGACATATTCTTTTATTGTATACACTTATAACTATCCTGAACTATCTTTATTTGCTCTGATTACTAATCTGTCTTCTGTGCTATCAAGATGAGTTGCAAATCAGACTGAGCGCTAGGTTTGTACACAAAGATGTTTAAGTCAAAAATGAGAAAGAGAATAACAAAGGTGACTAAATGAGTAGGACAACCATATGGTTTAGAAAATCAAATTACACATAACTGCAAATCTGTAGCCTTAAAATATAATTCATCATTAGGAGCTGTATACTCAGTTCACAAGACACAAGGCCTTCTGAGATGTATACATATATAATTGCTATACAAAAGACCAAACTATTTGAGAGACAGATGGTCTTGTATACTAATAAAGAAAAAAAAAGACATTGCTGACACTTAAACAGGAAGGGAGCCATGTGGAGGATACACAACCTCCTCTATCCCTTGCTCAGAGTAAGACGGAAACCATTTCTAGCCAGTTGCACAGAAGTGCTGAGAACAAATTTAAATCTATTTAATGGTTTTTATCTAAGCAATGGAAAAAGTGTTAACATAACTTTAATTTGGAATAAATTAAAAAGGAAGAGAAGAATAGGGAGAGAGTGAGAGAAATGAAACCCCCTACTGAAATCCCTAGCGAGTCTCCACAATAAATTTCAGATAGTGTCTTTGTTGTTTAAAAAAAAAGTAAGGGAGGGAGGGAGGCAGGGAGGGAGGCAGGTAAGCAGGCAGTTAGGATAGGCAGGAGGGATGGCAGGTAGGCATTTGTTTGTCCGCATGAAGATAGGATTTATTATTCAGTATATTGACATGCAGTGTGATAATCATCTTTCCCTATTTATATATAATTATCTTCTGTAACTTCTAAATTAAATCATTGCCACGTGCAGACTCTAATGATTGATCCTTGAAATGGACATAGTAGATGTGGAATGAGGCAGTATCTCTTGTCCTTCCACTGGGTGTCACTAAGAACAGCCTGGCTCCATCTTCTTTACTCGTCCTATGAGGTATTTAGACACTTTGATAAGATCCACCCTATAGCCATCTCTCCTCCAAACTAAACAGTCCCAACTCTAAGCCTCTCCTCATATGACAGATGTTCTTGTGGAAGCAAAATAGCTGATGCCTCATCGGCCTTTGCAAGCCTCGCTAGTTAAGAAACATTTGCAGCTAATGGTCTCACCAGTCAGCAAGATTTCATTAACAAAGGAGTGAATTATTTGTAAAAGGATATACTGTCTAGAGTCTCCTTAGCTGAAGAATTCCAATTGCTGTTATTTACCATATCCTGCTTGTCTGACACAGTTTTGGTGAAGAACCTGATTATATAACCTAAAAGGTATATAAACTTTGTAACTGTCCCATTTGCACAGGGTTCATATCAACAGTCTCTCTCTGCTGCTCTATGTTCTCTCCTATAGCTATAGTAATAAACTGCTTCTGTTCTGACCTGATCTAAATAGTAATTCTGGTTATCCCAAAACTCCAAACCCTTAGTCATCTTTGTGGCCCTTTGCTGGACTCACTCCAGTATCCCCGTGTCTGTCTTGTACTGGGGAGCCCAGAACTGGATACAGTACTTGAGATGTGACCTCAGCAGTGCTGAGTAGAGAGGAAGGATCTCCCCCCTCGACCTGTTGGCACTGTTCTTCCTAATGCAGCCCCGGATGCTGTTGGCCTTCTTTGCCATGAGGGTGCATTGGTGGCTCATGGTCAGATTCTTGTCCACCGGGACTCTCAGGTCCTTTTCTGCAGAGTTGCTCTGCTGATCAGCCCCCAGCCTGTACTGGTGCATGGATTTATTCCATACCAGGTGCAGGACATGGCATTTCCCTTTGTTGAACTGCTTGGTTTCCCCATCCAGTTGAGGTCCCTCTGAAAGTCAGCACAACCACCTGGTGTATCAGTCACTCCTCCCAGTTCTCTGTCATCTGCAGACTTGCTGAGAGTGCACTCTGTCCCAAGATCCAGGTCAGAAAATAAGAGGTTAAACAGTATGCACCCCGGTATTGACCCCTGGGGGACACTACTAGTGACTGGCCTCCAGCTGGACTTCATGTCTTTTGCTGTTGATATACCTGCAGAAGCCTTTCTTGTTGCCCCTACCATCTCTCTCCAGATTCAAATCTAGATGGGCTTTGGCTTTCCTAACCTCATCCCTGTATGCTCAGACAGTGTCTCTATATTCCTCCTGGGTCACCTGTCCCTGCTTCCACCTCCTGTATGCTTCCTTTTTATGTTTGAATTTACTCAGGAGCTCCTTGTGCATCTATACTTCCTGCCACCTGTGCTTGACTTGCTGCATGTTGGGATGGACCATCCTTGAGCTGGGAGAAGGTGATCCCTGAGTAACAACCAGCTCTCCTGGACCCCCTCTGCTTTCTAGGACTGTCTCCCATGGGATTCTTCCAAGCAGATCCCTGAAAAAGCCAAAGTCTGCTTTCCTGAAGTCTAGGGTTATGATCCTGCTATTTGCCTTTTTTCCTCCTCTCAGGATCCCAAACTTCACCATCTCATGGTCACTATAGTCAAGACTGCCCCAAACAGTCCTTCCTTGTTTGGAGGTATTCAGGTCCAGCAGAGTGCCTCCCCTCATTGTCTCCTTGATCACTTGTGTCAGGAAGTGATCACCAAAACACTCCATAAACCTCCTGGATTGCTTATGCCCTACTGTCTTGTCCTTCCAGCAGATATCAGGGTGGTTAAAGTTCCCCGTGACAACCAGAGCCTGCAAATATGAAGCTTCTTCCAGTTGTATGAAGATCTCATCTACTTCTTCCTGATCAGGTGGTCTATAGCAGATGCCCACCACAATGTCACCCACATTGGTCTGCCCTCCGATCCTAACCCATAAGCTCCTGACTGGCACATCATCCATCCCTAGGCAGAGCTCCATGCATTCCAGCTGCTGTCTCCTATAAAGGACAGTTCCCCCTCCTTGCCTTCCCAGCCTGTCCTTCCTAAAGAGCTTGTATCCATCCGTGGCACACTCCAGTCATGTGAGCTATCTCAGCACATCTCTGTGATCCCAATGAGATCGTAGCCCTGCACACAGACCTCTAATTCTTCCTGTTTGTTCCCCAATGCTGCACGCATTAGTGTATATGCACTTCAGAGAGGCACGCGGTCATGCTGGTTTCCCAGGAAAAGGGTGAGAGCTTCCCCCACAATACTGTCCTCCTGGAAATTCCTTATTTGTGTGCATACGCTTGGGGTGGGCTCCCTTTTGTCCTGTTTTGTTCATTTTGAGTTCTCTCTTGTCCACATCACCTTGCACCCTCTGTTTACCAAGCCAGTTAATTACTTTCTCACTTGACTGTGGGTTGTCCTCTTCCTCCCCTGTCATTCCTAGTGTAAAGCTCTCCTCACCAGTTTGGCCAGTCTGTTGACAAAGATGTTTTTGTCCCACTTGGTCAGGTGGGATCCTGTCTTTCCCTATCACTCCTTTATCCTCAGAGGGTCCTATGGTCATTAAAGCCAAATCTCTATCAGCAACACCAGCTGTGCTGCCAGTTGTTGATCCCCAGGATCCATCCACTCCTCCTCAAGCCCTTCCCCTTCATCAATAGGATCAAGTAGAAAACCACTTGGGCCCCCATACCTTTAGCCCTCATCCCCAGATTCATGTAGTCACTTGTGATATACTCAAGGTTTCCCTTGACAGTATCATTGGTGCACACGTGGAAGAGCAGCAGAGGGTAATACTCTGAGGGCCAGACAGTCTCTCAGTTCCATATATGAGCCCCTAGCAAGCAGCAAACCTCCCTAGAGAGTAGATGGGGGCTTCTGTCCCTCACAGGAAGGAGTCATCCACTACTATCACTCGCCGCTTCCTCCTGATACAACTGCATGGTTCAGTCTCATCTGGCTCCAACATTTCCTCAGACAGAGCTTCCAGTCCCTCATCTGCTACCAGGGCACTGCACCTATTCTGTAGCTGCAAATCTGCAGGTGGAGCAGGAGCCTTCCTCCTGTTGCTGAAAGTGACAAGCTTCTAGCCTTCGCCATCATGGGAGTCTCCATTTGCCGCCCCAATGAGTACAAACTCTGGTTGCTCTTTCTGTGCGGGTGGGGGTTCAGACTCTTGCTTTTACAGGGTGTTGGAGAAGATCCTTTCCATCTCTTTTTTCATCATCCTTATTGCTGCGCATTGATATTGACATATTGGAGCAAGTCCAGAGGTGGGCCACCAAGATGCTCAGGGGACTGGAGCACATAACAGAAGAAAAGATTGAGAGAGCCGGATTTGTTCAGTCTAGATAAGAAAAAGCTCAGTGAAACCTTATTGCTTGTCTACAACTGCCTAATGGGAGGATACAGTGAAGACTCTTCTCGGAGCTGCACAGTAATAGGACAAGAGGCAGTGAATACAAGTTGGAGCATGGGAAATTCTGATAAGATATTAGGAAAAATATTTTTTACCATGAGGGTGGTTAAATACTAGAGGCTGTATAATCTTGCATCCTTGGAGGTGTTCAAGACTTGACTGGACAAGTCCTTGAGCAACCTGACCTGCTTTATGTAGGAATTAGATCAGGTGACCTCCAGAGTTCTCTTCCAACCTAAATTATTCTACGATTCTAACCTTTTTTAACATGGTCTGTATCAAAAACGTACATGTCAAGAGAACCTGTAAGCAAATGAGCCAGGACTTGCTGCCAAGAGATCTTTAAAGTCTAATAGTTCTTTATGGTAATTACTGACATAGCCTTTGAACAACTGAACAATTAAGAACTGGGTACAAGTACTATTCAGCCTGGAGAAGAGAAGGCTCCGGGGTGACCTTATAGCAGCCTTCCAGTACCTGAAGGGGGCCTACAGGAAGGATGGAGAGGGACTTTTCACAAGGGTGTCTAGTGATAGGACAAGGGGGAATAGCTCTAAACTAAAAGAGGGCAGATTTTGATTAGATATCAGGAAGAAATTCTTCACCATGAGGGTGGTGAGGCACTGGACCAGGTTTCCCAGAGAAGCTATGGATGCCCCCTCCCTGGCAGTGTTCAAGGACAGGTTGGATGGAGCTCTGAGCAACCTGGTCTAGTGGAAGATGTCCCTGCTCATGGCAGGGGGGTTGGAACTAGATGATCTTCAAGGTCCCTTCCAACCCTTACCATTCTATGATTCTATGATTCTATGAAGTATCACTGAAGTATCAGTTTAAGCATTTTATGTAAATACGTGTTGCTGGATTATAAGAATTGTGTTAAAGGTTACACAGAAATTTTCTGAAAACAAAATATTAGTAGGTTAGCAGTAAACTTAAAATTTTGCTATGAAAAGGTTCATTTAAATTGCTGACAAAAAAATTGAGTGGACAGATGCCAATAATCTAATTGCAAGTGTAATAAGAAAACATATCCTCCCATAAAATCAGAGGTAGATTAAGGTTAACTGGAAATCATTCCTAGCCCAATACTTGAATGAGCCATAATAACAGAGGAATTGAAATGCTTTCCTTTAGAGAAAGTTTGCTAATATTTCCCTAATTTGAAAGGGAATAAAAAGAAAGAAGAGATAAATTAAAACTGAGAAATGGTACTGTAACAAATAATAGTAAATCACAGATAGGAAAACACCAGGGACCTCTATAAGGAAGTTTTGACAATCATAGAATGATAGAACAGCCCAGGTTGGATGGGACCTCAAAAGATCATCTGGTCCAACCTTTCATGGGAAAGGGAGCCTAGATGAGATTATCTAGCACTATTAGATTTATCTTAGAAACTGCTTAGTTTT
Source organism: Opisthocomus hoazin (assembly GCF_030867145.1). Classification (NCBI taxonomy): domain Eukaryota; kingdom Metazoa; phylum Chordata; class Aves; order Opisthocomiformes; family Opisthocomidae; genus Opisthocomus; species Opisthocomus hoazin. The sequence goes on from NC_134453.1 coordinate 30,168,624, forward strand.
TGAGAACATACAGCTTTTGGAAACAAGATATGATACAACAGTTTCATTGTAGCATGCCGAGTTTCAGCATCCATGCAGGGACAGGAACAACTCTCACACACATTGATACGATGCACAGTCGATCCTTTATTCCCCCGCTTATGCAGTTATATACATTTACCATACCTGCACACGCGATTACGCTTATATCGGATAGGCTACAGACATAAATCACACGCTGTTCACACGCTCCACATTCCCTTATAATTGGTAACTGTGCGCTAACGCCAATAGCAACAGACTGCCTCCACGTCCTTCAACACATTTTGTTTTTGCTAACCCACACCATGTGCACTATCAGAACTTTCTCAATGGCTATTCTTAGCTGTCTTTTCCAGCAGCCTGTTAAATTATGCTGTTTTACTTAAGCGGCCTAGTCGTGCTAATTCTCAAGCTACATCGACCCCAACAGTAGCATATATGAAGAAGATAAAGATTTACCCATTGATGACACCATTTGAGTAGCCTAAATGTTCAGTGAAGGATTCCTGCAGAATTATAAGCAATAAACAGAATATTAGACACAGTCTATGCAGCGGCCAAAATTATGCATCCCTAGATCAAGAAATTATATGAATGGGGTTTGTGTCCCATTACACTCATACCCTTGGACTTTGCCTTGTGGCACAAGTACTCTAAAGTCTTCCTGCTACTGTTTTATTTAAAATGCATGGCTTGTAGGAATAATTTCTCTCTGTATCCTTTTTACCAGATTACAAATACAGCAGAACCTAATTAATTTGTACTGATTACTGTAAGACCCCTTTACAAAATATTGAATTTCATGAGTTAATAAGCAAGTGAGCAAACAATAAAAACCACAATAATACACCACAGGAGATACTTGTTCATTTCTTTGTATATTGTAGCTATGTTTTTGTTATCTTTAGCTCAGTAATGAGAAATGCTACACAGTAAACAAATCTTTGCTGAAAAACAGGAGGGGGGGGCAATTTTTGATAGGTATTCTAAAGGATTAGCAGTCTGCTAGATAACAAGGTTCTGCTATATGTTTGACCATACGGCATTTTGATATCTATTTTAAAATTTAGTTTTATTTAAGCACAGGTAGTGGCAAGCTGATATGGAATATCTTAAACTCAGAAAACCGTATTTTTTAAAGATAGTGCCTCAAAAAGAACAAATGCTGTAAAAGTGAATTTAAGACTGCAGATAAAAATCTGGTGACTGCTCTGTTTCTTCACTTATACAGAGGAATGGAATGAGTGTTTCTCAGATGTTCTTTCCAGAACAAGTGTTGTTGCCAAAGATGTTCCCTCCCACACTAGTAGTTTTTGACTATGTTATTCACCTGAATAAAAAAGGCCCCCAAAATCAAACATGACAGACATACCTCAATATGTTGAAACATATACGGGTGATTGCATATATTTCTTAATTGCATGATTGTGTTCATAAGAGTTTTTGCCCCACCTTTTCCCCAGGGAAGCAAACAAATCATATTATGAAACCCATTTTCTAGCTTGTTAATTAAACTTTTGAAACTCATTTTCAAAAGGAGACATAAAAATACTTATATCCCAAAGTAGAACACCATATTACCATGAAATAAAAGTATTTGAAGCTATGAAATAAGGTGCAGCTATCTGGCTGCTCAAATTAAAATATCATGAGGATTATCCAATAAGACAAGCAGACCAAAGACTTCCAAGTAACCTGAAAAGTGTACTACATCTCATATCTGTCTATAGCAGTCACAATAAGTACTTACTGCTTATTTCTGAAATCATGTAAACTGTAAACAGTACAATATTATCAGGTGTTCCACTAAGCTGGGACGGTTACAATCTGATTATCACTGATGAATACATTTGGTAACACCATATTAAGACTTACTAACACTTCTCACTCTAAGGTCCCATTTTGATTTGCGATAACTTTGTGAAACTGTTACCAGAGTTGGTACAATTTCCAAACTCACTATGTCACTCGGGTGAAATTATTTTAAAATATCTCAGTCAAAACAATTCAGACATTTCCAAGAGTGAGATTAGGAAAAATTACATTATGTGTTCCTTTTATATTCTGGTAAATTCACCTCTGGAAGGGAACTGACATTTGATTGGGGATAGTCCACATGTCAAACTCTACTGTTTATTCCTTGAAAGTCTATCTCAATTTGCTCCAAACCGCAGTTTTCATTTGTTTATGAAATGTTTACTAGAGCTTTGCAACCTAATGTATTCTCTCTAGTTTGAGCAGATTACAAGCCAGAGCTGCAAAATGACAGAGTTTTCCCTAAAACCATAGTTATTGGATCTTCAAAGCCAAGAGTTCTCAATGACCACCACCTACTTCTGCTGGCACCAGGAAGCATGAATAAGAGAACCTGATGAATTACTTACAGAAAAGAAAAATGGAGGATGGGGAAAAATCAGACCTACAAGTATGAGGGAGTTGAGATTGCAATGTTCTGGCTAAAGAGACGAGAAAGCTAGAGGACACCAAAGGCAATTAGAACTGCTTAAAGCAAAGAGCTGGGCAGGGAAGCAAAGAAGAAAAAGCAGAGAGAAGATTCTGAACTAGTGAACAAGAGAAGCCAGAGAGGTAAGCAGAAGGCTAGGATACAAAATGAAATTGGGGAAGTGGGGGGGAAGTTAGAACATGGAACAGGATGTAAGATGTAAGGCAGCGTTGAGGTGGACATAAACCTGCTGAGGTGGACTGGGAAAAGGGGATGAGGGCATAGAGATGGCTGACCTCTAGTTAGTTGAATAAGGTGACTGCACACAAATATTGAGTCAGAGGAAGGGCAACAAGAATGTCTGTGCCAGGAAACTAGGCCTAATTAGGCACAGAGAACTGAACTAGCAGAAGATGTTGGGGTGAGGAAGAAAATAGACTAGACACGGACCAGCCAAAGTGGTTATGGTAAAAAGCATCATAGTCAGGTCAGGAATAGGGGGAGATGGGCAGGAGGGACAACATCCATTCAAGTACCCTGTCTCCAGATATTAGAGCACATTGAAGAATCCCCAGTCTCACTGCTCTTCTGTCATCAAATATGTATTAAACCCTCAACCACATTAAATGTTGCATCATAAAAGGCAACTACTACCAGTTATTCAAGTAGCTCAAACCTCTACCATAGGTCTCTGTAGTGCTTCTAAACTTACAATCATTCTGATGACTTCCTTTGGATGTTCCTTTAGCTCTGTGGAGAGAGACCTGGAAGTGCTGGTGGACGACAAGTTGACCATGAGCCAGCAGTGTGCCCTGGCTGCCAAGAAGGCCAATGGGATCCTGGGGTGCATCAAGAAGAGTGTGGCCAGCAGGTCGAGGGAGGTTCTCCTTCCCCTCTACTCTGCCCTAGTGAGGCCCCACCTGGAGTACTGTGTCCAGTTCTGGGCTCCCCACTTCAAGAAAGAGGAGGAGCTACTGGAGAGAGTCCAGCAGAGGGCTACGAGGATGGTGAGGGGACTGGAGCATCTCTCCTACAAGGAAAGGCTGAGGGAGCTGGGCTTCTTCAGCCTGAAGAAGAGAAGGCTGCGAGGGGACCTTATAAATGCCTATAAATATCTCAAGAGTGGGTGTCAGGAGAATGGGGCTAGTCTCTTTTCAGTGGTGCCCAGCGACAGGACAAGGGGCAACGGGCACAAATTGAAGCACAGGAAGTTCCAGCTGAACATGAGGAAGAACTTCTTCCCTCTGAGGGTGACGGAGCACTGGAACAGGCTGCCCAGGGAGGTTGTGGAGTCTTCTTCTCTGGAGATATTCAAGACATGCCTGGACAAGGTCCTGTGCAGCCTGCTCTAGGTGACTTTGCTTCGCCAGGGGGGTTGCTAGATCCACAGAGGTCCCTTCCAACCTGTACCATTCTGTGATTCTGTAAATGTGTCAAATGACATTTTCTAAGGCTTAAAAAATGGTAGCTGAAAAATTACATTAAAAATACAAGAAAAGAAATTAAACTGATGTTTGCAAAGTACTCAGAACCTACATAGAGATGAATGTCATAAAAGATCCTATGAGGAAAGGGCTAACTTGGTTTTTAGAGCAGGGTTTGAATATTCAATAGTAAATAACACATCAGACCACACCTAACAGAGGTTAAAACGAAATAAGATTTTGAACAAAAAATATCATCCATCGTGATGATGAAATTGCCAGGAGTTAGTTGGAAAAATAGTATGTGATCATATTGTATCATGAAAACACATACAATAGGGCCAATATACGGGACTGGCGCACGCACCAGCTGCTCAGAACCACAGAATGGTTGAGGTTGGAATGGACCTCAGGAGGTCATCTGGTCCAACCCCCCTGGTTCAAGCAGGGCCACCAAGAGCAGGTTGTCAAGGACTATGTACAAAGACCTTTTGAATATCTCCAAGGAGGGTGACTCCACAACCTCTCTGGGAAACGTGTTCCGGTGCCCAGTCACTCTCACAGTGAAAAAGTGTTTCCTGATGTTCACACAGAATCTCCTGTGTTTCAGCTTCTGCCCATTGCCTCTTGTTCTGTCACTAGGCACCACTGAAAAGGGCCTGGCTCTGTTGTCTTTGTACCCTCCCTGCAGATGTTTATATAGATTGATAAAAATCCCCCCTGAGCTTTCTCTTCTCCAGGTTGAACAGTCCCAGCTCTCTCAGCCTTTTCTCATAGGTGAGATGCTCCAGTCCCTTCATCATCTTTGTGACCCTTTACTGGACTCTCTCCAGTAGCTCTATCTCTCTCTCGTATTGGGGAGCCCAGAATTGGACACAGTCCTCTCACGTGTGGCTTCCTCAGTGCTGAGTAGAGGTGAAGGATCACCTCCCTTGACCTGCTGGCAACACTCTTATTAATGCAACCCAGGATACCATTGGCCCTCTTTGCCACTAGGGCACATTGCTGGCTCATGTTTTTCGGTCTGTGTTAAGTGCTTACATGATCTTACTCTGAGGAATCTCACGCTAAATCCAACCTACCTCACATCTATTGTAATGTAAAATATGTATTTACAGACAGGCTGATGCATGGCTACTTGTCTTCTCTATATTAACTTGACCGTGTGCCAAAGTCCTAAGATAGAAAAGTCATCATCTATTTTGGCATATTCTAATGTATGACTACATGACTGTGAATCTTATTTTTCTTTTAACACTTTTTTGCATGAACAGATGTTATTTGTATGTATGAAGAGGCACTCGTAACCTAGATGACCAAAACAAGATTTGTGCTTAATAATGGCTCTGAGAGAAAAGATGAACAGCCAGTAGCAGTCAGTGCTGCCACAATCCCAATTAGTCAGTTTTTTTATTGGATTAAACTCAGCATATTTTAACCTCATGAATGGAGAGCAAAAACTATTGCCCTTTAAAACACAAACATGTTTAACTGAGATTGCTTTCTTCAAAGATATCTGTGGTAAGAACCTACTTGTTCACTTCTTTTTGAAAAAGAAGTCATATAGTTAACACATGATGATGATCTATTGTTCCATAAGTGTTCTAGTTTCCCCTTTGTACTTTCTTGTCTTTCTCAGGACCATCTGTGAGAAGGATTCCCTTGGCTTGCATGTGGCAGTACAGAATCTTCTGAAGAGCTGACATGTCACATTTGATTACATATTCAACCTAGTGTAAAAACACAATTAACAAATACAGTGTCAAGTTTTACCAAGATATAATCATTTCAGTATGATTATAATTTCAAGTCCTTGCCCTCTGTCATGGATTGACCCTGGCTGAATGCCAAGTGCCCACCAAAGCCGCTCCATCACTTCCCCTCCTCAACTAGACAGGAGAGAAAAAATATAATGAAAGGCTCGTGGGTTGAGATAAGGACAGGGAGAGATCACTCAGCAGTTACCGTCATCAGCAAAACAGATTTGACTTGGGGAAATTAGTTTAATTTATTACCAATCAAATTGGAGTAGGATAATAAGAAATAAAACCAAATCTTAAAAACACCTTTTCCCCACCCATCCCTTCTTCCCAGGCTCAACTTCACTCCCAATTTTCTCTACCTCCTCCCCCCAAGCGGCGCAGGGGGATGGGGAATGGGGGTTACGATCAGTTCATCACATGCTGTCTCTGCCGGTCCTTCCTCCTCAGGGGGAGGACTCCTCACACTTTTACCCAGCATGGGCTCCCTCCCATGGGCGACAGTCCTCCATGAACTTCTCCAATGTGAGTCCTTCCCATGGGCTGCAGGTCTTCATGAACTGCTCCAGCATAGATCCTTTTCCCAGGGTGCAGTCCTTCAGGAACAGGCTGCTCCAGCATGGGTCCCCCAAGGGGTCACAAGTCCTGTCAGAAAACCTGCTCCAGCAAGGGCTCCTCTCTCCATGGGTCCACAGGTCCTGGCAGGAGCCTGCTCCAGCACAGGCTCTCCACAGGGTCACAGCCTCCTTCAGGGCACATCCACCTGCTCTGGTGTGGGGTTCTTCACGGGCTGCAGATGGATATCTGCTCCACCGTGGACCTCCATGGACTGCAGGGGGACAACTTGCCTCACCATGGTCTTCTCCACAGGTTGCAGGGGAATCTCTGCTCCAGCACGTGGAGCACCTCCTCCCCCTCCTTCTTTGCTGACCTTGGTGTCTGCAAAGTTGTTTCTCTCACATATTCTCATTCCTCTCTCTGACTGCAGTTTCTATTGCGCAGGGGTTTTTTCCCCCCTTCTTAAATATGTTATTACAGAGGTGCTACCATCATTGCTGATTGGCTTGGCCTTGTCCAGTGGCAGGTCTGTCTTGGAGCCAGCTGGCATTGACTCCATCAGACATAGGGGAAGCTTCTAGCAGCTTCTCACAGAAGCCTCCCCTGTAGTCCCCCCCACTACCAAAACCTTGCCACGCAAACCCAATACATCCTCTGAAACAAATAAAACAAAAACTGTCTTTCTTTGATCCTCATCATAACAGCACCTTTAAACAAGTTGTGATCCACTTGCAAACATAATAATGACTATTTGAAGAGATTAACTATGGGATTTACGATTACTACAAGACAGACAGATTCTAAGGGCATGAATGTGGATTCAGTGCTGTTTTATCAAACATATAAAATAGGAATTATTCTTTCCTGTTTCTCTCTTCTTATAGTTTTAACCAACTGTCAAAAGACTGAATGGCTAATAACCTGTGAAATTTATTATGCCTGCAAAGCATCAATCACAACTGGTATAACATGGCACAAAATAAATAACATCACTTACAGTCCTAAGTAGCATTCTACTTACCAATGTGGGGATAGAAAAAATGCTTTTTTGTTTCTCAATATCTACTAAAAAACAGGGGAACTCATGAAGTAGAGTATAAACATCCAATTCATTTTTACTTCTTGTTAAATATGATTAAAATAAGTTAGTTTCAGAATATTTTGACTGCACACCACCCTTAAGTCCAGTAAAACAAGAAAAGTTTTCATGTACCAATTTAGCATACATTTCTTCGACTGCCAGGCTTGTATACTTCACTGTCTTTAATAACTAGGCTAAAATAAAAATAGTCACATAATGAAGCCAGAATAATGGTGACAAATAATGCAAGAAGTGATTAAAAGAAAAAAGAGCAAGATGCTTAATGTTTCATAAATAAATACGTGGAAGTCAGCAGTTATATTTAACATTTCATAGGCCTTTGGAGGACTCACTAGTTAAGAAACACGTGTCAGCATGACCTAATGGCCTCATCTAGTCAGCACAATTTAATTAACAAAGGAGTGAATTTTTTGTAAAAAAGAGGTAGTGTCTAGAGCTTCCTTATCTGACTGTTTGGAGCCTCGCTATATGAAGTAATCCACATGTTATCACTCCTTGTTGCAGTTTACTGTAGTCCTGTTTCTCTGACACGGTTTGGTGAAAAACGAGTTGTATATAAACTCTGTAACTGCTCCATTTGGGCAGAGTTCATATCAGCAGAGTCTGTCACACTGCTGCTTTGTGTTCTCTCCTATAGCTATAGTAATAAACTGCTTCTGTTCTGATATGATCTAAATTGTAATTCCAGTTATTCTGCAGCAAATTAAATAAAGAGCATATTTGCTAACAATTTCATTAACCTAGTGAGGAAAACTTTCAACTAGGTACATCAGGGAAGGACTGTCATTAACCGAAGAAAAGCAAAGGCATGGGGGACAGTGAAGAGGTGTTTGGGAGAGAGCATGACTTGGGAGGTTCTTGTGCTTCCCCTATGAAAGCAGCATGATTACGGGGGCCCATCTCAAGTGCCTGTACACAAACACACACAGCATGGGCAAAAACCAGGAGGAATTAGAAGTCTATGCACATTTGCAAAACTCTGATCTCATTGGGATTACAGAGATGTGGGAGATAGCTCACATGATTGGAGTGCTGCCATGGATGGGTACAGGTTCTTCAGGAAAGATAGACTGGGAAGGTGAGGACAGGGGATTGTGCCCTGAGCACAGGAGGGGCTTGAATGCACAGAGCTTTGCCTTGGAGCAGGTGATGTGCCAGTTGAGAGCTTATGAGTGAAGGATCAGAGGACAAACCAGTGCAGGTGCTCTTGTGGTACCATCTGCTACAAACGTTCGGATCCACAAAATGAAGTGCATGAAGACTTCTTTACAGAGATCATGGGGAACATGCTCTGCTTGACTTAATAGTTATACACAAAGAAGAACTGCTGCAAGATGTGAAGGCTGAGGGCTGCACTGGTCCCAGTGACCATGAGATTGTGGAGTTTAAGATCCTGAGAGAAGTGAGCGAGACAAATAGAATCACAGCCCTGCACTTCAGGAGAGCAGTTTTCAGCTTGTTCAGGTATCTCCTTGGCAGGTTCTCATGGGAGACTGCTCTGGAGGGTAGTGGGGCCAGGGAGAGGTGGATAATCTTCAAGGACAGCCCCCTCAGAGCAGAAGTTGTTTCTTATGATGTGGAAGAAGTCGAGCAAGCATGGCAGAAAGCCAGCATGGATGAACAGGGAACACGTGACTGAGCTCAAATGCAAAAAGGAAGCACACAGAAGGTCGAGACAGTCATGGGCTACCTGAAAGGAATATAGAGACATTGCTCAGGAGTGCAGGGATGAAGTTAGGAAAGCCCAAGCTCAGCTCAAGTTGTAACTAGAGAAGGATATGAAGGGCAACAAGAAGGGCTTCTATAGGTACACTGGCAGTAAAAGGAAGGCTAAGGAAAACAGAGGCACGCTGCTCAATGGGGCAAGGGACCTAGTGCCAAAGGACACAGGAATGACTGATGTACTCGGTGTCTTTTTTTGCTTCAGTTTTCACTGGTAAGGCTTGTCCTCAGGCCTCACAGGTCCCTGGGCCTAGTGGCAGAGTCTGGGGGGGTGAAGCATTACTCGTAGCAGAGGAAAATACAGTTAGAGACCACTTAAACCAGTTTGACTGGCTATGTGGTCAAGGGGAGAGCAGTGGAATTAGTTTACCTTGACTAGCAAGGCTTTTGATACAGTCTCCCATAGTATCCTATAGTATCAGTTATGCTAACTGAAGTGGTGATATATGGACTGGATAAGTGGACGATAAGGTGGGCGGAAAATTGGCTGGACTGCTGTGCTCAGAGGGTTGCGATCAGTGGTACAAAGCCTAACTGCTATGCAGTTGCTAGTGACATCTCTCAGGGATCAATACCGTGTCTGATATTGCTTAACATCTTTAATAAAGACCTGGATGATCGGACAGAGTACACTCCCAGCAATTTTTCTGACAGTACCAATTTGGGAAGAATGGTCCATATGCTTTGAGGCAGGGCTGCTATTCAGAGGGACCTCAACAGGCTGGAGAAATGGGCTGACAGGAACCTCATGGAGTTCAAAAAAGGCAAGTGTAAAGTCCTGCATCTGTGCTGGAATAAGTAGTCTGGAGGCTGACTGACATGCATAAAGCATGGGGAACCTAGGAAAATTCAGGAAGGACTAGGAAGTTCTTTGGTTTCTGATAGACATTTGTTGTGGGTTAACCCCAGTTAATCCAGGGACCTACAGGCCAGTCAATCTCACCACTGTGTCTGAGAAGCTTGTGGAACAAATCCTTCTCAAAGACATTTCCAAGTACATGAAGGACAAGAAGGTAACTGGCAACAGCCAGCATAGATTTATCAAGGGGAAATCATGCCTGACTGCCCTCTATGATGAGATGAGTGGCTGTGTAAGCAAGAGGAAAGAGTGGATCTTGTTTACCTTGATTTTAGTAAGGCCTTTGTCATGGTCTTCCATAGTATTCTTATAACCAAAGTAGTGAGCTATGGACTGGTTAAGTAGACAATAAAGTGGGTGGAAATTTGGCTGGATTATCAGGCTCAAAGGGTACAAATCCAGTACTGCTACTCAGTAGTAGTCCAACTTGCAACCAGTTATCAGTGGCGTCCCTTATGCGTCAATACTTGGCCAATACTGTTTAATGTCTTTATGAATGACCTGGATGGTGGGACAGACTGCACTCTCAGCAAGTTTGTGGATGACACCAAATTTGGGGGGGGTGGAGTGGGTGGGTACTCAATATGTTGTAGGTCAGAGGGACCTGGACAGGCTGGAGAAATAGGCTGACAGGATCTTCATGAAGTTTAACAAGGATAAATGCCAAGTCTTGCATCTGGGATGGAATAAACGTCAAATTGAAGGAGAATAGTCAATATGCTGGAGGCAGAGCTGTTACTCAAAGGAACCTCAACAGGCTGGAAAAATGGGACAAGAACCTCCTGAAGTTCAGCAAAGGAAAATGCCGAGTCCTGCACTGGGGATGAAATAATGCCAGTATACTCTGGGGGTCAACTGGCTAGGAAGCAGTATTGCAGAGAAGGACCTTGGAGTCCCGATGGACAAAAAGTTGAACATGAGCCAGCAATATGCCCTTGCAGCAAAGATGACCAACGCATCCTGGACTTTATTACCAAAAGTGCAGCCACCAGGTCAAGGAAAGCAATCCTTCCCCTCTACTGAGCACTGGTGAGGCCACACCTGGAGTGCTGTGCCCAGCTTTTGTCTCCCCACTACACAACAGACACGGACATACTGGAGTATGTCCAGGTGGAGACCAGTGACGAGTGGTGTGCCTCAGGGGTCGGTACTGGGGCCAGTGCTGTTTAATATCTTTGTCGGCGACATGGACAGCGGGACTGAGTGCACCCTCAGCAAGTTTGCTGACGACACCAAGCTGTGTGGTGTGGTTGACACGCTGGAGGGGAGGGATGCCATTCAGAGGGACCTTGACAGGCTGGAGAGGTGGGCCTGCGTGAACTGAATGAAGTTCAACAAGGCCAAGTGCAATTTTTTTTTAGTTTGTTTTGCAAGACCATTGAAGTTTTGCATTAGAAAGCTTCAGTACCCCCAAAACAGATCAATTAGCAAGGCAGAAACATTGACATATTCTGCTTCTGCAGGGACCATAATTAAAAAAGCAGTGTATTCATCTGGTGTGATTTGACGGTACAGCTAAGGCAGTCTAATTGTTAGTTGTTGCCAAAAGAGGTAGTCCTGTCTCCTGTTTTTCCCTCTCCCTCCTGCTTACCCTTCCCACTGTCTCCCCATTGGCACTTCTCTAATGGTGATCCAGGTCAGGGAGCAAAATTGGCAGAAAGATACCCATGCGAAATAGTTAACAGTGAATGGTGTTTTGCCCTATACACTTCACTGTGGAGTCACATGACCACAAAGGACAGCTGAAAGCAGAGGAGAAGTGTATTGGCTGGAAGGAAAACAAGGGAGGAAGCATAGTCCCTTTGTGCAGCAAATCACCACTGGACGGGAACCTGAGTCATCATCACTGCTTATTTAGGTAAAGAGCCTATTGCCATTATATTTCTGTGGAATTTGATTAAGAATCCCTGTTTAATGGCTTCTTTGAAATAATAAAGATTTTAATTGCTGAAATGGGTCACTTCTTAATAGAAAATCTAAGGTATTGCAAGAAATCATAGGTGTTATATGTTGTTTTAAAATTGCTATCCCATCCCTGATGGGGTGCATCCACGAGTGCTGAGGGAGCTGGCTGATGTCATTGCGAGGCCACTCTTAACAATCTTTGAAAGATCATGGTGATTGGGAGAAGTGCCTAAGAACTGGAGGAAAGCAAATGTCACTCCTGTCTTTAAGAAGGGCAAGAAAGAGGACCCAGGGAACTACAGGCCAGTAAGCCTCACCTCGATCCCTGGGAAGGTGATGGAGCAGCAAATCCTGGGAACCATTTCCAGGCATATAAAGGGCAAGAAGTTGATTGGGAATAGTCAGCGTGGATTCACCAAGGGGAGGTTATGCTCGACCAACTTGATAACCTTCTATGATGAAATGACTGGCTTAGTAGATGAGGGGAGAGCAGTGGATATCGTCTATGTAGCCATCAGGAAGGCTTTTGACGCTGTCTCCCATAACATCCTCATAGGGAAACTAATGAAGTATGTGCTGGATGAGCAGTAAATGAGGTGGACTGAAAACTGGCTGAACGGCCAGGCCCAGATTAGTGGCATGATGTTTAGTTGGAAGGCAGTAAATTGCAGCATACCCCAGGGGTAAATACTGGGTCCAATCCTTTTTAACACCTTCGTTAATGACTTGTACAATGGGACAGAAATTTCAGATGATGCAAAAATGGGAGGAGTTTGTTGGCTTATGTCCAGCTTTTTCATCCACCAGTACCCCCAAGTCCTTCTTGGCAGGGCTGCTCTCAATCCCTTCATCCCCCAGCCTGCATTGATACTGCCCTGACCCTGCTTCAGGACCTTGTACTTGGCCTTGTTGAACCTCATGAGGTTCACACGGGCCCACTTCTCCAGCTTGTCCAGGTCCCTCTGGAAGGCATCCCATCCCTCAGGCGTGTCAACTGCACCACTCAGCTTGGTGTCGTCTACAAACTTGCTGAGGGTGCACTTGATCTCGCTATGTCACTGATGAAGATATTAAATAGTACTGGTCCCAGTATGGACCCCTGAGGGACACCACTCGTCACTGATCTCCATCTGGACATTGAGCTGTTGACCACTACCCTCTGAATGCGACCATCCAGTCAATTCCTTACCCATCAAACAGTCCACCTGTCAAATCCATATCTCTCCAATTTAGAGAGAAGGGTGTTGTGAGGGACTATGTCGAAGGCTTTGCAGAAGTCCAGATAGCTCTTCCCTTTTCCACTGATGTAGTCACTCCATCACAGAAATCCACTAGGTTGGTGAGGCAAGATGATTGAGGGACTGGAGCACCTTTCATATGAGGAGAGGCTGAGAGCTTGGACTCTTCAGCCTGGAGAAGACTCAGGGGGGATCTTATCAATGTGTTTAAATGTTTGATGGGAGGGAGAAATGAAGAAGAGCGAGCCAGACTCTTCTCAGTAGTGTTTAGTGACAGGACAAGAGGTAATGGGCACAAATTAAAACACATGAAATTCCATCTGAACCCCCCAAAACTACTTTTTTACTGTGAGGGTGGTCAAACACTGGACCAGGTTGCCCAAAGATGTTGTGGAGTCTCCATCTTTGGAGATATTTAAAACGTGACTGGACACAGTCCTGGGCAATTTATTCTAGGTAATCCTGCTTGAGCAGGGGGGTTGGACTAGCTGATTTCAAGAGGTCCCTTCCAACCTAAATGATTATGTGATTCTGTGAAATAGAATTTATTTTTAAGATTAAAATAACTGATAGCATTTTATTTTAATATATTTAAGGTCTGTAAAATCATTGAGCTCTTAAAATGAAAACAGAATAAAATGCAGAAACGTCTATTAAAAAAATAAACTATTCAATTGAAGAGGAGTTAGCAGGTTGTATGAGGAAACTTAGAATGCTGGAGAAAAACTCAGACAGAAAAAATGTAATAATATATTAAATAATTTTTCTTTGTTAGTACCTAGGAAGACTCAAAATATATTATTCTTGAGTTTTAGGTAGGAGTACTGTTACAGACCGTGTACTTGTCTGCAGCTTTAAAAAAGAATTATATTTTCCTTTTCAAATTACACATTGCTCAGTATGCATGTAGTTATTGTGAAATATTAATATTTTGATCTGTTAGCAAGTAATTTATCAGGATTTATAAATTATATGGTTATGCTAATAATGGATTTCTTATGTTTATTCTACTGTAGTGGATAGGAGATAAGTAACTTTGTGATTTCTGTGGAAATGAGTAAGTTCAGTCATTTAGTCCTTAAATGAGTCTACCCACAGAAGAGTGTGTGTATGCATGCTGTCATGGTTTAGCCACAGATGGCAACTACGACCACACAGCCTCAGGTGTCTATGAGATTGTTTTGGAAATGAGTTAATTTCTTTCTGGGGTGCCATGTCTCCAAAGGACTTGCTTTTCAAGGCCCTGGATAGTGTGGAGTGACATGGGGCGTGGGATATGTTTCCAGCCATCCAGTGGTTGCTTCCACCATTGTAAGCCCATGGCACTTGTCTTGATGGGTTTGTGGCAGTGTGATATAATCAATCTGCCAGTCTTCCCCATATTTATGTTTCTGCGATGGTGTCCATGGTCAAGTCCACCCCTCGGTCACGAGCTCGTCTATAGGTTGCGTCTCTTCCTTGATGGCCTGACGTGTCATGGGCCCACCAAGCTATGAATAATTCACCCTTTTCATCCACTTACTGGTTGTTTTGATGTTCCTCAGCAGCCTGACTCTTGGGTACATGGGCACCTACATGACACACTTTTACAACCAGCTTCTCTAGCCAGGCAGCAATATCTTGCCACAATGGGGCAGCCCAGATGGGTTTGCCTCTGCGCTGCCAGTTGCTCTTCTTCCATTGCTGTAGCCAACCCCCAGAAGGCATTTTGCCACCATCCAGGAGTCGGTGTAAAGATAGAGCACCAGCCATTTTTCTCAATCAGTGATGTCTAAAGCTAGCTGGACGGCTTTCACCTCTGCAAACTGACTCAATTCACCTTCTCCTTCAACAGTTTCTGCAACTTGTTGTGTAGGGCTCCACACAGCAGCCTTCCACCTCCGCTGCTTTCCCACAATGCGACAGGACTGTGAGGAAGAGCTCTTATTTGTGATTCATTTGAACTTAAATGCAACTTTTGGACCACTTAAAATGTTGGGGTCTGTCATTTTGCTGCCTTTGCCAAATTTAGAGATTGTAAATAAGTATTTACTTGTAAATAAAAAAGCTCATAAAGATTATATAAATGTTAGCTCCATGATCTTGGTTTTAAATGTGAAAAATAGAACCAATAATTTTTTTCTGGCTTGTGTATTATTGTCGGCCTCTTTTGAATTTGTAAATTCATGAAGAAAGAGTGAAATAGAATCCAGTTAGTAGTCCAATAGCTATGTAAGTGCTATCATTTTACTGAATTGTGACAACTTTAAGTTGTCACAATAAATCAAGCAAGTAGAATTATAAATATTAATATTATGAATATGTCATGTAAGAAAATTCCGTTTGCGTATGTTAACTATTCTGAGAACACCATATGTTAAAGACATAAAATAGTACCCACCAAACAGACCTGCAGACCGAATGCTAGGAAGCATGGGTAAAATAAAATGTCCACACATTCTTTCTGTGTGAATTAAAAGAGGGGACGAGGGGCAGAGGATGGTTTTCATTGTTTGGCAATTTATTCTGTAAATGGAAAATTAAACCTTCTCCATCTATACAAATACCTGTTAGTTCAGAAACAGGTAGTAAAAGCCAGCTAAGTATCTGAGGTAAATTGCCGAATTTTGCTATATACTGTTGATAACTACTGATAGATTTTTCTCAGTATATTTTCCAATACAATATTTATTTAGGCTTCATGCTCGAATTGCTCATAGAATCCAGGAACTGGAGAACTTACCTGGCTCTTTGCCTCCTGATCTGCGAACCAAAGCTACAGTGGAGTTGAAGGCACTTAGGTTACTGAATTTCCAGCGCCAGGTAATGCCTTTGCTGCAGGGAAATTCTTGTAGTGCTCACAGTCAAATGTCATGTTGTGGCACGGGATCAAATGTGATGTTCTGGCATGTGTCAGATTTTACAGCAGCACTGACCTTAAACAGGAGATTTTGTACAAGAGCACACTTGACTGATAAGAAGAATTTCACAGAAATGTTTAACTTAGTATTTATTTTGTTTTATTACTGAATATGTACATGTGTTCTCTCCCCCTCCTGCTCGATCCTCCAGTATAAGTTGTAATCCTAGGATTGTAGCTTTTCATAAAAATAGTGACAGTGGCACAGAGACACAAGAGAAGGACAGACTGCAAGGCCCTTTTCAACACAAACAATAATAGATGTAATTTTCATGACACTGTACTTGTCATGGCTCTTTTATTGGTGAGAGTTGAATGCTCCTATTGTTGCATTTAGCATTTCTTTGTAATCTGTTTTCAGCATTCCCACTGTGACATGCAGATTGTGAAAATTAAGCCTAACAAAAGCATGTCTAAGATAAAAGTCGGAACTTGAATATATATAACAGCATCTGAATTTCAGAAACGGAGTCACAATGCCAGACCATTCTGGGCCCCTTGTCATTGGCTTGCCTGATTAGTCTGGAAGCAGTAGAGATGTGATTTGTCAGGACAAATAAAAATAGTTTCTGGAAGAAGTCTTTGGCAGTATTTATACCATGTTATCGACATCTTCCTTCCCACTGCCCTTGCAATTCCTTTATAATAAGGCTTTGTCAGAGGTTAGTTGAAAAGTGACAGGCTTTCCCTACTTGCGTTGCTGGGACTGTGGCTGTATTATTCCAAGCCTTCTCAATTTCCTACTCCCTATTCTGTTTCCCATGCAACTGACAAAGAGTTGTCACGTATGCTCAGGACCAATTCCTAAAAAGCATGTAATATCTGTTCTTTCATGCTTTACTTGAGTGGTGTAACATCTTGACTGGTGCCTTTCATACAAGCAGGAGAGTCATTTTCAGTAGGTAGGAAGGAAAAAAGTGATGTGCCTACACTGTTTGACTCTTTCTGTCATCCTACAGAGGCTGAAGATTTATTTAGGGAGATAGACCTTTCTGCTACAGCTGAGGAGTTGCAGAACTGTAATGGAAAGGGGAAAAGAAGCTGGGAGATCTCCTGCACCACTAAAATTTTACTTTACTGTATTACTAATTAAAGTTGTTCTTGTGTCTGTGAAAAATGGTTTTCTTCTGAACTGTTTCTTTTTTCTCATTGGTAGCTAAGGCAAGAGGTAGTAGCATGCATGCGTCGTGACACGACACTAGAGACAGCACTAAACTCCAAAGCCTACAAGAGAAGCAAGCGCCAGACTCTGAGGGAGGCCCATATGACAGAAAAGCTTGAGAAACAGCAGAAGATAGAACAAGAGAGGAAACGTAGACAGAAACATCAGGTATTTTAACTCCTATTAACTGTTCTCCCAGACATGGAAATGCCGTTCAGTTGACTGTTGCATCTTGTTATGATCTGCCAATCATCATCATTTTATATTTTATTCACCTCTGGAGACTGAGGCACAAGAAAACAAGTTTATGCAATAAGAAAGCATAAAACTCTAAAATTAGAATTCTTATATTCCTGATCTCAAATCTTGTGCTATCAAATCTCTGAATTAAATTGTTTCCTTTCTCTAGGAATATCTGAACAGCATATTGCAGCATGCTAAGGATTTTAAAGAGTACCACCGGTCAGTGTCTGGGAAAATACAGAAAATTTCTAAAGCTGTGGCAACTTGTCATGCCAACACTGAACGTGAGCAGGAAAAGGAAACTGAGAGAATTGAAAAAGAACAAATGAGAAGACTAATGGTAAGGAATGGGGGGAAGGGGTATGACAAATTTGGCTAAAATTACATACACTCTGATGTACGCCCTCGGGTGCTTATGTATGCTCTTTTCGGAATAAAAATCTCTTTAATTCAAGAAGTTTAAATAGTATAAACCTAAAACTACTGCAGAAGAGTCCCTTGTATTTCTAATGATGGTAGTAAATTTGATAGTGTTCACTTTGAGCTGTAGCTACAGCTACTTTTTTCTTAAGATTTCTGATAGTACTGCTGAAACTATTTTAAAGGAACAAAATAGAGTACTGAAGGAGTTAGTGCATGTTAAAGCAGGACCACTCTTGATCATCTACCAAAGGTCTTGGGAGTCTGGGGAGGTCCCTGCTGACTGGAAGCTAGACAATGTTATTCCAATTTACAAGAAGGGCATGAGGGAAGACCCAGGAAACTACAGACCTGTTAGTGTAACCTCAGTACCTGAAAAAAGTATGGAGAAGATCATACAGGGTGATGCTGAAAGGCGTTTAAAGGACAATGCAATCATCAGGCACAGTCAACATGGGTTCACAGAGGGAAAGTCCCGTTTATCTGATTTAATATCCTTCTACGATAAGGTCACTCACCTAGTGGATGAAGGGAAGGCGGTGGACGTAGTTTTGTCTGGATTTTAGTAAGGCTTTTGACGCTGCCCCTCACAGCATCCTTCTGGACAAGTTGTCCAACTGTGAGATGAGTAGGTACGCAGTGCGCTGGGTGAAGAACTGGCTGAAGGGCAGGGCTCAAAGGGTTATAGTGAATGGGGCTACATCTGGCTAGTGACCGGTCACAAGCAGTGTTCCTCAGGGCTCAATTCTAGGGCCAGTTCTGTTCAATATTTTCATCAGTGATCTGGATGCAGGAGTTGAATGCACCCTTAGCAAGTTTGCTGACGATACCAAACTGGGAGGTGCCGCGGACTCTCTCGAGGGACGAGAGGCCTTGCAGAGGCATCTGGATAGATTGGAGCATTGGGAAATCATCAATGGCATGAAATTTAACAAGAACAAATGCCAGATTCTGCACCTGGGATGGAGTAATGCCGGGCACAAGTATAAATTTGGGAGAGGAGTGGCTGGAGAGCAGCCCTGCAGAAAGGGATCTGGGGGTGCTGGTCGACAGTAGGCTCAACGTGAGTCAGCAGTGTGCCCTGGCAGCCAAGAGGGCAAACAATATTCTGGGGTGCATTCAACACAGCATGACCATCCGGTCAAAAGAGGTGATTTTCCCACTCTGTTTAGCGTTGGTGAGGCCTTACCTTGAGTACTGCGTGCAGTTCTGGGCCCCACAATTTAAGAAGAATGTTGAAGTACTTGAATGCGTCCAGAAGAGGGCAACAAAACTGGTGAAAGGGCTGGAAGGAAGGCATGTCCTATGAGGAGCATCTAAGGACTCTGGGTTTGTCTAGTTTGGAGAGAAGGAGGCTGAGGGGCGATCTCATTGCTCTCTCCAGCTTCCTGAGGAGGGGAAGAGGAGAGGGAGGTGCTGATCTCTTCTCCCTGGTATCCGGTGTCAGGATGCATGGGAATGGTTCAAAGCTGCGTCAGGGGAGGTTCAGACTAGACATTAGGAAACATTTCTTTACCGAGAGGGTGGTCAGACACTGGAACAGGCTTCCTAGAGAGACGGTCGATGTCCCATGCTTGTCAGTGTTTAACAGGCATTTGGACAATGTCCCCTTAATAACATGCTTTAACTTTTGGTCAGCCCTGAAGTGGTCAGGCAGTTGGACTAGACGATCTTTGTAGGTCCCTTCCAACTGAACTATTCTATTCTATTCTATTCTATTCTATTCTATTCTATTCTATTCTATTCTATTCTATTCTACCTTGGAAGCCAACACACATATACACTCCCTCTCCTTCCCCCACCCAGTTTTTATTGCTGAACATGATGTTACATGGCATGGAGTATCCCTCTGGCCAATTCCGGTCAGCTGTCTCGACTGAGTCCCCTCACCACTTCTTGTGCACTGCCAGCCTACTCCTGGAGGGGCAGAGTGAGAAACAGAGAAGGCCTTTATGCTGTGCAAGGACTGTTCAGCAATAGCCAAAACATCGCTGCGTTATCAACACTCTTTCGGTGAGAAATCTGTATCACAGGACCATCCTGGACAAGCCCCCAACAGGCCAATATGAAGAAAGTTAACTCCGTTCTAGCCAGACCCAATACATAAAATTGCTAATACTTTTAAGATATTCAGAAATAGTGGTTTGCTTTAGATACACAGGTTTATATCTGGACTTCATAATAGATACCTAGTTATATCGTTGCCTCTGTTCTTGTACCTGGACTAGAGAGTTGCTTTACCTCTGGGTTCTTTTCTGGCCTGAAAGGCCATGAATTCTGAGTAGCAGAGAAGAATTACATACTGTGGCCTATCTTGGTCACTCACTGCATATGCTTTCAAGAAGTGTTTTACTTACTACATTCACACTGTACAGACCTTGCACATTTTTTTTTCTCTCCAGTTTGCCTGTCTGGGTCTGATGAACTCCCAAGAAGGAGGATAATCAGGAATGAGCTAGATGAATTGTGGTGGGCTGTAGCTTGAGCACTTCTTTTTGTTATGCTAACAAAACCCGACATTACAGTGTCCTTTAAGCAGGGAGTGATTTGTGTAGCACAGTTACGTTAGGTGTCATTCCATATTCTTGGCCTAATAGGACTTGCAGGCTCAAGACCGAGCTCATCGAATCGGTCAGCAGAATGAGGTTCGAGTCCTGCGATTGTGCACTGTGAACAGTGTGGAGGAGAAGATACTCGCTGCTGCAAAGTATAAACTGAATGTAGGTCAAAAAGTTATTCAGGCTGGAATGTTTGATCAGAAATCTTCAAGCCATGAGCGGAGGGCTTTTCTACAGGCTATATTAGAACATGAGGAAGAAAATGAGGTAAGGCTGTTACAAACAAAGAGAAGATGTTTCAGTTGGTGCCTTGGGAAATAGTTGTATAACTGGTAGGCGAGAGTGAAGTTTGAGTGCAGCTTGGGACTGCTTGAGACTGCAAGCTATTATATAATTTCCTTACAAGAAAACAACTCTATTCCTAAAGGGTATATTCTCATGAGAACTTGTTGCTTCACTGTTAGATAAAGGCAAGGCCATGCAGCTGGTGTAGTCTCGGTACCAAGCGGGAGCTGCCTACAGGCCCCTCTGTTACAATGAGCTGTCTGAATTTATCCTGCCACCAAGGAATTTGTGTGGCACAACACAGGCCTGAAATCCAAGCTGTACGTGCAGCGCAGCACAGGCCTGGGCCTACTCCCGTTAACTGTTATGTGGATCACTGATTCCTAAATGTACAAGAGTTTCTCGGTCAGGATCTCTACATTGCACTCCTTGATCCACATACAGTTTACCTTTACCAAAGACATATTGTAAGTTACAGACTATATTAATAACGTATGGGCTTCTCAAGCCCTAAGTATGAGCCCCAATAGAGCAGACAGCCTGTTCAAGATCCCTAACTCCTTGAATACAATGCCTTCCGCAAGGCTCTCAATACAGCTGTATAGCATGGGGGAGGATGGGCAGGAGATGGTCTTCAGAGACCCTGCAGAGGCAAAAGCTTGCAAATGATGCAACGGAGGTACATTTAGAGGCTGTGCTCAGAGGTGCATAAAGCCCTGAGCAACCTGGTCCAATCTCATAGATGATCCTGCTTTGAGGAGGAGGTTGGACTAGATGACCTACTGAGGACCCTTACAACCCAAATTATCATGTGATCCTATGACCAGTAGATGGAGACTCCCATGTCAGAGGAGACCTGAAGCTTGTGACTTCTGGCAACAGAAGCAAGACACCTTCTCTGCCTGCACACAGGTGTGTATGTGCGCACATGCATGTGTCTCTCAGGGCAAGGCCACAGGAGGAGTTGACTATCAGAGGCACCAGGGGAGTCCTGGTCATCTGCCAGAGAGACCATAGGATCTAGGGTGTCTAGGGGCAAGACCTGCTGGTACCTCTCCCTCCCCTCCCTCTCTCTCTCTTTTTCCCTCTTCACTGCCTTCCTCCACCTCCCTCTCCCCTTCTGCCTATGAATGTGAAGCAGTGAATGAATTCCTTAGTTTGCTTTTCTTGCGCATGCAGCTTTTGCTTTACCTGTTAAGCTTCCTTTATCTCAACCTGTGGCAGCACCCCACAATAAGTTACGGCAGTCAAAAAGCAAGCATGCAAAGCAAAAGAAAGCGGACAGAAGCAGCAGCAGAAGCACGTTATTTGGTATCCATAACATTTTTATATTCCCTTGTCCCCCACCCCCAGAATCTCATTGGTGAGGGTCTCTTGGCACGCGGTTCCTTTGTTCTTCTGATTGGTCATCTTGCGTCGTTCACCCGACGTTCATGCTTGGCTAGGAGATGGGGTCTCGCATCCTGTTTCTTTGTTCCTTTCCTCCTGTTCTTCAACCACAACTGCACATTATTTTTTGCTCAAGGATATAGATCAAATTCATCAAGATAGTCAAGGCCACCTGTGGCCCAGCCGACTCCCACATCTCCCCCTTTTTGTTTTTCTACCTAAAATGCAGTGTTTACTGTCCTCTGCAGGGCCCTTTGCAGACAGGATAGCAAACACGGAATGATGAGGAGGCCACAGATAACACACAATAGAATTAACCCAAACTTCATCAAACCTTTAAGCCAACCACTAATTCCCCAATCATTAAAAAGACTTTCTATCCAACCCCATCCATCATCAATTTTCAGGTTTTTAACTTCCTCTTTCAGTCATTGAAGGCTACGATTAATAGATTATGAGTGATCGGAGAGATTCATACAACACATACCGTCAAATTCTTCACACCCATGCCCTTGTGCTAAAAGTAAAAAATCAATTGCTGCACGATTTTGTAAAGTCGTGTGTCTAACCAAATCAACGTCTAAAAGCAAACTACTTAAGGCCTGAGAAGTAGCATTAGTCTTCTTGGTTAGCCAACATCCCAATTTCTTCAGGGTAGCTAGAGCCTGGGAGGCTGCAATCCCTGGAGCTAAGAGTGATGCAGTGATTATTTCACCACTATTCCAAAATGCGATATTGCCTTTGCAATCTGAGGTAAAAGCAAGAATTGCTCTTTTCCCTTGGTATCGTGTATTTCGGTGGCCAATTATCATGATGTGATTTGGTGTTAAAAGCGTTAATCTCCCTAGACTACAGGGACCTCCCTTTATATGGGATGGGATGGCCGGCCAAGCACGATCCCCACAAATGAGAAATACTCCATGGGGTAAAGCAAGTGGTCGATTAGTCGATTTAGATATGTTGCTTGTGGTATAGTTGCACCAAGCGCTTGCATTGCGATATACAATGTTCAGTGTATTAACGCTCCATGCATGTGTTTGATTTCTCCCTGTATAGTTAAAAAACAAACAAAAATCCATTCATATGGAGCCAAGTAACTCTATCTCCTGAGGCTCTAATTGTTCCAACGGCAGTGGAACAATCCATAGGTCCCACATATCAGTGACTGTGCCACTGTTTGGGCGGACCACACTGGTCAGTGCCGGTGGTATGGGCCATGCATCCAAAGGGACACCAACAAGGCATGTTGAAAAAGGGGTTTCCTGGAGATGCCATGGACAGGCAAATTGAATCTTGTCCTGTCAGATTCGCTAGCGAGACCCACACATTTGTTTTTGGTTGTGGTGGCACCCATACTGCTTGCATACACCCCATAAAGCTTAAGAGGATCGTCATCATTTCCATCTTAAATACCGATCTGTGTTACAGCAAAAATAGCGGATTGAATAGATCTCACTTATGGCATTGATTCTTTTACAACAAATGCACAATGGTGTTAAGGTACGATTCAGATAAATGTGTTGGTTACCACTAAAATAAATCAAATGCCTTTTACGAAATATACAATGTGCAATAATATACCCACAACTGCGCTTACAGACTAAACATACAGACAACTGCAGCCTAGTGAGGCCTGATACACCACTCCTTACAGTCTCAAACAAATCACTTGCCATCAAACAGCGTGTTATTATTCAAAATGTCTTCCGATGCTTCAGCAGGCACTTCAGGGTCTTTTGTGGTTGCCTGTTGCTTGTCCAGCGCCGGCTTAACGCACTTCGCTGGGAACCATTTAGGTCCTATATCTGTGGAAAGACAAGCATACCCATGCCCCCACATTAATAGTTCCCATGGGCCTGTCCAAGCTCCTGATTGCAGATCCCGTGCCAGCACCTTTGCCTGAGTCTGTATAGCAGCACTCTGTAAAGACAGAAAATGAGTTAGGATAGGAGGCGATTCTCGAGATGCCGGAAGCGTGAGGTGGTTCCAGGTGAACACGGCTTTGTGCAAACGGTCGTGTACCCAGATGTTAGTTCCTGGGAACTTTCTATCCCGATCAGGCAGCTATTTGCACAAGGTTCTCTGTTCTGCTTGTGTCCAATCCATAGTCATATCACACGCCAGGTCAGCCGATGAGGTTGCTGATGACGCGCTGTCCATGCGCTGGCTGGCAGTACACAACCGCTGTTTTTTAACTCCTGATCATGTATTCGGCTCCTTCAGCACATCCACAAGTCCTGTTTATTTCAGGATTTTTCTCTTCTGTTTGTTACAGCAATCTGCTTTTGTCCCGTTCCTCTACATCTCCCCCTTTATTATTTAATGAATCTAAAACAAGTGCTACACTGACACTCATAAGCATCACTATTGGCATTATGGTCCAGTAACAGCCCCACTACAGTGCAACACTGAAAACAAACATAAGAACACAAACGCTAATAAAAAGACATATAGAGGTGAAGTGCATACCATAACCTGTCGGGTGTAAAGAAGGGTTAAATTAGCCTGAGAATGGTACATATTAATGGCAAATCTGTTACCTAACATATGGGTGTAGATTGATTTATTTGCATCCAATGTTATTTCTGTGTGGATGGTGGGACCCAAGCACTGCCTGACCACAACATATCATTATTGCCAATTGGAGAGCATGCATCCCCAGAATCACAGAATCACAGAATCACAGAATCACAGAATCACAGAATCGCAGAATCGTAGGGGTTGGAAGGGACCTCTGTGGGTCATCTAGTCCAACCCTCCTGCCGAAGCAGGGTTGCCTACAGTAGGCTGCACAGGACCTTGTCCAGGTGGGTCTTGAATATCTCCAGAGAAGGAGACTCCACAACCTCCCTGGGCAGCCTGTTCCAGTGCTCCGTCACCCTCAGAGGGAAGAAGTTCTTCCTCATGTTCAGCTGGAACTTCCTGTGCCTCACTTTGTGCCCATTGCCCCTTGTCCTGTCACTGGGCACCACTGAAAAAAGTGTTGCCCTATCCTCCTGACACCCACCCTTGAGATATTTATAAGCATTTATTAGGTCCCCTCTCAGCCTTCTCTTCTTCAGGCTGAACAAGCCCAGCTCCGTCAGACTCTCCTCATAGGAGAGATGCTCCAGTCCCCTCACCATCCTTGTAGCCCTCCGCTGGACTCTCTCCAGTAGCTCTTCATCTTTCTTGAACTGGGGAGCCCAGAACTGGACACAGTACTCCAGATGGGGCCTCACTAGGGCAGAGTAGAGGGGAAGGAGAACCTCCCTCGACCTGCTGGCCACACTCTTCTTGATGCACCGAGGATCCCATTGGCTTTCTTGGCAGCCAGGGCACACTGCTGGCTCATGGTTAACCTGTCGTCCACCAGGACACCCAGGTCCCTCTCCACACAGCTGCTCTCCAGCAAGTGCGCCCCAAGCCTGTACTGATGCATGGGGTTGTTCCTCCCCAGGTGCAGGACCCTGCACTTGCCCTTGTTGAACCTCATCAGGTTCCTCTCTGCCCAACTTTCCAGCCTGTCCAGGTCACGCTGAATGGCAGCACAGCCTTCTGGTGTATCTACCACTCCTCCCAGTTTGGTGTCATCAGCAAACTTGCTGAGGGTACACTCTAACTTTTCATCCAGGTCGTTGATGAAGAAGTTAAACAAGACTGGGCCCAGTACTGACCCCTGGGGGACACCACGAGTTACCAGCCTCCAACTAGACTCAGCGCCGCTGACGACAACCCTCTGAGTTCTACCATTCAGCCATTTCTCAATGCACCTCACCGACCACTCATCCAGCCCACACTTCCTGAGCTTCCCTAGGAGGATGTTATGGGAGACTGTGTCAACAGCCTTGCTGAAGTTGAGGTAGACAACATCCACAGCTCTCCCCTCATCTACCCAGCCAGTCATGCCATCGTAGAAAGCTATCAGATTGGTCAGGCATGATTTCCCCTTGGTGAATCCATGCTGACTACTCCTGATAACCTTCTTTTCTTCCACTTGCTTGATGATGGCCTCCAGGATAAGCTGCTCCATCACCTTTCCCGGGATGGAGGTGAGGCTGACCGGCCTGTAGTTCCCTGGGTCCTCCTTCTTGCCCTTTTTGAAGATTGGAGTGACATTGGCCTTTCTCCAGTCCTCGGGCACCTCTCCTGTCCTTCAGGACCTCTCAAAGATGATGGAGAGTGGCTCAGCAATGACATCCGCCAGCTCCCTCAGCACTCGTGGGTGCATTCCATCGGGGCCCATGGATTTGTGGGCGTCCAGATCGCTTAAGCAATCCCTCACACAGTCCTCCTCGACCAAGGGAAAGTCATTATCTCTGTAGGCTTGTTCTCTTACCTCCGGGGCCTGGGATTCCTGAGGGCCTGCCTTGGCACTGAAGACTGAAGCAAAGAAGGCATTCAGTAACTCTGCCTTCTCTGCATCCTCCGTCACCAGGACACCCGCCTCATTCAGCAGCGGCCCCGCATTGTCCCTAGCCTTCCTTTTGCTGCTGATGTAGCTGAAGAAGCCCTTCTTGTTGTTTTTGACATCCCTTGCCAGCTTCAATTCCAGGTGGGCTTTGGCCTTCCTCGTGGCATCCCTGCACGCTCTGACCACATTCCTGTACTCTTCCCAAGTGGCCTGTCCCTCTTTCCACATTCCATGGACCTTTCTCTTCCACCTGAGCTCCGCTAGAAGCTCCTTGTTCAGCCATGCAGGTCTCCTGCCTCCTTTGCTCGATTTCTTTCTCAGGGGGGTGCACCGCTCCTGAGCATGGAGGAAGTGACGTTTAAAGAGCGACCAGCACTCTTGGACCCCCCTGCCTTCGAGAGCCCTGGCCCACGGGATTCCTCCCAATAGCTCCTTGAAGAGGACAAAGTTAGCCCTCCTGAGGTCCAAGGTTTTGATCCTGCTTATCGCCCTGCTTCCTCCACGCAGGATCCTGAACTCCACCATTTCATGGTCACTGCAGCCGAGTCTACCTCCGACCTTCACATCCTCCACCAGTCCCTCCTTGTTTGTTAATACAAGGTCCAGCAGAGCGCCTTTCCTTGTTGGTTCCTCCACCACTTGCATCAGAAAGTTATCATCGATGCTCTGTAGGAACCTCCTGGATTGCGCCTGCCTAGCTGTGTGGTCTTCCCAGCTGATGTCAGGGTGGTTGAAGTCCCCCATGAGAACCAGGGCCTGTGACTGTGAGGCTGCTTGCAGCTGCCTGTAGAAGGCCTCATCATCCTCCTCCTCCTGGTCAGGTGGCCTGTAGTACACACCCACCGTAATGTCACCCATATGAGGCTGTCCCTTACTTCTAACCCACAAGCTCTCAACTCGTTCCTCATTTGCCCCCAGGCCAAGCTCAATGCATTCCAGTTGCTCCCTCGCATATAGAGCAACTCCCCCACCTCTCCTTGTTGGCCTGTCTTTCCTAAACAGTCTGTAGCCATCCATGACAGCATGCCAGTCATGTGAGTTGTCCCACCACGTTTCTGTGTTGGTGACCAAGTCGTAGCCGTCCTGCTGTACAATGCCTTCCAGCTCCTCCTGTTTATTGCCCATGCTACGTGTGTTGGTATAGACACACTTGAGCTGGGCTGTCAGTCTCACCCCTGACCCTGGCACGCCAAGCCTGGGCTCATCCCTTGTGAGGTGGTCTATGACCCCTCCCCTGCATGCCAGGCGTCGAAATAATGCTGTATGAATGACATGAGCTCAGTAAATTTGCACTTTGATTATAGATATACTCATCACACATACAAATATCGATAACATTCAGTATTGGGTATCCATATTAATCACCGAGGTTAAGATCAATGTACCTAGAATCATGACTCATTAGCAATATAGGATAAAATTAATGTACATAAAAGCATAAATCTGCGAACATCACCACATCTATTCCCTGTTGCATCAAATGCTTCCAAAGTCCTGATAGATCAGAGTCGAAATGCAACAGTCTGAAGTCAAAAACTGGAAATAATACCTGCAGAACTCACCAAACCAAACACACAAAAGCATTTACTTAGTCCAGACAAATCCGTTAGATCACAGAAACCAAATAAATCCATCAGATCACAGAAATACAAACACTATGACAAAAAACACATAAAACCACACATTTATAGTCGCGACCACACACACACAGGCACATCAAGTTTTCAACATAAATCCAGATATTGCAAAGACTTATGAACAGACAAGGCCTTTCAATAATATTCTACATTTAACAGACAAATTCCCAAGCCTCGGTTTCAGGAAGAATACTCTCTTTTCAATTCTGTTTTAGGATGGGTACTTTCCCTTCTCCCCAGGGATATAGCCCAATGCTGTGAAGCTTTCACTATGACTAACAGGCAGGCAACAAGAAATAATACTGGAAGAATGCCTTTACCTTATTAATGATCCCTGCTCAGAACTTTTTGGTCCAGGGATCGGAGGTTCTCCCCGAGAATCCCTCGGTGCCGGCTGGAGGTCCTGCGATCCCTCGGACCATTGATGTTCAAGAGCAGGGTCCTACTGGGGTACCCAAAATCTGTTACCAGAAAGCAGCAAAATAATTCACTCTCCAAAACTTAACCCCGGAGCCCTAGAAAGCAGGCACTCTCGAGAACTCATTAGCATACATTAATATCATAATCAGCTAGAGCGTTTTGCAGCGATAAGGATTCTCTAGTTAATACCACAAAGTCATCTTTAGCTAGCAGCAAGTAAATAGCATCAGGATCACGTCCTGTCAATTGCTGACAATGGTTCTGACCTTGTGCCATTAAGGACACTGTCATGTCTGCCTTTGTAGTTAATGTTTCCATGGGCGTATGAGACAAAAAGATCCATTCCAGAGTCTTCAACTCCTGCGCATTAGCACACCACCGACCTACAAGAGCATAAGGCTGGAAAAAAAAACAACCCATAAATTATATACAAATCTATTGGTAACTTGACATTGATTCTGGAGGCAAAGGAAGCTGCAATTTTATCCAAAACTTTCTGCAAGACAGTTTTCGCTTCTGGTGTCGATCTTTGGGAAGATAGCAAATCTGAGTCCCTTTTAACAAGGTAAATAGAGGGGACAACTGTTCAGTCGTGACGCCCAAAAGGGGTTGTACCCAATTAATTGTTCCTAATAATTTTTGTAGATCATGAAGAGTGGTGACCTGGTCAACAATATGCAATGGTTGTGGGAACACTCATGAAGTAAAAAGTTTCCATCCTAGATACTTCCAGGGCTGCTCTGTCTGCACCTTTTCCGAGGCTATCTGTAACCTGTAGATCTTTAATGAGGATTCTAATTTAGCGAAAGCAGTGAGCAGCACATTTTGTGTTTCAGCAGCAAGGAGGATGTCGTCCATATAGCGATATAAGTAAATCGGTTTAAAAGATTGCTGCACTTCTTTTAGTGCTGCATCCACGAGTATCTGGCAAATCGTGCGGCTATTCATCATGCCTCAGGGCAGAACTGACGTGCGGAAAGCAGACTCCACAATCTGTAAGATTGTAAAGTAGGTATGTTTATTTGGCGCCGGGCAGCACGAGGGATAGTCCCACCAAAGTCGTGCGCGCCGAGCAGCAACTTGTCTCTTCAATTTACACAATCAAATATTACATATACATTAGATTTCTCAATACGCCTATACATATGCATCTATCCTCATTGCATATCAAAATCAGTTCCGAGAAATAATTTCCATATTATAATTAGTTCCAAGAAGTAATTTCCATAGACTCCTCCCAGCTGCACTTGCGCAGTGCCTCCTGGTGGTGGTCGTTGGGGGTCCCAAGATGAAGGCCAGTCCTCTTCATCACAGTGTTTGCTGATTGACCTTTGTTTCTGCTCAAATTCAGTTCTCTCCTGGCTCCCATCCATACAGCAGGGTCGGTCTTGACCGGTTCTAGGCGACTCCCAGCCCCTATCAGGAACTAACCCCTTTGTATGGAGATGCAGGACTCTCTGCTTCAGTTAATTTAGACAATAGATAGGCACTATCAATTCTCTTTAAATGCACCGCAACTATTAGATAATGCTACTTCTACTAAAACGCCTTTTAACCCCTTCCTTCAGTCCCCCCTTTCCAAAAAGGTTAGTAAATTCTTTTACTACTCTTAATTCTATTATAGTACATCATTATTCAGCATCTTCTCAAAATACTTATTGGACTCCAGCTTTCGTCGTAATTGGTTCTTTTTCCATTCACTATAAGAATTTCCCGTACTCTTGCAACACCAAAGGCTAAACCTCTCGGGCTTTAGCCATCCTGGTCAGGAATGCTTCCGGCCAACCTGAAAAGGTATCGGTTAATACCAATAGATATCGGTACCCCCCTTTTCTTGGGAGTTCCGTGAAATCAATCTGCCATTGCTGCCCAGGCCCATTACCTTTTCCAATCTGACCCATTTCTGGTTTAGAGTTATTTTTCGGATTAGTCTGGAGGCAAAGATCGCACTGCTGAGTCACCTGTCTCACCGTGGTGTATAAATTTCTGGCCACAATCTCTCTAATTAAATGTTTATACAGAGCCTCTGTCCCCCAATGCCTTTTCCTATGTTCTTCCCTTACCAGATGCCATATCAGACAGGAGGGAATGATTAGTTTTCCCTGTGGGGTTTGAGCCCACCCCTCCTCATTATATGACCCTTCTAAATCTGTGATAAGTTTCTGATCTTCCTTAGTGTATTCTGGCTTACCTTCTAGGGAGATTTGTCCGTCAGGGATTAAAGCCCCTTCAGTTTTCACCTCTGTTTTGGCCACCTGTTTTGCCTCTCTGTCCGCCAGCTCGTTTCCTTTTTCCAATTCTGAGCTCCCTTTCTGGTGCGCCTTAATATGCATGATTGCCACTTCCTCGGGGAGTTGAACTGCCTCCAGTAGTTTCAAAATTTCTTCTGCATGTTTGATGTTTTTCCCTTGAGAGTTCAATAATCCTCTTTCCTTCCAGATCGCTCCATGCGCATGCACAACTCTGAAAGCATACTTCGAGTCTGTGTATATGTTCACAACTTTGCCTTGGGCCAATTCCAAGGCATGGGTTAAAGCAATTATCTCTGCCCTTTGCGCAGAGGTGTTTATGGGCAAAGGTCTTGTCTCTATGATTTCTTGACTGGTGGTAATAGCGTACCCCGCGTGTCTCTTACCACTCAGGACATAGGTGCTTCCATCTGTGAACCAGTTTTCTCCGTTTTCCGTAGGGCTGTCTCTCAGATCCAGGCGACTCGCATAGGTTGCTTCAATGGTCTCCAAGCAGTCATGATGCACCGGTTCTCCTGTGTTTCCACTGAGAAAGGAAGCTGGGTTGACAATGTTAGTAATTATAATCTCTACATCATCCTGTTCTACCAGTATGGCCTGATATCTCAGGAATCTTTGTGGAGAAAGCCAGTGTCCTCCTTTTGCTTCCAACACTGCGGATACCGTGTGGGACACCAAGACAGTCATTTTCTGGCCCAAGGTAAATTTTTGGGCTTCCTGTATATTTAATATTACAGCTGCAACCGTTCGCAGACATTCAGGCCAACCCTTCGCAGTTGCATCCAGTTGCTTGGAGAGATAAGAAACTGCTCGTCGGTATGGACCCAGATCTTGTGCTAGTATCCCCAGAGCAATCCCCTGCTTCTCGTGAGAGTAAAAGAAAAACGGCTTACTCACATCTGGGAGCCCTAAGGCAGGGGCCGACATCAGAGCCTTTTTCAGTAGTTCAAAGGCTTGCATGGTCTCCTTGTTCCATTTAAGGTGATTTTGTCCAGTAGCTGTTAGTGCATATAGTGGTTTAACAAGTAGTCCATAATTATAAATCCACAGCCGGCACCACCCGGTCATTCCCAAGAAAGTCCGTAACTCTTTCACTGTCTGAGGTCTCCGAGTTTGGCATATTGCCTCCTTATGAGCCTGTCCCAAAGTTCTTTGTCCAGCACTAATCTCATAGCTCAAGTAAATCACCTCGTGCTGCATTATCTGGGCCTTCTTTTTAGATAGCCGGTACCCTTGGAGCCCCAAGAAATTTAATAGACTCACCGTCCAAGTGATACAACCGTCTTCTGTTTTGGTGGCAATCAGGATGTCATCCACATACTGTAGTAATTTCCCTTCTTCAGACGGGATTTCCCAGGACTCCAAGTCTTTTGCAAGTTGATTGCCGAAGATGGTAGGGCTGTTCTTAAATCCTTGTGGCAGCACCGTCCAAGTGAGTTGAGTCTTTCCACCACTTTTGGGGTTCTCCCATTCAAATGCGAATAATTTCTGACTGGCTTCATGGAGAGGGAGGCAAAAGAAGGCATCTTTCAAATCTAAAACATTAAACCAGGTTAATTCGGGAGCCAATACGGTCAACAAAGTATATGGGTTTGCTACTACTGGGTAGAGGTCCTCTGTTATTTTGTTTATGGCTTGCAGATCCTGGACCATCCGGTACGACCCGTCAGATTTACGGACAGGTAGTATAGGGGTGTTAAAATCCGACTCGCACTCTTTCAATAATCCTAATCTTTAAATAAGTTTCCACACGAATCGTTTCTTACAATTCGTTATAGTTTCCTCCCAATCTTTCTCCCACACGTCCCAAATTTCCGGAATCAAATTTTCCCTTCTGCACACCAGCTTCACTACCTCAATTTCTTGGTGAGTTCTTTCCCAACTATAAAACTGTGGGGTCTGGGGAAGGCACTTAGGACCCTGCGCTCCTCGCCTCCTAGATGCACAGTACCACTTTTTATCACAAGATTTACACTTCAACAGGACCCAAGCTTGGTGCCAATTCTTATATAATCTAGGAGCTAGCCCACATGCGAAGCAGGGAATTATTCCTGCTTGCCCACCAACCCCAGAACTTATAAGGATTTCTGGAGGTTGTTCCCAATCTAAGGCTACCTTCTACCTTGCGGGAGTCACGTATGCCCCTTTCAAATAAAATCTTTCTTCTCCCCTTTGTATCCAATCCCCCCCCTCATTTAGCGACTCCCAAGGTTCGAGCCCAAACCACCTAAGGAGTGATTTCCTTTACCACTTTAATAATCAACCAGTTCCCGTTCCCTGTCACTTAGGAGAGTGGTTAGGCACTACCGCAGCCCAAGTTGCATGTTACAAGATTTACAAGCTTTATAATTATTCCAAGTGCTTTGTCCGTCTCTGGCCGTGCTCCTCGCGGAGTTACGGAACCGCAGATCGGGACTCCCACTCATTTCACAGCAATGCTGTGTCTCAACCACACATACACACGTGCAAAAACTTTTAACATAAAATCCCCGGGCATTCAAACTGCAACTTTATCAGTTCAGTTAGCATTCATACAAAAACCACCCAAACGCAGTTGCGCAGAGGTCCGCTTACCCTTCTTCTGTTTATTATATAACAATCATTAGCAGGTCCGTCCTGGCTCCCGACACTGGGATGCAGCGGTAACCTCGGGTTTGCTCGATCTACCCTCAAGATCGCTAGCGACCGCTCTATCGGTCAGCAAACCCCCCCTTCCTTACCAGGGCACCCTTTCCCCACGGGGACTATGCTGCACACCAGACGTCTCAGTGCGATTTACCAGCAGCCTCGGCCACGCATACGACTTAAAGGTCCTTCCCTATAAAACATACCATTTATATCCGTGGCTTCAGGAGGTTGTTGTCTGCTCTCCGGGTGAGTGGCCGGCAGCAGAGGCTCCTCCGAGGAAAGTGCCCGGGGCGCGCCTAGGAGCGTCCGCTCCTCAGTCGCTCCCACGGTCGAGTAGAGATCCTCCTGGCTGGCTTGCCAAAACTGATGTGCGGAAAGCAGACTCAACAATCTGTAAGACTGTAAAGTAGGTATGTTTATTCGGCGCCGGGCAGCATGGGGGGTAGTCCCACCAAAGTCGTGTGCGCCGAGCAGCAACGTGTCTCTTCAATTTATACAATCAAATCACAGAATCACAGAATCACAGAATGGTAGGGGTTGGAAGGGACCTCTGTGGGTCATCTAGTCCAACCCCCCTGCCGAAGCAGGGTCACCTACAGCAGGCTGCACAGGATCTTGTCCAGGCGGGTCTTGAATATCTCCAGAGAAGGAGACTCCACAACCTCCCTGGGCAGCCTGTGCCAGTGCTCCGTCACCCTCAGAGGGAAGAAGTTCTTCCTCATGTTCAGACGGAACTTCCTGTGCCTCAGTTTGTGCCCATTGCCCCTTGTCCTGTCACTGGGCACCACTGAAAAGAGCTTGGCCCCATCCTCCTGACACCCACTCTTGAGATATTTATAAGCATTTATTAGGTCCCCTCTCAGCCTTCTCTCCTTCAGGCTGAACAAGCCCATCTCCCTCAGCCTCTCCTCGTAGGAGAGATGCTCCAGTCCCCTCACCATCCTTGTAGCCCTCCGCTGGACTCTCTCCAGTATCTCCCCTTCAGTAGGGGGGAGTTGTGGTGCCGTGTGCAGGGGGAAGGTAGAAGGCGACACCGGCTGAGGAGAAGGCTCGGGGTCGGTAGCACTCGCAGCAGCAGCTTTTGCTTTTTTATCCGCCCGCAGCTGAGCTAGTGAGTCTTTAACCAATCGCCATGTCTTCAGAGACTGGGTTGCAACCTGATCCCCTTTAGAAGCAGCCTCAAACAGTTTTTTTCCTGCTTCCTCCCATGTCTCTACATCAAAGGCAGTTTTAGCAGTAGCAGGCAGCTCATTACGCTTACAGCATAGCAAAAGCATGCGCGCAGCTCGTTCTTCATACTTAATGCTGCGCTTTTTGAGTATACACATTAGTATATTCAGGATAGACCTTTCTTCTACAGAAATTTGCGTGCCCGTGTTCCCAACGGCTCACCTCTCCAGGTGTCGAAACTGCCGGCCGGCTACGGACTCTCCTTGTCCGTCCAACAGCTTCGTTGGGCTCTGCCGTCACCGCTCACCGTCCGCGGTCGATGCCTCAGTGAGATTTCCTCACGTCGGGGTCACCATTTGTGGCAGCACGCCACAATAAGTTATGACAGTCACATAGCAAGCAAAAGCAAGCAGAAGCAGAAGCAGCAGCAGAAGCACTTTAATGGTTAATCATAATATTTTTATATCCCCTTGTCCCCCACCCCCAGAGTCTCATTGGTGAGGGTCTTTTGGCATGTAGCTCCTTTGTTCTTCTGATTGGTCATCATGCGCCCGTTCACACGACCTTCACGCTTATCAAAGCATTGGATTTTCCCATCCTGTTTCTTTGTTCCTTTCCTCCTGTTTTTAAGCCACAGGTGCACAAAATAATTAGCTCATAGATATGGCTCTATTCCATCAAGACCGTCAAGGCCGCCCGCGGCCCAGCCGATTCCCACATCTGCCTATGAATGTGAAGCAGTGAATGAATTCCTTATTTTGCTTTGCTTGCGCATGCAGCTTTTGCTTTACCTGTTAAGCTTCCTTTACCTCAACGCACAAGTTTTCTCACTTTTGTCCTTCCAATGCTCTCCCCCATCCTATTGTTGGGGAAGTGAGTGAGCAGCTGTGTGGTGCTTAGCTGCCTACTGGGGTTAACCCACAACACAAGCCAATCTTTGTGTTGGTGCAGGTAGCCATAGGAGAGCTTCACTAATCACACAGGC
This sequence comes from Opisthocomus hoazin, assembly GCF_030867145.1. Classification (NCBI taxonomy): domain Eukaryota; kingdom Metazoa; phylum Chordata; class Aves; order Opisthocomiformes; family Opisthocomidae; genus Opisthocomus; species Opisthocomus hoazin. Next base: position 30,204,094 of record NC_134453.1, read on the forward strand.
AACACGCAGTTTATATAGGCAATGGAACATTTGACTAACACATATACATGTGCACATGCACACACACTGAAGAGGAGAGATGTATTATACTGAATCAAAGACTGACAATGACCAAGAACAATGTTAGGCATAGCGTTTCCTAACTATAAGTTAGGAAATGAAAGTACAAATTGCATTTCTGCACACCACGCATCTCCCCAAGTGTATAAGCTAGGTGGCAGCACAGTTAGAAAGGGTTAAAATAAAAAAAAAAAAAGAAATAGCATGTACTTCTGTACATTAAAGAGAATGAAGCCTTACTATAGAAAGGTTCTCCAAGTAGCCCTTGGTGTAGTTTGCATGTTCTAAATACACTTGAAAACAAGGGCACAGACAGTCAACATTACTAAGGTGCAACAAGATAACATGCATCACTAAGCCGTGGTAGCTGTCTATGTGCAAGCTCTTAGTCCAAGGGAAAAACAAAGTAATGCAATTTTTTAAGAGACTCCTGAATAATCCCTTTAGGCGGCTGGGCCTTGGGAGAGCAGGTATTCAAACTACAGAGATAAGGAGGCTGCAGGATAATCTGAAGACCCCGCCATCACCGAGAGACGCCGACAAACATGTGTGAAGGACATTATCATATACTAATGAGTTTTTGGTAAAACTATGATAAGCATTTCTTGGAAATGTAATGAATGTATATGTTAACATAGCATAAATACCTAGTAAGTGTGTCCTTTCGGTGCACACGTTTGGAGGAGAGATCCCAACTGGGCTCCCCAGTTCAAGAAAGATGAGGAGATACTGGAGAGAGTCCAGCGGAGGGCTACGAGGATGGTGAGGGGACTGGAGCATCTCTCCTACGAGGAAAGGCTGAGGGAGCTGGGCTTGTTCAGCCTGAAGAAGAGAAGGCTGCGAGGGGACCTAATAAATGCTTACAAATATCTCAAGAGTGGGTGTCAGGAGGATGGGGCTAGTCTCTTTTCAGTGGTGCCCAGCGACAGGACAAGGGGCAATGGGCACAAAATGAAGCACAGGAAGTTCCAGCTGAACATGAGGAAGAACTTCTTCCCTCTGAGGGTGACGGAGCACTGGAACAGGCTGCCCAGGGAGGTTGTGGAGTCTCCTTCTCTGGAGATATTCAAGACCCGCCTGGACAAGGTCCTGTGCAGCCTGCTGTAGGTGACCCTGCTTCAGCAGGGGAGTTGAACTAGATGACCTACTGAGGACCCTTCCAACCCCTAACATTCTGTGAGTCTGTGATCCCCTGCGTGCCCAGCGCTGTAATAAAGAATACCTACTTAATAGCCTTCCAACTATTGAGTCTTCAACTCCGGCTTTTCATGGCATCAGGAGGAACAAGCTCCGTCAAGGGAGGCATCAGAGTCAACTAAGCCTATACCAAATATCTGCTCAGCACTGATGAGAGCATATCTGGAGTACTGTGTCCAGTTCTAGGCTTCCAACCGCAAGAAAGAAGTGGACATACTAGAGTGAGTCCAATAAAGGACCACTAAGATAATTAAGAGATTGGAGAATCTGACATAAGGAAGAGGCTGAGAGAGCTGGGATTGTTTAGCCTGGAGAAGAGAAGGCTCGGGGGGGGCATCTTATCAATGTGTCTAAATACCTGATGGGAGGAAGTAAAGAAAATGGAGCCAGACCCTTCTCAGTGACAGGACAACAGGCAATGGGCACAAACGGTATCTTACAGGAAATTCCATTTAAACATAAGAAAAAAACCCCTTTTTTTTTGCTGTGAGGGTGGTCAAACACTAGGACAGGTTGCCCGGAGAGTTGTGGAGTCTCTGTCCTTGGAGATATTAAAAACCCAACTGGTCATGGCCCTGAGGAACTTGCTCTAGTGTATCCTGTTTGGAGGGGGGTGGAGGGGTGGGTTGTTGGACTAGACAATCTCCGGAGGTCCCTTCCAACCTCAACTATTCTGTGATTCCTTAAAAGAGTCTAATTTTCATATCACTCCAAACAATTCAACAAAACAATTAACTATCTTAATTAAGATAACAGTATTTTTGCATGCATAACACACCTCTCATCTTAAGCAGAATAACTGTCAGATCCTGATATAATTTCTGTGGCTTAATGAGTTGTCTTGGGTTACTGAAAGGTTTTGTCATCTGTAATTCTTTATTTCAGGCTTTCAAAATGCTTAATTATTTTTAATAAAATTTAAGCAAAACCTTTGTGAATATCTGCCAGAATCTTTCCATATTAAAAGAAATTCCTTCAGTAGTCGTTAAATCTATTGTGTTGAAAGCAGTTAAAACTGTGAAATAACAAAGCTAATGCATTTTCTATATTCACTGTGATACAGGTTTGATTTATACTATTACTTCACATGTTCATACAATTCTTTCCAGTGTGACATATATTAAAAGCAATGTTACTGCTCCCTGTCATTCAGTTACAAACATGCCTTTTTTGTAGGATTGGAACCTCTCTGAAAATGCATTCTAGGAATGCTCCCAAAGAGGGTACTGAAGACGTCATCAGTTAAAACTTAGCTTAATATGTGATATGTTGCATTAGCATTATTTGTCGTATACTTCTCACAATTTTCACTTGCATTTTTTTACTGGACTTCATTAAAAATTATGCATGCTTTCTCTTCTAGCCCTGCACATTTCTGGGTTTAGAGAAAAATATGATAAAATTGAAGGAAAAAATATTGTTGAGCAATTCAAGAGGATAGTAAATGCACACACATTGAGAGGAAGAGAGAGAGTTTCACTAGTTCAGAATCCAAATATTTTGGACTTCTTGTATTCTCTTGCAGGATTTTTGGGGCAGCTTTTAAGAGTTTGCTTAATGAAGGCTTTTTATGCATGTGATATTTTCATTGCCATTAGGGTTTGATTTGAAGATCCGGTAGGAAAAACCTAACAGTACAATGTATACTGTTAAGCAGGTATTCTTTATTGCGGCGCAGGGCACACGGGGGATTTCTCCTCCAAACGTGCACACAGGCCACCCTGTTGCTTCAGGTTAAATACAATCACACATGTAAATATTCATTATATTTCTAGGAACTAATTAGCATATCTTTCACGCATGTCTGTTAGCATCTTTGGGTGGTCTTCGGGGGTCCCAAGATGAAGGCCCATCCTCTGCATCATGCTGTTCACTGATTGACATTTGTTTCTGCGCAAACTCAGTTCTAGGATCACGTATATCATGTCCTTCAGGTTGTTTGGCTCTAGTCTTGTTGCTCTCTTGGTGCCTCCTTATCTCTGTAGCTTGGCGCATTTGCCCTCCCAAGGCCGAGCTGTCTGGAGTAGAATTATTTAGGAGTCTCTTCTATCCCACAATTATCCCAATTATTTGCTGAGAACCAAGACCACTTTTGTTTCACTTAATTATTTTGTCTAACCACTAAGTGATAGCTTGTGCCCATGTCCTTCCACTACATTCCTTAATGAGAAAACAGGGATTAGTGTAACAGTTACATCGTTAGATCACTATGCATGCAGAAATACAAGTTACAGTACTAAAGACTACTAAAAAATAGAAAATATTAAGGCTTCTTTGTTATAGTTTCACATTTCTTACAATCCCCTCTATCAGGTTGGTGTGGGGTTTTTTTAACTCTCAAATTTCTTCTATTCCCCTCCACTTCTTATTTTCATTTCTTCCCATACACACGCATTCAAGTATATGCACATCCACAAAATATGTAATGAGGCTTTTTTAAAAAAAGAACATCTAGCTTTTTCCAAATATTGAATGTGTGAAATATTGGTGGGGAGGGGAACCAACAGTTCCAGAGCTTATGCCACCAGAACACTGTGTCAGAACACTATCACTTTTCCAACTTCTTTACTTATTGCATGTTTGAATTACAAATTACATGAGTACTTAGTGAGAGCTGAAGTGGTAATCATATTTTTTTCCTGAAGTGTAGAAATCTTACCAATGGAGGGGAAACGGGGTGTATGTATATAGATACAGGCTTCTTTTGATTATTTTGAAAATCAAAGCATGCAGAAAGTTAATTTTGAGGTACTATATACTGCATTCTACTCCACCTCCATTTTTGTGAGTACGAAACATTTATTGTCATGTCAAACCCTTAACTGTAGGCTTACAATATACTGTAACACAGATTCAGTAAATGTTTTAAGGTTTTTATGTGGGAACCAAAGTAAAGTTTGTAGCTTTCATTTACCTGTCCTGTTATGAAATTTAAAATGCCATGTACTTTCAAAATAGTTGCTGCATTTGGAGAGAGGAACTGAGCATTATGGAGCCTGATCATGTTAAAAATGGGCACCATAGCTCTTCACCATTTGTGTTTTCAGCTGAATCCTAGAGATTTGGTTTATTTTGCCAACGAATGTTTTTGATTTTGTGAAAGAACTTTTTGTCAAAAAGATGGATCTTCACCAGACCCACTTCTTAGGGAAGTCTGCTGCCTCCCTGGGGCCCGGGTTAAAGATGTTACGAGAAAACTATCTGCCTGGTACGGCCCTTGGATTATTATCTGTTGTTGCTTTTTCATGTAGGCAGCGACGAAGTTGCAATAAGAAGTCCAAGGGCAATCAAAAGAGACTTCAGGGTCTTGAGACGACTGATTAAGGGATCAGGAGCACAAATAGTGTTTTCCTCTATCCTTCCAGTTGCAGGGAATGTTGTTGGAAGAAACAGGAAGACCCAGCTGATCAATACCTGGCTCCGTGACTGGTGTCACCGCCACAATTTTGGGATTTTTGGTCATGGGTCAGTCTACACGACACCAGGCCTGTTGGTGACAGATGGGGTACACCTTTCTCAAAGGGGGAAAAGGATCTTTGCACAAGAGTTAGCAGGGCTCATTGAAAGAGCTTTAAACTAGATTTGAAGGGGAAAGGGATAAAACCGGGCTCGCTAGGGATAAGCTATGGGATGGCACGCCAATGTTTGCAGGACAGTGTGCTAGCGAGGTCCTTCGGTCTGCTCCACAATGTGCTGAGTACACTGGAGCACATCTGAAATGTCTCTATACTAATGCACGCAGCACGAGGAATAAACAAGAGGAGCTAGAAGCTTTGGCCCAGTCCCAGAGCTACGACATCATTGGCACAAGCAAAACCTGGTGGGATGAGCCCTGTGACTGGTGTGCCATGATGGATGGTTATAGGCTCTTCAGGAGGGATAGGCAGGGCAGGCGAGGCAGGGGTGGGGGGTGGTGTGTGGCGCTGTATATAAGGGAGGGGTTGGATTGTATGGCACTTGCAGTTGGCGCAGCCGCTGTTGAGAGCCTCTGGGTAAGGATTAAAGGGAAAGCAAATACAGCGGATGTTGTTGTGGAAGTCCACTATCGACCACTCAGCCAGGATGATGACATCAGTGACAAGGAATTAAGGGATATCTCTAGATCAGCTGCCCTTGTCTTTATGGGTGATTTTAACTTCCCAGACGCCAACTGGGAATATCATACAGCAGACACAAACAGGTCCAGGAAATTCCTGAAGCACGTTGAAGACAGCTTCTTGGTGCAGATGCTAAGGGAGCAGACTAGGAAAGGTGCCCTCCTAGATTTGTTGTTTGTAAACAGAGAGGGACTCATGGGTGAAGTGGTGATTGGTGGCTGTCTTGGTCACAGTGAGAACATGAAGATGGATTTTGTCCTTCTTCTATTTTTTTCAGGGTATCCTGAGGGACAGAAGCAGCTCCTTTAATCCACCAGACCCCCAGGAATTTAACTTCCTGTGCAGGTCCCTGACACTTTGAGTCTGGAATTTCCAGTCCTAACTCAAGCAGTGTTGTCCGGATCTTTTCCATGGTGTCTTTTACACTCTCTTGATCCTCTTCCCCCTATCAGGATATCATCAATGTACTGGTATACTGTACATCCAGGAGAAACAGGGATCTCTGCTAAAACCTTAGCCAAAGCATTGTGAGCGATGGTGGGGGAATGTTTATACCCCTGTGGAAGTCAGTTAAAAGTATATTGGATGCCTTTCCAAGTGAATGCAAACTGTGCTTTGTCCTGCTCGTGGAGGGGAGTCATGAAAAACATGTCTTTAACATCTAAGGCAGCCGTCCAGGAATGGGCAGCTCCTTGTATTATTGTCACCACTTCAGCAATATTCAGAACTGCAGCAGTTAGGGGTGCAATATTGGCATTTAGGCGTCAATAATCTACTGTGAAACGCCATTGTCCAGTGGGTTTCTTTACTGGTCACACCGGTGAATTATAAGGTGAATGAGTCCTTCCAGTGATACCTCTTTTTTCCAATTCTACTACCACCCCGCCAATACCGGTAAGTGCCGCTGCTGGCAACGGGTGCTGCCGAACATTAGTGATTTTAGAGGGGGGTAACAGTATGGAGGTTTCTAGCAGACTCAATGCCACTGTGCCTAACCCTTTTTCATGTCCTGCAAAGCTCCACACATTTCCATCGGGGCGTTTCCACACTCGCCCGCGCAGCAAATCAAATCCTAAAAGATTAGTGTGTGCAGCACCCACTAACACTTCTTTCCTGGTCATTCTCTGTTCTCCTGGTAACCAGAGGGCAATTTTTGCAGTGGGGCATGTTTTTATCACACCATCAATCCCCATAAATTTGACTTTGCGTTGGGTGGGTTTTATGCCCAAAAGTTGTGCTGTTTTATTAGTGATAACTGACATTTGGGCCCCGGTATCGATGAGAAATTCGGTTAATATTTTTCGGGGTCCAGTGGGAAGGGCAATAATAGGTTCGTTGACTTTACCAGGGAGCCATTGAATTGCTAGTATCAGGGTGGCTCACTGCCCTCCCCGGGGATGGGAGTTTTTTTGCTGGGACTCTGACAAATCAATCAAGTTAGATTCTGGTGCAGAAGGCACAACACTGTCATAACCGGGAGATTCTCCAGTTGGATGCTTTACCCCAACCGAATTATTTTTTCTAGTTAAGGATTGGACCAGTGCATGGAGATCTTCCGCAGGGACACTGTGCGGGAGCTGTCGAGGTACCCCCATGTCCAGGGCTTTACGCCACAACTCATTTCGCTCCTTATCAGGTTGAAATCTCCCGTCAGATTTAAGGTTGTGAGTATGCATTCGATCAGATTTGGAGTTTTTTATGTGGACCTGGAGAATCCTTCGGGTAGGATCGGGGGGCTTTTCACTAGTTAGGGTAGCCCAGCCCATTTGGCACCCGTATTTGTCTATTTCCTGTACATATCCATTCCAGGTGGGTATATGGTTACGCCGACCCCAACCGCGGTTAGGCTTATCACGAATCTCCCGTATGCGGTTTAGAGTTTCGACCATAAATGGCTTAAGGCAATCGGGGAGACCACGGATGAGAGGGGCTTTTCGTACTGCTGCAGACAGGTCAGAGTAACCCTTAGCTCTAATCTCTAGTGGCTCTCCCCTTTCCTGCGGATCCATACCGCCTGCCCAGTAGGCTGCTTGAGCGGTTAGGGAATAGCAATGATCTCCCGGCATAGTGGTTGAAAACACTCCAGGTCCCCAGGTGTCTCCCGCTTCATCCTCACTGAACATAATTCTATCTCCGCCCTCAGCAGAAACTCGCTACACATATTCAACAGCTGACTTGCTTGGCCACCTCGAGTACTTCTCTCTTATTCTATCCAACTCTGTTGGTGTCCATGGCACAGTACGTGTAGTGGTATGGATCTCATCATCATCATCAACAGCAATTTCAGTTTTAATTAGAGGTCGCAAGGGAATCACTTGGGATTTAAAAGTCCCTTCGACTTCACTGACCTCCTCTTCATCACTGTTACACCAAAAATCTTCAGTCTGTGTTCCTGAACTCGGGCAACACATTAACCTACAAATCTGCTGGACCGGGGCAGAAGGCTGCATTTTATCTAAAAGTCCATTCATCTTTTCCAACAACATCCTAAGTTGCTGAGCCTCACCCCTGAGTCTAGCATTTCGATATTCTAAATTTCTATTTTCCCCCAAGAGCTCATCAACTTGGCTTGTAAGTTTACTAACCTGAGTTTCTAATTTTTCTCCTGTCTCCTTCTGGAAAGGTAATGCTGATTTTGGCACCTCATTTCCTGATTTTAAAGCTGCCTGTTCTACGGCAGAGACCAGAGTAGGAGCAGGGGCTTCTGCCGAGTCTCAGCATCCGTGAAAGGACGGGAACGATTCTCACACGCATTGGTAAGATACACAGTCGGATACTTTTATTCCCCTGCTTCTGTGGTTATATACATTTGCCATATCTATACACACGATTATGCTTGCATCGGATAGGCTACAGACATAAATCACACACTGTTCACACGCCCCACATTCCCTTATAATTGGTAACTATGCACTAACGCCAATAGCAACAGACTGCCTCCACGTCCTTGAACACATCTTGTTTTTGCTATCAATGGCTATTCTTAGCTGCCTTTTCCAGCAGCCTATTAAATCATGCTGTTTTGCTTAAGCGGCCTAGTCGTGCTAATTCTCAAGCTACATCGACCCCAACAGGTTTCCTTAGCTTTTTTTTGTGCACAAGATAAACAGGCGCCTAACACCGCACAAATCGCTCCTTTACCTTTACCTGTTCGGAGCTTTTGTGAAACCTGACACTGTTCAGTACTTTCTACTACTTTCTCTTTGTCCTTCCAAAACTTCTGGGCCCACTCCTTCCCGGTTTGGGAAGGGGCAAAACCGTATTTTTGCAGCAGTCTATCCATGGCAATCCTGTCCGTGACGCCAATTTTCTGTTGCGTTAATTTGGCAGAAAATAAACCTCCTTGCGTTCTAACTCTCCTCACTGAAATGGGAGGCTAGGTGCGGCTAGGTTTAAATTCTGAGTGATATCCAATTTGCCACTACCATTCCAGTCGCGTTTAATATGTATATTAAACTACGACGATTCTGGATACACTAATAGCGGTCTGCACCTTCAGTCCAGTCGTGCTCATGAACTAGCATGGCCGCTCTCTAGGGTCTGGTCGCATTCAGTGAGAAACTGTGACAACTGGCTACTTAAACAGTGCAGTTTTATTTGTGTAACAGGTATATAGGTTTTTTGAAATGCCGGTGATAGTGACTGTCTGCAAGAAAGCACGTGCATATATGATGTTATCAGGTATAAAACGCATGAAAAGTTTATAAATAATACAGCCTGGCTATAAACATTAGGGAGTAACTCTCTAGAGAGATTTCTAAGACTCCCGAGAAAAGCGCTTAATCTAAGTCTCACTCAAGGCGTCCCAAGGGTGGGAGAAGCAAGGCTCAGCCCGACGGTCGATCCCAGTTGTCAGAGGCAGCCTGAGGTGGAGTTTCCCTTGACTTGCTCACGGTGTTATCTTCTTCTCCGAAAATCCCCTATTTCCCTGGCTATTTTTATATCCTTTCTACATTTAAGGCGGAGTTTGAGTGACTGTAGTCATACATACCTTTTATCATGATTGGTGTAAAATTCTCTCGCTTCACGTTTAAAGGTATAGTTTACAAAAAATCGAGGGCGCAGACTCAAAGTGGAGTGGTCACACCTCGGAGGCAGGTAGCCTTCAGGATGGAGGTGTGTTTTGGTATTAAAATGATATTAAAACAAGCAAAGTTCACAAAAGGATAGCACTTTGGCAAGGTTTTGAAAACCTGTTGGCTCAGGGGGCCAGATGAGCTGCTTATCAGTTCTAGAGGACCATTTCTTCCCGCTTTATCATCATGGAGCATGGCCACAGAGTCTCCACTCCGCTCCATCCTCTATGGTACGTTGCAGGGAGTTGCTGTGTTAGTGGATTCCTCGCATGCCTGCTGCAGCTGTGTCCCATCCTCAGAGCTCCTTTTGATTTTATGCTTTTCTTCAGTGGGTGAACAATGCTACGTTTTCCATATAAACTTTAATTTTCAGATGTAAAACCTTAATTTTACTAATAATTCCACAGGGGGTGATGAACTCCCAGCCAACTCTGAAGTTGTTTGAGACTTGCTGCTCCAGCTGGATGCACATAAGTCTATGGGGCCCAGTGGGATTCATCCCAGGGTACTGAAAGAGCTGGCTGATGTTATCACGGGACCTCTCTCCATTATTTTTCAATGGTCTTGGGAGTCTGGAGAGGTCCCAGTCAACTGGGAGCTGGCAAATGTTGTCCCAGTTTTCAAGAAGGGTAAGAAGGAAGACCCTAGTAACTACATGCCTGTCAGTCTCACTTCAGTGCCTAGTAAAATTACGGAGAAGGTTATTCTGGGAGTTACTGAGAAACTCTTGAGAGACAATGCAGTCATTGGTCATAGCCAACATGGGTTCACGAGGAGAAAGTCCTGCTTAACTAACTTAATTTCCTTTTATGGCAAGGTCATCCACCTAGTTGACCAAGGGAAGCCAGTAGGTGTGGGTTTTTTGGATTTTAGCAAAGCTTTTGATACTGCCTCTCACAGTATCCTTCTGGACAAAACATCCAGCATAAAGCTAGACAAGTCCATAATACATCGGGTGAACAATCGGCTGACGGGTCAGGCTCAAAGAGTTATAGTAAATGGGGTTACATCAGGCTGGTGGCCAGTCACCGGTAGGGTTCCCCAGGGCTCAATTTTAGGGCCAGTGCTCCTTAACGTTTTTATAAATGATCTGGACACAGGAGTCGAATGTACATTAAGTAAGTTTGCCGATGATACTAAACTAGGAGGAGCTGTGGACTCCCTTGAGGGTAGAGAGGCCTTACAGAGAGATCTGGATAGACTAGAGAGCTGGGCAATCACCAACCGTATGAAGTTTAACAAGAGCAAGTGCTGGGTTCTGCACCTGGGATGGGGTAATGCTTGTTATACATACAAATTGGGGGATGATGGGCTGGAGAGCAGCCCCACAGAAAGAGATCTGGGGCTTTGAGTTGATGGCAAGTTAAATATGAGGCAACAGTGTGCCCTGGCATCCAAAAGGGCCAACAGTGTCCTGGGGTGCATCTAACACAGCATAGCTAGCAGGTCGAGGGAGGTGATTGTCCCACTCTACACTGCACTGGTGCGGCCCCACCTCAAGTACTGTGTGCAGTTTTGGGCACCTCACTATAAGAAGGACATCAGACTATTAGAATGTGTCCAGAGGAGGGCGACCAAGATGGTGAAAGGCCTTGAGGGCAAGGCTTATGAGGAGTGGCTGAGGTCACTTGGTTTGTTCAGCTTAGAGAAGAGAAGGCTGAGGGGTGACCTCATCGCAGTCTACAACTTTCCTTAAGGGGGCAGCGATGACCAGTGATAGGACACAAGGAAATGGAATGAAGCGGTGTCAGGGGAAGTTCAGACTGGACATTAGGAAAAGGTTCCTCACTGAGAGGGTGGTTGGTCACTGGAACAGGCTCCCCAGGGAAGTGGTCACAGTACCAAGCCTGACAGAGTTCAAGGAGTGTCTGGACGATGCTCTTAGTCATATGGTTTAGTTTTAGGTAGTTCTGTGAGAAGCAGGGAGTTGGACTCGATGATCCTTATGGGTCCCTTCCAACTCAAGATATTCTATGATTCTATGATTCACATCTCATTTTGTGAGTTGACAGTGGTCTACAGAAATATGGACTGAGCAGGCTTTGTTTCTAGGATTTCTTTTTTTTTCAGGATTGTTTTCCTTCCTTCTGCTTTGACAGTAAAGACCTTACAGTGTCGAATGCTATTACTGGGAGAGTGCTGTAGAGCAACAGAAGGGAAATGAGTGTGTTTCAACTGAAAAACAAACTGACAACTAACTGTGCTTGTGACCCTGAAAAAAACCACGGACCAAAATTTCCTGCTTGCATGTTTGCTCACTTCCTCAGCCTCAATATATGAAAATGATAAGAAGTCCTAATTGTCTCTTTGATTAAGTCTATTTTGTGTTACTTCTGAATCGATGAGCAGCTAGGCACTTTCAAAGTTTTAGTTTTCATTTGAGCGGTTCACACTCCTTTTGAGAGAGAGAGCTATCAGTGCAACAGTGGCTCAGTGCAAATGGTTGCCGCTCTTTGGACATTTGCTTTGTATTTTTCTAATGCCTTTCTCTGTTTAAATAGGAAGAAGATGAAGTTCCTGATGATGAGACTCTGAATCAGATGATTGCTCGGCGTGAAGAGGAGTTTGATCTCTTCATGGTAAGGACATTGTGATGATAAGTAGTATATCTTCTCCAGTCTTAACACTTTTGTTTTGCTAAAGGTGTTATCCTTCTGTGATTCAAATGCTGGATTATTACTGTGGGAGGGAAAGGCTTCATTTACTCACATTGTTCATCTGGAAAAAAGAATCTAAACAGAAGAACAGCATCCTCACCTGACAAACGAAATGCAGAAATCCCTGCTGAGTGGTACAGTGGAACACTGTCCATCCAGAGGAGGAGTCGTAGGTGGTTTGATAGATTTAGTGCAAAACTGATGATCACTGCTTGTCATGCTAATCCTACAGCATCTTTTTTTTGATGACGCCACGCTTCTTGTACTCACGTGTTATAACATTAGCTAGGGCAAGTACAGGTATTTAACAAAATAACAAGATTATGTCAAAGGCTCAGTTAGCTGTGTCTCTGCTACTAAAACTTTTGAACAGTTCTCAAAGCACGCCTAGATGACAGTGGTTCAAATGCCAGCAATCTATCAGTATTAGTACATCCCTTGTTGTTAGCATTGATGGAATAATTACGAAAACATCAGCGTAGGCAATTGGCCTTTTGGCGAGTATCCAACGTGGGGATTGCTGGGGGACCTATCAAAATCAGTCCCTTATATCGATACAGCCACAGGAGCACACCTAAATAAATGTTGAAGGGAAACTGCTGTCGCCTATATTTCTGCGCTGCTGGGAGCAGGTTGATCTGTTCTCTAAAGTGAAACAACACAGGTACTCTCACATATGCATAAACATGCAAGTATATCAGGAAGTATCCATGGAGTCAGTTGTTAATAGGAACCCCAGATATTACATTCTCACACCATCTCATTCTATAAAATATAGTCTTTGTACAGCTATGCAAGTTACAAAACTTCAGGTGGACAGCTGGCAAAGGCCATGTTCCCTTATGTGGCAGTGCATTATGCTGTTATCGAAAGTGCCAGTCTAGCCCTTTAGGTGTTAAGCTTTATTTAAGGAGTTAATTTTTTCTCAGACAGCATTAAAGACTTGATGCACTGGCAGTGAATGCTTGCAGGGATCGTTATCATTTTAAAATTTCCCTCAGTATAGTTCAGATGTGAGGAGACTGGCAGGCCACAAATCAAGAGATGATAATTTGATCCATAACTCAAAGGAATAATTGCAGCCAAACATCTCCTTCCTGGACTTCATCAAAGATACTTGCTTCTGCACACCGTGTGGAATTTCCAGCTGTTGCTATATCCGACCTCACTAACTAAATGTGGAAGATGGATACACAGTGACTGATGTGAATGCTGTTGTGTCACACATCAGGGCTGAAAACAAAGTATCCAGAGTTCACTGTGCTGTAGAAATAGATTTGCTGTCTGAAACAGCATTTTAGTGCTAAAGATCAAGAAAGACTATCTCCTTTCTGTCTACCCATGTATTTTAAAAATGTCTGGAAAGATCTGTCTTTGTCTGTTGCATTAACAGAAACACCTGCGAGAAATTAAAACCAAGTGTTTCTAGGGTGGGAATGAAAGCAAACAAACAATGAGTCTTAAAGTTTTGAAGAAAGAAAGATCTTCAAAAAATAAGTGCCGAAAGTGTTAGACTTTTTGATAACTTTTGATAATGGCCCTAGGCATCTGCCCAAATCCTCCCATACACCCTGACACCCTGGGGTTGACAACTTCGGGACATGTTCCTGTGTGGCATTCCCAATAAGTTGTTTAACCTTACGAACATTAATCAAAACGAATATCAGGCTCACGGCATACACCAATGCAAACAGTCTGATTGCATAAGGATATTCAAGAAACTGAGAGGCCATTACAAGAAGGCTGGAAAGACCTATCCTGGAGGAGAGGAAGGGGTCATTCTTCCCTCTCTCCACAAAGCATCTCTCAGAGGAGAAAAGGGGAAAAGTGTAATTGCTAATTCTCTCCCTGAGATGGTTTCTTGGAGTACTGGGACAGCAGCAACATAGGGCCCAAATACCAGGTTAGGCTCAAGGCCAGTGCTTTTATCATAGCTCTCCCAGGCAAAGCAAAACAAAGTGATAAACAACACAGCAAACAGCAACAATTTAAAACAGTCATTAACAAGTCTTGGAGTCTGTTGCACAGCAGGAAAGAGATGAAGCACCAGAGCAGGGGAGGGAACACATAAATTAGCATCCAGAGAAAATACATCAGCTTCACGACCAGCAACAGCGAGTAATAGCCTACTAGCAACTCAACTAAACAGGTATAGTGGCTAGAAGTTCAGTCTAGCACACTCCGATCAAATCTGTTATGTCAAACCCCTCAAGCCCCATGTCAGGCTACAAAAAGGACTGTGGTGGTTTGAGCCAGCTGGCAGGTAAGCCCCATTCAGTCATTCGCTCACTCTCTTCCCCCACAGTGGGATGGGGGAGAGAATCACAAGAGCAAAAGTGAGAAAAAAACCTCATGAGTCAAGATAAAGACAGTTTAATAAACAAAAGAAAAGAAGGAAAAAAACCAAAACCCAAAACAAACAGGTGATACAAAGGCAATCACTCACCATCTCCCACAAGTAGATCGATGCCCAGCCAGTTCTTGAGAAATGGCTACCTACCCCAAAACCCCCTCCCCTCCATTTTTATTGCTGAGCGTGATGTTATTTGGTATGGAATACCTCTTTGGTCAGGTGAGGTCAGCTGTGTCCCTTCCCAACTTCTTGCAGCCTACCTGCTGTGGGGAGCAGAGTGAGAAACAGAGAAAGCCTTGATGCCATACAAACACTGTTCAGCAATAGTGAAAACACTGGTGTGTTTTTAACACTGTTTTGGTCACAAATGCAAAACACAGGACCATGTGGGTGACTATGAAGAAAATTAACACCATCCTAGCCAGACCCAGTACATAGCATTTGAGCTAGAAGTCAGTGGTTTTAAGATGAGTGTTTTTTCACATAAGGACAGTTATCATTGTTCATTTCTTGCCCATTGGCAAGTTTGTCAATAAACTAAATGATGTGCATGCCCAGTTTCAATGAATACATTATTTAAAACAATGTGATTAAAAAATGTGAACCTCATGAGGTTGAACAAGGCCAAGTGCAAGGTACTTCACGTGGGCTGGGGCAACCCCCTGGTATCAATACAGGCTGAGGGATGAAAGGATTGAGAGCAGCACTGCAGAGAAGGACATGACCCAGTAATGTGCACTCACAGCCCAGAAGGCCAAACATAACCTGGGCTGCATCAAAAGAAGTATAGCCAGGTAGGTTAAGGGAGGTGATTCTGCCGCTGTACTCTGCTCTGGTGAGACCCACCTGGAGTACGGCGACCAGCTCTGGAGCCCCCAGCACAAGAAGGACATGGACCTGTTGGAGCAGGTTCAGAGGAGGGCCACAAGGATGATCCGAGGGCTGGAGCGACTCCCCTATGAGGACAGGCTGAGAGAATTGGGACTGTTCAGCCTGGAGAAGAGAAGGCTCCAGGATGACCTTATAGCAGCCTTTCAGTACTTAAAGGGGGCCTATAGGAAAGATGGGGAGAATATTTTCAGCAGGGCTTGTTGCGATAGGACAAGGAGCAATGGTTTTAAACTAAGGGAGGGTAGATTTAGACTGGATATAAGGAAGAAATTTTTTACCATGAGGGTGGTAAAACACTGGAACAGATTGCCCAGAGAGGTAGTGGAGGCCCCATCCCTGGAAACATTCAAGGCTAGGTTGGATGGGGCTCTGAGCAACCTGGTCTAGTTGAAGATATCCCTGCTCACTGCAGGGGGCGTTGGACTAGATGACCTCCAAAGTTCCCTTCCAACCCAAAGCATTCTATGATTCTATGATTCTAAAAGGGGGAAAATGAAAGTCTGCTATGCAAATAGAAGTCTATACAGTCACTTTGCCATTATGAAGTAATGAGATATGGAATATCATTAGTTCTAGAATCTAGTTGGGCCTGCATAGTCAGGTTGCATGTATTTCATTCTAGTTTTCATCTGGAGTTAGAAATCCGATCATAAGATAATTCAGGTTGCAAGGAACCTCAGGAAGTGTCTAGTCCTGCCTTCTACTGAAAGCAAGGTCAGCTATGGAATCAGACCAGGTTGCTCAGGGCTTAATCCAGGATGAAGACTGCACAACCTCTCTGGGCAATCTGTTCCACTGGTGAAAACGTTTTTCCTCATATCCAGTCTGAACCTCTCTTCTTTCAAATTATGCCTCTTGTCTCTCATATTCCCAACATGTACCACTTCCTCATATGCATTGGAAAGATACTATTAGGTGTCCTGAAGTCTTCTCTTCTCCAGGCTGAACAAGCCCAGTTCCCTCAGCCTCTCTTCACAGGGCATGTGCTCCAGCCCTGTGACCGCCTTGGTGGTCCTCTGCTGAACTCTCCCCAGTTAATCAAAGTTTTTCTTTTTTTAGGGATTCAAATCTGGATACAGTATTCTAGATGTGGTCTAACAAGCCCTCAAGCATATCAACTTAACCCCACCCCACCCACCTCCAATTTGGTGTCATCTGCAAATTTTATGAGCAAGCACCCTGTCACCTCTTCCATATCATTTATAAAGGTGCTAAATAGGACAGGTCCCAGGATATACCCCTGTGGTACTACACTTGTGACTCATCTCCAGGTAGACTACAACCCATTAATGACTACTCTCTGTGCATGAATACCCAGACAGGGCTTTTTTACACATCTGGTTGCCCACCCATCCAAACTATAATATTCTTCACTTCAGTGAAATTCACTATGTAATGATGAATCTGATTGAAGATCAACTTACATGTGGGGATACTCCTTTTTATAATGGCATTTTATAATTATTGGGGTGGAGGAGGAAAATGCCACCAGAGGAGTTGGTTTAAAGTTTCAAACATAAGCAAATAACCAGCTATTCCCATGGTTTATTTAATCAAGACCCTTCAAATTGTTGTATCTTTTCCCAACTGTCATTGCAGCGCATGGACATGGATTGTTGTAGGGAAGATGCCAGAAACCCCAAGCGCAAGCCCCGCTTGATGGAGGAGGATGAATTGCCATCTTGGATTATTAAGGATGATGCTGAAGTTGAAAGACTCACGTGTGAGGAAGAGGAAGAGAAAATATTTGGAAGAGGGTCCTGTCAGCGCAGGGATGTGGACTATAGTGATACTCTTACAGAGAAACAGTGGCTACAGGTAGGTATTGTTTTTTTCTTTTTGACAGTTGCTATTTGGGGGGGGGGGATGTTCTCACTGAAGATTACAAAGTTGCACAAGTGAAAACACCACGTAATATCTAAGGTCCATGTATTCTTATTATTCAGTTTTTACAACTGTGCTCAAGGCTTAACTTAGGTTTCAAGCTATGTTGCTGAAGCTTAACTCATTGCTAGACACAGAATCATGATTACAGTTGTTTTCTATTGTAACTATTCTGTGGCCATAGATATTGACGTATTTCACTTATGTTTTTTGACACACTAAGCAGATTGTAATAATTAAGAGACTTTTCAATTTAAAGTATGGGAAACCTATGATCAGTGTGTATTGCAGCTTTCTGTGCTGCAGGTGTATAAGAAAAAACCCAAACTGATTCATTTTAAAGGTTTGGAAACTTTTAAGCAAGTCTCTCTCTTAAGCTTTTTCATTTCCAAGTGCCTCTGTGTTTCTTGATCCCAGTGAGATCAAAAAACGTGATGAATACCATGTTTCAGGATTTCTATGCCTGAAAGTAAAGAATCTAAACTTACTCTCGCTGAGTATCACCTATGATTTTGTTTCCCTTGAGGATTTCTTGTCATTCCTCTGCTTAAAAAAAGCAGAGATAATGAAAATGCGTAAAAATGCTTACAAAAAGCATTAGATAACGAACACTAATGTATATAGCTTTTCAGAACGCTAATATCAGGGGTGGTAAAGAAATTAGGTTTGATCTCTAGAAAGTCTCATCAAAACCAGTAAATTTCATATTTTTTAACTCAATTATGATTTCTAAAGCATGTTAGTAAGATGTTTCATGTACAGAACTAGTCTCTGTGATTTGATAGGCAGTATTCTACCATGGTAGAACAATAACATGCTTATGTAGTTGACACTAATGCACAGTGCAGCTAGGACCATAAAAGCTAGTGGAAAAAACACCAAAATAAAGTGTATTTCGGGTAGATCTACTCAAGCTCATTTTAAACTAGTTAGCTTCAGTACTGAAACACTCTGGCTATGGCAAAAGGTCAGCTTGGGCTTTCATACTTTACTTCTCAGGTTGGTTTTGTACTCAATGTTAAGCTGTTTTCTGTCCAAAAAATATAACCCTCAAGAAGTCATTTTTCTACCTCAAGGCAGGATCAGCTATTCCTATGTCATTCCTTATAGATATTCGCCTAAAAGCCTCCACTGGTGGAAAATTTAGAACTCCCTAAGGGAAGCTATTGCTGTGATTTAGTTTTCCTTAACACCTTATCTGAATTTCTCTGCTGGTTTTTAAGCGCATTACTTCTTGTTCTGTTCACTACGATTATGAAGAACAGGTTGTTCACTTCTTTTTTTTCCCAACATTCTTTAATGTCTTAAAAGATTGTTATAACCCTGCTTAACCTTTTTTTCTTTGTGTTAAAAACCCCTTCTCATTTGATGTTTTCCCATAGGCTCTGTTTTCTAGACCTCTGATCATTTTCATTCAACTTCCTTAAACTCTCTCCAAGTGATTAACAACTTTGTTTAAGTTTTATTCAAAGCTAGACACCAATACTCCAGG